>NC_137810.1:4002450-4174950 GCF_963921795.1 Nannobrachium achirus | reverse complement strand
TGCGTCTCATTCACTTACTATACACTGTACTAGGGTGTACTGTACCCTAACCCTAACCCAGAGGCGGCCCCAAGGGGGTGCTAGCGGGGCGATTGCCCAGGGCGCCAGTTTGCGGGGGCGCATGAAGAAGAAAAAAAAAAAAAAAAAAAAAGTAGAGTGACGGCCCTGCAAACACTCCTTGTCTGTTTAGACCAGACCGAATACAACAACACCCCCTGGTGGTAAGATAAAGGTGTGGTGACCCACATATACAGACTGTGAGAGACACAGGAGTACTGTGCCTTTAAGGGCTGGGGGTTTCCGGGTGATGTGTTGTTGTTGTTGTGCTGCTAGCTTGATGCACACCGTGTATGTACGTGATACAAGTTTATGTGAAGTTAAGTAAACTACCTCGACTGCACCTACGTCTACTGTCTCGCTGTTCCGTAACTCTACACTGGTGACCCCGTGAGTGAATACGACATGTCCGACAACGAAGACAACGTCGCCGGCGTTAACGTTCCCACAGCGCCCGCACCGAACGTCGGTGCTAACGATATCAAGTTGCCGGACTTTTGGCAGCATAACCCACGGCCGTGGTTTCAACACATTGAAGCCCAGTTCCAGCTCACATCACATGGAGGGGATCATCGTGACTTTTCCTCTACAAAATACAGACGACAGACCTCTCTCTATCTGCCAGGATATAGGAACTATATAGTCTTGTCTCACTGTGCGTGACTGTGAAAGAACCATTTCTCCACCAGCCCAAGGTAAGACTGAGACAGTCAGATCATGCTTTTATAAACCCTATTATATTAAGCCCAAAATGGTTCTGCCGCCGTGTAGAACCGAACTGCTTTTAACTTGAAAAAATGCATAATTTGCCCGCAAATAACCGATTTTCGGGCGGCGCTATACTACCTGGCCCAGGGCGCAATATACGTACCAACCGCCACTGCCCTAACCCTAACCCTTTAAGTGGGATGTGAGGGGTCTAAGAACTAGGTGTTTTTAATCATTCTGAATCCATTGCAAGCATTTGTTTTGCACGAAAAACATTCCTTGTGCTAAAAATGGACCCCCATATAATACCACTGTGAAAAGTGAGGCCTCATCACTAAACCATCATTTTTATGGGCTGTTTTAGCCCAATGAATGTTTTAGCCCAATGAATTAAAAACACCTAGGTAGACCCCTCACATCCCACTTAAAGCATATTTTTGGGAGTCATGTATAGTAAGTAAATGAGACCCAGAATTACCCTAGCTGTCAAAGATTTTCCTGGGGATGTTGAATTTCAATCTTTCTTAGATGTTACCTTTACAAACACATTGGTGAAGAAATAGTTTGGTAAGGAATTTATTCCCAGGTTTTTATTAATATTCCCTGACTATATGGGGAACACATACAAAACAGCAACTCATTCACTTCACATACTACAAAAAAGAGCCATAAGAGTCATAAACAACACTGGCTACTGTGATCACACAAACCTTCTCTTCTACGATTAACTTATTCTAAAGTTCCCCGATCTAGTCAAATTCAAAACAGCCCAAATCAAATGTAAAGCTAAAAACAAACAGATTTCCAGACAAAGAAAGTCACTATGACTTAAGAAACCCATAGTGGAGCGGCGTAGCTCTTGAAACATGACAAATCGTTCAATTTTGCGATAAAAGCGCCAAACTTGGTAGATATGTTGATTGATATATTTGAAACAAATCTGGATATCGGGCCATCAAAAATTTTGATTTTTCAAAATGGCCACTAGCGGTTTGTTAAACCTTCCTAAATCACCCTCTAGAAGCGACAGTTTTAGTGATAGGAAGCTTAAATGTTGCATGCTGTGTGTGCATGTTCATGTCAATTGGTTAAAAGGGGGTGTGGGATGGGAGTGGCCTATCATAAAAAGGTGCATAACTTTGATATAGATGCACAGATTTGCACAAAATGTTGTAGAAAGGTTGGTCACGACCCAAATAACAGCTGAGTAACTGTTCACACCATCTTCTAAAAAAGGGGTTTGTCATTAGGACCAGTGTAATACCAGTGTAGTACCAGTACAAAACCAGAAGCTCCCTGCAGTCCAAACACCCAAAGGTCGCAGCGGCACGGGGCAGGGTGGAGGAAGCATGGCTTGGCTTTGCATGTGAGCTTACTGAACGAGGCCAAACAGCTTTTCTTCAGTACCTATGATAACATCAAGGGGGAGGAACTGATGGAGAGGGTGCAGAGAGTCCAGGCAGCGCATGGTGAGAGGCAGTATGGAGAAGCCTGGACGAGGACGAGGACAAAGGAAGAGGAGCAAGGAGGGACAGGTCGAGGGACACACCAGTGAGGAGAGGGTAGCGACCTGGTTCAACCACTTCCGAGGGCTGCTGGGCACAACATCAGATGGAGAGGAGGAAGAAATACCATCATTCCTCCAGAACCTCAACATCAAGGATGATCCCTTCACGGTCACTGAGTTTGCCATGGTGAAAAACACTCTGAGAGAGGGTAAGAGTGCTGTGCCAGACGGCATACCCCCAGAGGTCGTAAAGAACTGATGTCTTGACCACATCATCCTACAGTTCTGTAACCTTGCCCTGCTAGGCAACTACCGAGGCATCAGCCTGACCTGTATTGCAGCAAAGGTCTACAACCGGATAATACTAAACCGGATTCGGCATGCCATCGACCTTCACCCGAGGAAAACCAAAATGCCTTTCGAGAGGAGAGAACCACATTATCCCAGATCTTGGCCCTGAGGAGTTGAATTGAGGAGGTGAAGAAGAACAACCTGAAGGGAGGGAGCTTCTGGTTTTGTACTGGTACTACACTGGTATTACACTGGTCCTAATGACAAACCCCTTTTTTAGAAGATGGTGTGAACAGTTACTCAGATGTTATTTGGGTTGTGACCAACCTTTCCACAACATTTTGTGCAAATCTGTGCATCTATATCAAAGTTATGCACCTTTTTATGATAGGCCACTCCCATTGCCACACCCCCTTTTAACCAATTGACATGAACATGCACACACAGCATGCAACATTTCAGCTTCCTATCACTAAAACTGTCGCTCCTAGAGGGTGATTTAGGAAGGTTTAACAAACCGCTAGTGGCCATTTTGAAAAATCAAAATTTTTGATGGCCCGATATCCAGATTTGTTTCTAATATATCAATCAACATATCTACCAAGTTTGGCGCTTTTATCGCAAAATTGAACGATTTTATAGCCACGCCGCCCTACTATTAGCTTAGACTTTGAACAACCGCTAGTCCATACAACCCTCAAATCCATGTCTGTCTCATCCTGCGGAGTGTCACTGTGGAGTGGGCTAGCTGATGACATTCAAAAAAGCACCAGCATATACCAATTCAAAAGGAAACTGAAAAAAGTATTATTTGACAGTTACAAACAGGAAGAACAACTACTCAATTGATGGAAATTTGACTGTTTATCATACGCCGTATTATAATATAAACTTGACAATACTGAAGTAACTATAGCACCTATGACATACTTATAGCCTATTATTATCATAAAGTATACCAATTAATATATAATTACTGAATTTCCTATAATCATAACGAGAATATATAATAAAATATTACTGTAACTATTATCATGCCGCCCACTCCACAGTGACACTTGTGCCTGTAGGGCTCTTTGCTGTCTTGACTCTCACATGGGATAGTCACAGGGGTGGGAGGGATGTTGTATGATGTGCTAATCTTAATCTATTTTGTCTATTAATCATTATTATTACCATTATTTCTATTATCTTGCAAACTGAGCCAGGGGTAGGGCTTGATAAGCACTATGCTTCTCCCTTCCCCTTTTCCAGTATCTTGGGACACCTAATTACTCTGTCATATGGACTTGACAACATGTGCTTTGGACTTTCTTGATACTTTATTGTCTCCACCAGCCGAAGGCTGAGGGGAGACTATGTTTTCCCCTCCGTCCGTCCGTCCGTCCGTGCGTCCGTGCGTCCGTGCGTCCGTGCGTCCGTGCGTGCGTCCTCGCAGTTTGTGAACACCTAATCTCAGTCGCCGTTGGCCCGGTCGCTGCCAAAGTGAGCACACACATTCCCTGGATGCCAATCTAGAACCTCTGCCCTAAATTTTTCAAATGGGCCTTTTCTAGCGCCAACTAGTGGCCGATGTTTGCTAAACACATTTCTGTGCACTACTCTTACAGATTTTGTCCAAAAATCCTACAAATCGGTAGGCAATATCTCGACAGTCATGTGATCGACACGGATCTGTCCGATTTTGCATATTCCATCCTGATTGGCTAAGATTGGCTTCCAAAGTTTGTGGGATTGAGCCGTTTTGAACAAATTGCCTCAAATCACAAACGCAAAGTGCAATTATCATGAAATCGCGCACACACGTTCCCACTAGGCCGAGGAAGAAATGCCACTTAATTTTTTTTTAATCAGCCTCATGGTGGCGCTATAACAGCCCGATTTGTGGTTTTACCTATAACTCCACCGATCAGTTTCAAACTTTGTAAGCGCACTCCCTAGAGGCTAAGGATAAACCTTTGCCCTGCATTTTTCACATCAGCCTTTTATAGCGCCACCTTTGGGTCGACTTATGTAAAACACATTTTTGGATATTACTCCTTGAGATTTTATCCAAAAATCATGCAAATCGGTACACAGTATCTCTATAGTCATGTGATCAAGTCCGATCCGTCTGATATTTCACATTCCATCCTGATTGGCTAATATTAGCTTCCAAAGTTTGCAGGATTGCTCAGTTTTTGAACAAAATGCCTCAAATCATCAACGCAGCTTGCGATTACCGTGACATTTGCCACACATATTCCCACTAGGTCAAGGAACAAATGCTACCTTTTTAACATTGTCCTGTTATAGCGCCACCAGCAGGTAGACTTTAGCAAAACACATTTTTGGAACACAATGCTTGAAATCATGCATGCAGCGTCCGATTGCCATGAAAGATCTAAGGTGAAGAACACATGCCACCCTTTTTACATTGGCCTATTATACAGTAGCACCACCAGGACGCACGGCCTGGTGGAGACCTGTGCTCGGAAGAGCACTGCTTCTAGTTATTAATGTGATTGTCTTGCTCAAATGCACAAATGCACATTGCATATCTACCTGTTGTCCAATGAGCTGGAAATACAATAAAATGAAATGACTGAATGAATCAATCAATCAATCAATCAATCAATCAATCAATCAATCAATCTATGGTATTGATTGATTGAAGAGTTTATTAGCAGTTTGCAATAGAAAAAAAGTACAGTTTCATGACAGTACAAATGTCACTGGTACAAGGTCAACTTAAAGGAGATCCTAGTAAGATTTACAGCTTATTTACACAAGTCACTAGTAGCAGCAGCCGTCTGAAGGTGGCCAATTTTGAAGGAGGCTAGGGATTTGCTCTCCTTTAAGGCTTGCGTTAGGGCGTTCCACATGCTGGTGGTATAGCAGGAGAACTAGAGCCTTGTTTAGTGATAAATCTAGGTTGAACATGATTAGTGGAGCTGCCTCTGGTGTTGTGATCGTTGACATCCTTGACCTTTAGAATGTCAGGTACATGGGTATCCCTCTCTCTACTTTACTGTAAACCACGTGTCTTCAGCAGCAGTTGGCCAATGGCCATGAGAGAGAGAGAGAGAGAGAGAGAGAGAGAGAGACAGACCTGGGTGTCATATAACAACAGCAGCAACAGCCAGTGATAAAGATACAATACGATTAGAATATAGACTGGATATGAACGACATCTATCTAAGCCCACACTCACCTCCCCTTTCCACTGTAAACATCAGCTTCTTCTGTTTATTTTATTGGTGTCAGGCAAATTCGCCTAAAACTATTGGTGTGATTACTATGGAGTTCATAAGGTCAGGATAGCCGTGTGTATACCAGACCTACTAATGGTCACGGTTTGACAGGTAACACCACTGTCAATTTAAATTACAAAGGGATAATATGCAAACATGGACAGAGGGTAGGCGAAATGGCTCTTAAACAGCCCTGTCTGTCTGTTGTGTGAATAGGCTATTGTGCCAATTGTATTTGAGCTTGTGTTCATGCAGGGTGAACCCTGTCCTCACGTCAGTCAGCCCAATGATCTTCTATTGTGTGTTTAAACACTGACTACAGTCATAGCATAGGCTACTCATAACATAATAACTTGGAGTTGGAATGAGACATGGTGGGACTTGCCCAACTCGTTCCCTGACTATTATGTGTTCACCTGTGTATGACGATATCATCTTACTGACTGTAGCCCTAGAGCTGTAGAGGCGGGTCAAAGTCACATTATAAAGGAAATTAAAGTGCGCAGCTCGGGAACCATTTTGAGACACGACAACAACTGTGAACTTGACAGTCTGTGCGGATGACAAAACAAAACAGAATGGACCAAACTTAACCAACTTTACGTAAAGTAAGTGTTGTTGTTTTAATATTCACTACTAGAACCACTTGGTTCTCACAGGAACAGTTTATAGGCTACTTTATGCTTCTTGTTTCTACTAAAGCTACCACTCCCTGTTGTCTAGTCTGCCTGTCTGTACTTGTTCTCTGTGGTTAATCTGGTTATGAATCTTATGATTGATGTCACCAGCAGAGCAGAACATTATGAAAAAATTATGTTGATTATTTAACCCTATAAGTGACACATGCATTTGGTATAATTATTTATGACCTTTTATGACGGTAAACCTGCTGCTTCAGTGTTGCACTCTGCAGTCTTTTCCCACTCGGCTGAAACCTTTGGTTTTCATTGTGAGTTAACAGTATCATCCGGTCTGGAGCCCGCCTACTGTATCCTGTTATTTGCACGCGCGCACACACACACACACACACACACACACACACACACACACACACACACACACACACACACACACACACACACACACACACACACACACACACACACAAACACAAACACACTGCAAGTGGAATGGAGCACACATGCAAACACAGAGCGTTTCCGTTGCAGACCAGATGTGCAACATGCAGATAGACTTGATCCCAGTTTCTATGGTCTGCTCTGCTTGAATATAAGAGGAGGCTGCCTATGTCTGCATATGCCTATGACTCTTTTCAGACTCCACCTAAACCCATAGCACTACTGAAACACTCAATGACCATACATGAAGCTAGTTAGCATTGTTTTTAGGTTTTTTTTAGAATCTCTTTTTCTTTACTGATTATATATTTTTTTTTATTTAGTTTTTGGATTGATATTCATATGCGTTTGTTATATTGTTGTTGATGTTCTGACATATTATCTTGTTTATTATAGTGATGTATTACCTGCTTATTGTAAGTCGCTTTGGATTAAAAGCGTCTGCTAAATGCCTAAACTGTAAACTATGTGAGGGAGAAGTTGTTCGTATGGTTTGGTTGGTTTCCTTTTGAGTATTTAGTGTTTGTGAATGTAGTAAGCAATGTTACAATTAAAAGTTATGGAATACAAATAATTGTAATCCAATCAAGAAAAATATGTACTGTATATTTTAAATATTTTAATACAAAGGAACTGTTGAGCTAGCTGACATCTCAAAGCTGCCAGCAGTCCATGACTTAGTTTAGTGAATGAAACATTATTTTAACCAGGGTAAAGTATGTTAATCAATAGTATTATTAACATGATATTCAAAGGTCTACCAGTTCTGTTGGAACTTGAGTGTCTCCCTGTTCTTTTATTGTGATATTTCAATTCTGTGGTGCAGTAGGACACCTGTTGGTTGACAAGAGCTACTGCATGCATCTGCATCTACTATAGTCTCATAATTATGATGGTGATATTGTTGTTCATCTACAGTAGTCTCATCATTATGATGGTGATATTGTTGTTCATCTACTGTAGTCTCATCATTATGATGGTGATATTGTTGTTCATCTACTGTAGTCTCAGCATTATGATGGTGATATTGTTGTTCATCTACTGTAGTCTCATCATTATGATGGTGATATTGTTGTTCATCTACTGTAGTCTCATCATTATGATGGTGATATTGTTGTTCATCTACTGTAGTCTCAGCATTATGATGGTGATATTGTTGTTCATCTACTGTAGTCTCAGCATTATGATGGTGAAATCTGTGTAGAAATCCATGCTGTTACGCCACATCTTCCTTATTCACTAGATTGTGCTTAGTTCAGTGTGGTATCAAGTACCGAAAACTCACAACACGTGCGTGCGTGCGTGCGTGTGTGTGTTTTGTACATTCGTTTATTAATCATTTACTATTTTCTGCTAACATTGACAGGTTAAATAAAGACCAAAGATGAGTGAGTGTGTGGAGAGAGAGGAGGAGGAGGGAAGAGACAAACATCTCATCCACAGAGCAGAGTCTCCAACAGCCAGCTGTGGGTCTAAAGATGAACCTGGACCTCCACGCTTAAAGTAAGACAATCCTCCTGTACCATATACACACAATGGCAGTGGTGTAAAGTAACTAAGTACATTTACTTAACTACTGTACTTAATGCATATTTCCAATTTACAGTACTTTTACTTCTACTCCATTAAATCTCAGATCCAAATATTTTACTTTTACTCCACTACAATAATTTGACAACTTTAATTATTTTATTATGGAGGTAGATTCATTGGGACTCCTGAGGAGGACAGAGTTTGTTTGTTGTGTGATTTGGAGGAAATTGAAAACGAGGTTAATTTCTTGTTTTATTGTCCATTATATGATGAATTAAGACATAGATTATTTCGTAAAATGTCATCTATTTGTGTTAACTTTTTTTGGTTGGATGATTATGAAAGACTTGAATTATGTATCAGTAAAGGTATTTTCTTTTTGGCAGATTATGTGTGTAAAATCTATCTTATGGCTTTTTAAGAAAGTCCAAAGCAAAGCCCATTGCCTCCAAAGCATGCTCTGTAGCATGTCTGACTCAGTCGCATTGTTGGAAGTGTAGGACAAGAGATGGGGACAGGGGAATTGGGAGGAGAGGGGTCTATGTGTTCATTCAAATGATCATTGTTTGAATATGAATATTGTTGTGATTCCAGAAGTGTTGACCACAGAGCAGAGTCTCCAACACCCAGCTGTGTGTCTATGAAAAGTGACTGGTCTATGGGAATGCCTCCTCACTTCAGTGAACCTGGACCTCCACACACACAGTATGTCAATCAATCCTCCTATTATACAATACACAATACATTACTCACACTATATACATTATAGAGTGTACCAACGGTGACGCAATTGTAGTCCTAGAGTGGCCATATTTTGGGTCAAACACAGGCGTTTCAATGTTTGATTGGCATAGAACTAATGATCTACTCCAACTAATGATCTACTCCAACTAATGATCTACTCCAACTAATGATCTACTCCAACTAATGATCTACTCCAACTAATGATCTACTCCAACTAATGATCTACTCCAATCAGAACACCTGTGTTTGACAAAATATGGCCGCTCTAGGACTACAATTGGCACGGGAGAGAGTTTTCTGCAGGTGATTCAGTCCGAGCGTATCAAAGGGTGCGTTCAGAATGCGCACCGGCTGTGGTTAGGGTTAGGGCTTAATAGGGTTAGGTTTGGGTATAGATTTACTGAGATTAAGGTTAGGGTTAGGTTTAGGCATAGTTTTACTGAGGTTAAGGTTAGGATTAGGGTTAGGTTTAGGCATAGTTTTACTGAGGTTAGGTTTAGGATTAGGGTTAGGTTTAGGCACTCACTACACTGAGCACACACCCGGTGCGCATTTCCATATGCACCCTTTGATACACTCTGACTGAATCACCTGCAGAAAACACTCTCCCCAATTGGCACACCCTATACACAACATCACAACACAACAAAGTAATATCATGATAATTGTGCAAATAATGGATAAAAACAAGACACAATAGTCTAATAACAGTATCCTCCCCTTTCAAGCTGTATTCATAGTAGTGGGTCTCAACATTTTCAGGCCTTGACCCCCAAAATAATCATATTTGAACTGTACAGCCCGTCCCCGTGAACATATAAAAGTATATTTTCCACCCGTTTTCACCCATCAAACTCAGGTCCCTGTCGGATATCCACGGATACCCGGCCCGTGGTTACATGTCTCCTTTCCAACATGTCTCCATTCCGACATTAACCCTATCTCTAACCCTAACCCTAAACCTAACCTCTATGGAAGTGGCCCCGGCCAGTAGCAGGACTCTGATTTATGCTCAGATATATAAGATTAGCTGTCTGTCTGTCTGTCTGTCTGGCTGGCTGGCTGGCTGTCTTTTCAACAATCTATAGATAGTGCCTTTCATGAAAACTGGAAATGGACATTTGTAATAAAGTTGAAGTTCAACTATGCAACAATGTAGAGGACATAAACTCAGAAATGTTGTGCTATATGTTATTGTTCTAAAATGTGACACAAACAAATTATCATGAACACATTGACTTCACAATGATAATTGTATGAATATTGTTGTGATTCCAGAAGTGTTGACCACAGAGCAGAGTCTCCAACACCCAGCTGTGTGTCTATGAAGAGTGACCGCTCTAAAGGAGTTGGGCCCGTCTTCAGTGATGAACCTGGACCTCCACGCACAAAGTAAGATCACTGATCTCAACTGGAAAGACACAAACAATGTCTTGTATCTGCTCACAATGTAGACAGTAGTAGAGTATCTTACTGTCAGCTGTAGTGATCTTTGATTTTTAGGTTGTCTTGGACATAGCGTAGCCCTAGACTGTACTCAAGGAAAAGTATTGTTACTTTAAAATAATGACTCGAGTAGAAGTAAAAGTATCTAGTGAAAATACTACTGAAGTACTGACTTCCTTTATACAAAATAGATGATCTACACGCTTACATGACATGGTGTGAGCTTGTAGATCTGCTAGTTTTGCTGAATGTTCACACAGTGTTAAATAATGAGAATTAAATGGAAGCCATTGTTCTTGAATGAATTTTAAATAAAACTAGGTTTGAAATCTCCAAACCTTCCTACTGATGGTGAAACTGGTTCACTGGGCAGGTTGTTTGTACCGTCCATTTCTGTACCACTATCACTCTGAGGACGTTGAAGTGTTTTATTCTTCAGAGTAGAGAGTTCATAGAAGAGATGTTTGACTAGAAGTGTGTGTGGATTCCACATGGATTGTATGATTGAATATAAATACATTAAACAATGTTGATCCTCTCTTTCTACCAGGGTTGATCAGCACAGAGCAGAGTCTCCAACACCCAGCTGTGTCTCCATGAAGAGTGACTGGTCCATGATTAGACCTATTCTCTTCAAAGATGGACACCACTCTACTGATCACAGGTCAGAATGTAAAACACACTGAATGATTTAGTTGTTATCAAACTCTACTGAGCACAGATCACCAGGTTTATAAATGCTTATTACTTTAGTTTTACATTATGCATAGGTTGTGATTTTTTTAATAATGTTTATTTATTACTGTTGACCACAGAGCAGAGTCTCCAACACCCAGCTGTGTGTCTATGAAGAGTGACCGCTCTAAAGGACTTGGGCCCGTCTATTGAACTCAAATCTCCGTGGCATGAGTAATCAATAGAAAAAAAAATATGTTGGGGTGAACTACTCCTTTAAGTGACAATTTCTTTTTTTGCCATCCCCATTTCTTTGTGAAATTACGCCTCTGATTTAGAGTCAGTAGTTGAGAATACAATGTACCTGTCAAAGGTTGCTACACAGCCAATCTGTGAAGCAAGCCTAAAGTTTTTGTATTTCACCCATTGAGGACCCTCCAAACAATAGAGAGACAAAAGTCCACAACCAATACAGTAATAGACATTAGACTCAATGTGCAAGGTTTCAATGTTGAAAATGATTTGTATTTGATGAAGAAATGCACATGAAAACTATGGACTCAGTGTTCAAGATTAGTTTTACTAACAATGTAGCATAATAATAAAAAATAAGAAACTAACATAATCATCCATATGCTAATTGTGGTGTATCTTTATGATTCCAGAAGTGTTGACCACAGAGCAGAGTCTCCAACACCCAGCTGTGTGTCTATGAAGAGTGACCGCTCTAAAGGAGTTGGGCCCGTCTTCAGTAATGAACCTGGACCTCCACACACACAGTAAGATCACTGATCTCTGTGAACTTCAACTGGAAAGACAAACAATGTGTTGTATCTGCTCACAATGTAGACAGTAGTAGAGTATCTCACTGTCAAAAAATATATATAATAATAGTAATACTTGTGTCACTGGTCATTCAACACACGCACGCAAGCACGCTCACACACCCACGCTTGCGTGCACGCACACAGACACACACTCCTGTCATGCAAAAATAGCAGGTCTACAAGCTCACAATACCTTGCTTCATGATGCTTTCTGAGCTTGTAGATCTGCTATTTTCTTTTAGAATGTCACACCTATGTCCAAATCATTTCAGGTTCAAATGGTTATGTCTGTCTCTAGGTTATATAAATATTTAACCTATAAAAATATCACATCACTCATGATAAATGCTGTATTAACGAACATACATGTTTTATTATGCCTTCCTATGAGAGTGTTTATGTCCTGGTGCCAGATGCATTCTGGGAAGTAGGATATCAGCAGAAAGTCCACTAGTTGCACCCAGAACCATAGAAGAAGAGAGTTGTGACACACTCGTTCTAGATTGTTCCAAACATTGAATCCATTCTTACAATGGGAGTCATATACGTCTTAACACTTGGGTGACTGAAAATGAAAAACTACCACTCCGCCTGCATTTATCGTTCATTTTGACTGTTTAATTCTCTCCCTTTTGGCCCAGGAGCGCAACACCTCTTCCCCCTGCTGCCAGCAGGGGTTCTATTGTCTTCCAAATGTGAATTATCATTTCAATTGACCTCTCAAATACGCTCGCTTTCAATGTTAACTTCAATGTTTAGCAGAAAAAACAGGCTTGGGAAAATGACACTATATAAACGCTAAGGATTTCTGAGACCTTCACGGGGAGAGTTATTGCACTTTGCAATCTCAAA
Organism: Nannobrachium achirus; assembly: GCF_963921795.1. NCBI lineage: Eukaryota > Metazoa > Chordata > Actinopteri > Myctophiformes > Myctophidae > Nannobrachium > Nannobrachium achirus. The sequence continues at coordinate 4,161,998 of NC_137810.1, read as the reverse complement.
ATCGGCCTAAGAGACCGGTAGTCACCCGTGTGTTAAATCCTACTATCCTACAAGACTTTTCACCTCCTGTGTGTGTGTGTGTGTGTGTGTGTGTGTGTGTGTGTGTGTGTGTGTGTGTGTGTGTGTGTGTGTGTGTGTGTGTGTGTGTGTGTGTGTTTTTAATTCCAGAAGTGTTGACCACAGAGCAGAGTCTCCAACACCCAGCTGTGTGTCTATGAAGAGTGACCGCTCTAAAGGAGTTGGGCCCGTCTTCAGTAATGAACCTGGACCTCCACACACACAGTAAGATCACTGATCTCTGTGAACTTCAACTGGAAAGACACAAACAATGTGTTGTATCTGCTCACAATGTAGACAGTAGTAGAGTATCTCACTGTCAGCTGTAGTGATCTTTAACCCATTCAGGCCGGGAACACATTTTGTGTTTGGGAGGGGCTTACAGTACATGTACAGTATGTAGCAACATATTTGTTTTTGTAGGCTAATTTCTGATTTAGGCTTAACTATAGGTTAGGCCTAAATAGTTATTCTTAGGTTGTCTTGGACATGCACCGAGGTAGAGTAAAAAATAAACTGTACTCAAGTAAAAATGTTATGACTTTAAAATAATAATGGCTTGGCACTTCATGGTCAGTGGGGAACTTTGACAACTGATCTCTGTGAATTTCAACTGGAAAGACACAAACAATGTCTGGTATCTGCTCACAATGTAGACAGTAGTAGATACATAAATGCACTGGCTCTTAATAGTTTAGTACTTTAGGATACTTTAAAACGTTAGTGTTGTAGTTATGGTTATCAGGTTATGATGGTATTAATAGTGTGTCTTTTCAGTTGTTACTCAACATACTGTCCAGAGTACATGAGATAGATTTATTTGTATTCAAGTTCTGAGATTGATACAGACATAGATAGACAGACAGACAGACAGACAGACAGACAGACAGACAGACAGACAGACAGACAGACAGACAGACAGACAGAGAGACAGGTTATAGGAGTGTAATAACTTAACTTAATTTACAGGCCAAATAAGAATCATGAATATAGACAGATTTCCGTACACTCCGTACACTGTAGAGGACGCTGCTGTCATTACTGTGGTGTAAACCGCAGCCAGTGGTAGAGTAGAAGTCAAATGATAAAAAATGGGAAATACTCAAGTCAAGTACAAATACTCAAACTTGTACTAAAGTACAGTACTTAAGTAAATATAGGCTACAAGTTACTTTATACTACTGTTTACACCACAGCTAATGGCAGCGACGCTCTCTACAGGGTGTCACTCAATAAATCGGTCTATATAATTGCATGACAGTGTGGACACTATTATAACAACTCCAAGCAGTATAGAAATACCCTTATTTTCCCGCTGGGGGACAATGTGAGTGCTGGGGGCGTGTTCCCTCCTCCACGTCATCAGCGCCCTCACCCTAGGTGGGGTTGGCAAAAGGGCCTTTCTGCGTGGAGTTTGCATGTTCTCCTGTGTCTCCTAGGGTTGATACCCTCACAAAAACATGCAGTAATCCTGGTCTCTATACTGCCTCCCCCTGGCTAGCCGGGGCGCCTGATGGAGGGGAAAGGAACTGGTTGGAATAACGTGTTCCTTCCACGCGCTACATCCAACCGGGGAAGCTCCCCCCTGTCAGGTGAAAAGAAGCAGCTTGGACTCCTCATGCTTAGAAGGAAGTATGAGGTCAGTCCGTTGTCTCTCCAGGGGCGGCAGAGGGAGAGCAGAGCCCAGGATTACATGAAAATGGGTTACAAAATTGTGGGACAAAAATGTAAGTAAAAAAGGAAAAAAAAGAGAAATACCCGTATTTTCGCCAGGAATATAGCCATAATAAATAATACAAATAAATATCCTTCTATCCACCAGGACTATAGTCCTAATAAATAATACAAATAAATATCCTTCTGTCCAGCAGGACTATAGTCCTAATAAATAATTGCGACCGTCAGGGAGCAGTTTACTATGAAAACCTCCACCGGCCGTCCGTCCGTCCGTCCGTCCGTCCGTCCGTCACACGTCACACGTGACCATCAACAAACGTCACACCTTTGTTGATGTTTAAATCGAAGCGTCTTGGTCAAATACTTCTGTTGGTTTCTGCACTGATCATTTATACAATTCAGCTGTGTTTGCTCGTGTCATCATGATGAGGTCATAAATCAGCCATGCCCAAATATAGATTTTACGGGTTTACATGCTTACTCAGTTATTCGTTATGTGAAAGTCCTATGACGTCTATGATATCTGACATCATCATACATACATTCCCTTTTATGCCCATAAATGGAGATCCCCTCTGTAGAACCAGCCACTGACATCACTGTAATGTCAGGGGAACCAAATCCCTTTTATGCCCATATATGGAGATCCCTGTGATGCCAGGGGAACCAAATCCCTTTTATGCCCATATATGGAGATATGGAGATCCCCGTGTTGCCAGGGTAACCAAATCCATTTTATGCCCATATATGGAGATCCCTGTGATGCCAGGGGAACCAAATCCCTTTTACGCCCATATATGGAGATCCCTTATGTCATCAATATTAAGCCCCTTCCAAGATGGCGCCGTGGCATGGCGACACGTTGAGAGCTGCTCTTGCCTTGTTGCTGGTTTTTATGTTGTATGTCACTGTTTTTGCACGTAATGCGTCCTGTACGATGACCTACGATCGCCAGACGTTACTGGACTTGAGATTTGTTGCCTCGGACGTTTTTAGACCGGATTTGCCGGGAGAACTGTATAACAACAACAGCAGCACGGTTCCACCATGGCGTGGCCATAGGAGGAAGAGAGGGAAGCGAGGGGGTTCACTAGTGAAGCTACGTGGACGCCCTTCGCGACCACCCATCCCCAGCATACTGTTGGCAAACGTCCAAGCGATCGACAACAAGATGGACGACCTCCGAACCCGGCTACGCGTTGAAAGGGATATAAAGAACTGCTGTGTGCTCTGTTTCACGGAGACGTGGCTGAAGGCTGACGTTCCTGACAGGGCGGTACAGCTAGATGGCTTCTCCGTGTTCCGCACGGACCGTTCAATGGCAAACACGGGGAAGACGAAAGCGGGCGGTGTTCTGTTTTACATCAACGACTCTTGGTGCACTAATGTGGATATGGTCTCACACCACTGCTCGTCGGTGCTGGAGCACTTAACACTACGGTGCAGACCGTTTTACCTACCCAGAGAATTTCCTTGTGTGTTGCTGACGGCTGTATACATCCCACCAGAAGTGAATGCATCCGAAGCTATGGACAAGCTAAGCGATGTCATTTGTAAGCAGGAAAATAAGCACCCGGAAGCCATTTCAATCGTGGCGGGGGACTTTAACCACTGCAACTTGAAATCGGTGTTGCCGCACTTCTACCAGCACGTTAAGTGCCCAACAAGGAAGGTAAGGACGCTGGATCACTGTTATTCCACCATCAAGGATGCCTACAAAGCGGTCCAACGGCCCCACTTTGGGAGATCTGACCACCATGCGGTGCTACTACTACCTGCCTACAAGCAGAGGATGAAGAGCGAGCAACCCAGGGTGAGGTCTGTACAGTGCTGGTCCACAGATAATGTATCTAAACTCCAGGGCTGCTTTGAATCGACAGAATGGTCCATCTTCAAAGACTCAGCCACAAGTTTGGATAACTATGCTGACACTGTCACCAGCTATGTTAAATTCTGTGTGGATATTTGCATCCCAGCGCGAACCGTTCGCTCATATCCCAACGAGAAGCCGTGGATGAACCAGGATACTCGTCTGAAGTTGAGGGAGCGCCGAGTCGCTTTTCAATCTGGGGACGAGGAACGGTACAAAAAATCCAGATACGACCTGAGGAGGGCGATCAGAGACGCTAAGAGACAATATAGGGACAAACTGGAGAACAACTATAGTGGCTGTGACGCACGGCGTATGTGGAGAGGGCTGCAGGCGATCACGGATTACAAACCGAAGCCGGCTGTTATTAACACCTCGGACTCTCTACCGGACGAATTGAATAACTTTTTCGCCCGCTTTGAATTTCACAACACGGACCCAGTTACACCGGTGCGGGGTACACCCGGTGCGGTGGAGCTGCAGGTGACACAACGAGATGTGAGTAAAACTTTTAAAAGCGTTGGGACTCATAAGGCGGCCGGTCCTGATGGGATTGCCTCACGTGTCCTTAAGTTGTGTTTTGACCAGCTTTCGGGAGTCTTTACTGACATTTTCAATATGTCCCTGTCATTGTGTGTGGTACCGTTGTGTTTCAAGGAAACCATAATTGTACCCATAGCAAAGAAAAAACCTGTCACCTGTCTTAATGATTATCGCCCTGTGGCTTTGACCTCTGTTCTTATGAAGTGTCTGGAAAAAATGGTTATATCACATATAACGCACATTATCCCTGCCAATACTGATCCATTACAGTTTGCATACTGTGCTAATAGATCAGTCGATGATCCTATTTCTCTCGCACTACACATTGCCTTGAAACATCTGGAGAATAAGAACTCTTATGTCAGACTACTCTTCATAGATTATAGCTCTGCCTTTAACACGATTGTACCATCTAAGCTTGTGTTGAAACTCAGGGGTCTTGGTCTGGGCAGTAGTATCTGCAACTGGCTGTTTGACTTTTTGACAGGCAGGCCACAATCTGTACGAATAGGGAACAAGCATTCATCTAAAATATTGACCAGGACTGGAGCGCCCCAGGGCTGTTGCCTCAGTCCCTTGTTGTATAGTCTGTTCACCTATGACTGTGTTGCCAGGTGTGGAAATAATTCTATTCTCAAATTTGCAGATGACACCACGGTTATAGGACTAATATCCAACGATGATGAGAGGGCCTATAGGAGGGAAATTGAAGAGCTAACCCTATGGTGCCAGAATAACAATCTCTCTCTAAATGTTAGTAAAACAAAAGAGATCATCGTTGACTTTAGGAAATCTGAAGTCAATCACAGTCCCGTAACCATAAATGGTTCACCTGTAGACATAGTGGACAGTTTCAAATTCCTGGGTGTTCACATAACAAACTCACTCACATGGTCTCAAAACAGCGAAGGTATCCTTAAGAAAGCGCAGCAGCGATTGTACTTTCTGCGGCGCCTCAGGAGATTTAGCCTAAGCACCAAGGCTCTTGTTAATTTCTATCGCTGTACCATAGAAAGTGTATTGACAGGATGCATAACAGTGTGGTTTGGTAACGTGACTGCTCAAGACAGTAAACAGTTACAGAGAATTGTGAAGAGAGCTGCCAAAATCATTGGCACAGAATTACCACAGCTACACACAATCTATAACACACGCTGTAAGAAAAAGACAGAGAACATCTTAAAGGACAGCTGTCATCCCGCCCATTCCCTGTTCTATCTCCTCCCTTCAAAAAAACGTTACCAGAGCATCAAATCTCACACCACCCGTTTCAGTAATAGTTTTTATGCTCAAGCAATCAGGTTGCTTAACGAAGAGATGGAAGCGAGACGTAGGTAGTCATGTGAAATATACGCAGTTTTTAAACTGTACACTGTCACACTGTATGGTTGTTTTGTTGTTTTTTGGGTTGTCCTGGGTGACCTGTTGTTGTCGTATTGTTTTGTGTGCAATAAGGCTGAGAGTGCTCTTGGCACAAGCATTTCATTGTTTGTCTGTACTTGTATGGATACGCATTTGACTAATAAACCGAACCTGAACCTGAACCATATCTGTGAATATCTTTGGGTACCAGATGTCTCCATATATGGTTAAATGGTCCGATATACATCACTGGCCAGAAGACCAAGAAATGGTGCAACCTCGCCCTTTGCTTTTCTCCCTCTATCTTACTGGTAGGTAGTTTAATGAGGAATGCAGTATGGTGGTAGGTAGGTAGTTATGGCCTTTGATGTAAGATTTTCACTTTCTAGGATAACTATATTTGCTATTCCCAGATGATGCCCTTTTAGGGTACCCCTCATGCCCATATATGGAGATCCCCAGGCTTTACTAATTAACATAAGTTTTATGCCCATATATGGAGATCATTGTCCCAATGTCATCAGATATATGGGCATAAATGGACACAGGCAAACTAGATGGGCTGTATGGATATCCAGATGTGTGATGTAAGTGTTTTATTCCAAATGTGGCACCCCACAGACATATTTCCAGAAACAAAATCCCTTTCATGCCCATATATGGAGATTTCTGATGTCATCAATCCCAGGCCCTTTAAAAAACATGGTTGCTATGGTAAACAGTTGGTTGCTAGGGTAAACAGTTGGTTGCTAGGGTAAGAAAACATGGTTGCTATGGTAAACAATTGGTTGCTAGGGTAAACAGTTGGTTGCTAGGGTAAAAAAAACATGGTTGCTGTGGTAAAAAGTTGGTTGCTAGGGTAAACAGTTGGTTGCTAAGGTAAAAAACATGGTTGCTATGGTAAACAGTTGGTTAGTAGGGTAAACCTTCAATGATTTTGACATCTTGTTACTAATCTGTCGGTAGATAATGCCGGTCTTATATAAGGGTCATTTGTGTACGGTGTGATGTCATACTGATGTCAGCAGTGTGACAGGAGATAAGCGACCAACGGTCGCTTATCTCCCGATTAGGGAGTCTTACTGGTATAAATATATATCCTTCTATCCTCCAGGACTATAGTCATAATACATAATTGTTCTCCTCCACAGGAAGAGGAAGAGGGTGTGTGTTGTGACAGAGCAGGCGTCCAGGTGTTCAGTGTGTGAGGAGGTTCTGACAGATCCAGTCTCTAGCAGCTGTGGACACTGGTTCTGCAGACAGTGCATCACCTCATACTGGGAGCAGTCTGCTCCAACAGGACACCATGACTGTCCCCAGTGTGGAAAGATCTTCAGGACCAGACGTAGACTGAAGACACCCAGTCACACCAGCAGTGGACACAGTAAGACTGGACACAATGTACACTAATTAACACTGACTGCCCCGATGACTGCCATTTTCGTACCTTTTAACGTGGGTGCGTGTCCATCATGCACGCTGTGGTCGGTTCGAGATTACTTTCGGTTACTTTAATTGTTTAGTATGTGAAACGGCACATGCTGACTGACGGTCTATGGGTTTGCCGCTCTGACATGAAACTATGACATCACTGTGATGTCAGGGGAACCAAACTAACTGAATCCCTTTTATGCCCATACATGGAGATCCCTGATGTCATCAATATTAAGCCCATATCTAACAGGACTTCATATGGGCATGACCATATATGGAGGCCACATCGGCACATACCACACTCCATATATGGGTACCAGGGGTCTCCATATATGGGTAACTGGTCCGATATACATCACTGGACAGATGGCCAAGACATGGCGCGACCTCGACATTGTCTATTTGTGTAGCTAATGTTGACAAAAATCACACATTATTTTCCGCGCAGTTCTTTTTGTAACACTGACGTGTGTACACAGCTGTAAGGATGTAAAGTTATAAATTCAACTGAATGTTTAAAATGTCTTGATTGTCTTCTCATAGCAGGTGTCAGTGTGCAGGAGGATTTAAAGGTTTATAAGATCACTTTGAACAGTCTGGATCGTGTGACAGACGTCACTGAAGTGCCCTCCCTCAGCAGCATCTTCACAGCGCTCTACATCACAGTGGGAGAGAGTGAAGGGGTTAATAACCAACATGAGGTCTACCAGCTTGAGACGCTCTCCAAGAAGAACACCCTCCATGACCAACCAATCAGCTGCTGTGACATCTTTAAGCCCCTCCTCCTTGGCAGAGAGACACCAATCAGAAGAGTTCTGACCAAGGGAGTCGCTGGCATTGGAAAAACCTTCTCTGTGCGTAAGGTCGCTCTGGACTGGGCAAAGGGTTTGGAAAATCAAGATGTCATTCTCCTGGTTCCCTTCTCATTCCGGGAGCTGAACTTGGTCAGAGATGAGCAGCACAGTCTTCTCTCACTGATCCATGTTTTCCATCCAACGTTGAAGAAGGTCACAGCAGAGCAGCTCGCTGTCTGGAAGGTTGGCTTCATCTTTGATGGTTTGGATGAAAGCAGGTTGTCCTTCAACTTCAACAATGACATCATCTCTGATGTCACAGTGACATCATCAGTGGACGGGCTGTTGACAAACCTCATCGAGGGAAATCTGCTCCCATTGGCTCTCATCTGGATAACCACCAGACCTGCAGCAGCCAATCAGATCCCTCCTGCATATGTTGACCTGGTGACAGAAGTACGAGGGTTCACCGATCCCCAGAAGGAGGAGTACTTCAGGAAGAGATTCAGTGATGAGGAGCTGGCCAGCAGAATCATCTCACACATGAAGACGTCAAAGAGCCTCCACATCATGTGTCACATCCCAGTCTTCTGTTGGATCAGCGCTACCGTTCTGGAGGACATGGTGAAGACAGACGAGACAGGACAGCTGCCCACGACCCTGACTGCCATGTGCTGCCACTTCCTGTTGGTCCAGACAAAGAGGAAGGAGCTGAAGTATGATGAGCCTCATCGGGGGAAAAAAAGAAACAAGAAAAGAAACAGAAAAGAGAGAGATAATCAACAGCAGCTCATGGAGAAGGACAGGGAGGTTCTTCTGAAGCTGGGCAGGCTGGCGTTTGAACATCTGGAGAAAGGCAGCATCATGTTCTACCAAGAAGACCTGGAAGAGTGTGGTCTGGATGTGAAAGACGCCTCGCTGTACTCAGGAGTGTGCACAGAGATCTTCAAAAGAGAGGGCGTGCTCTTCCAGAGAGCAGTCTACTGCTTTGTTCATCTGATCATCCAGGAGTTTCTGGCTGCAGTCTACCTGTTCCACTGTTTCACACAGAAGAACATGGAGGTACTGAAGACATTCCTGGGACGTGACATAAGGGGACGTGATTACACCTGTGACTCCTTGGAGGACTTCCTGGACTCAGCCAACCGTAAAGCCATAGAGAGTAAGAATGGTCACCTGGACCTGTTTCTCCGCTTCCTTCATGGTCTCTCACTGCCGTCCAACCAGAGTCTGTTAGGAGGTCTACTGGTTCAGACACAGGACAGTCCAGAGAGCATCCAGAAAGCCATCAACAAGCTGAAGGAGATGAATGTTCCCCGTGCCTCTCCTGACAGATTTATCAACATCTTCCACTGTTTGATGGAGATGAACGACCACTCAGTGCATCAGGAGATCCAACAGTACCTGAAGTCAGGGGACAGATCAAAGACAAAACTATCTCCAACCCAGTGTTCAGCTCTGGCCCACATGCTGCAGATGTCAGAGGATGTTCTGGAGGAGTTGGACCTGGACAAATACAACACAGACGTGTTTGGGCGACGCAGACTCATCCCAGCTGTGAGGAACAGCAGAAAGGCTCGGTTAGTAGTCATGTGAATAGAAAACTTAGAACAGAAACAATGTACTGTACCTTCACACCACTACACTATAACTAAACATGATAGTTAAATCAACAGTGATACGCACGCACGCACGCACGCACGCACGCACGCACGCACGCACGCACGCACACACACACACACACACACACACACACACACACACACACACACACACACACACACACACACACACACACACACACTCAAAGTTACAACGGCCAATCTAAGGCAAAAGGGTGACAGAGCTTTTTCTGTGGCTGGCCCAGCTCTCTGGAACAGCCTTCCATCCAACGCTCTAGTCAAGCTCTCTCGGAGCTGCTGGCTTCACAAAGTAAAACGCACTGTGTCCATAAACCACAGGTTGCTAAGTCTTGTAATCTTTTACAAAAACGAATTTAACCAACTCCTCAAATGAAATAACAAAAGTCCAATCTCTCTCCATTAGACACACAAAGGTTAAGTCAGCGCTCAGCACAGCCGTTGTGCATATAACCACACACAAGCACATGACACACAAACTGTGTGCAGCCAGCAGCAGTCAGCAAGTTGATCAACCACAGCAAATAAAACAAATAATAATGGGCAGCTGCCAGGCCTTACCATAGAGTATATATAAAATAGAGAGCGGACGAGCCCCGCCCCCACTATCATTTCAATGCAAGTGCTCAGTGGCGTTTTGAAGCAACGGCTACGTGCTAGCATGTAGCTAATCCAGGTGCATTCTGGGGGAAATTGGAACCACCGTGGTTCCAAAATGACGTCACGCTGCTCTCCTCTCCTGTCTGGAGTGGAGGGGGCGGGGCCAAAATGCGCGTTTAGGCTGCAGTTCCAACTTTGGCCACCATCGGGGTTGCTTCAAATCTAGCCCTGGGTTCTGGGGGCTTGGGCCTTACCTTTCAGAAATGAACACAGCGGGCATTACTGTAATGAGCCTCTGAAAATCCTCTCGTATAATCATCCTGGTTTTGGGTAAATTAATTCCTCTAACTCTGTGTGCCCTTCTCTGACGGTGGACACCGTGGACTTAATGGTGTTTTTTGTAATTCTTTCTCCTTCACCGCCTCTTTTTGTACTCACAGCCTAATAATCTTTATAGTTAGTCTTTTTTACATATTTGCTAGTTATACTACCTGTCTGTGCTTCCTGTTTACTTGAGTTCAGACTTGGCGGGTTGAGTTGAGTGGGTGTGTGTTTACCAGGGCAGGGCAGCTGTTTGGGCGCCTCTCCTTCCCCCGAAGAGGCTGCAGGTGCAGTGATTGGCACATTTTTTAACAGCTGCACGCACCGGGTTGGCCAACACTGCCACTGTCAGTTTTTCTTTTTTCTTTTTTTCCCTTCCTCTCTCCCTCCCTCCCTCCCTCCCTCCCTCGCTCGCTCACTCTCGCTCTCTCTCTCTCTCCCTCTCTCTCTCTCCCTCTCTCTCTCTTTTCCCCAACACATTTTCGGCGCCTCTCAGAAGCGTCGCTCTAGGCAGTTGACTAGTTCACCTACATATACACGCTGGCCCTGCTTCCATCTGACTTAAAACACACCTCTTCACCCTAGCATTTGAGCCCTAGACCCCTCCCTCCCTGTGCCTTTTATCTGTCATTGTTTTATATCTTAAATGTTTTGTTTTTATAGCTGTTCTTACAAGGTTTTAAATGTTTACAAATGTTTCGATTGTTTTTGCTTTGTATTGTATTTGTTTTTACTGCGTTCTCATGATGTACAGCACTTTGGTCAACCTGGTTGTTTTTAAATCTGCTTTATAAATAAATGGACTTGACGTGTGTGTGTGTGTGTGTGTGTGTGTGTGTGTGTGTGTGTGTGTGTGTGTGTGTGTGTGTGTGTGTGTGTGTGTGTGTGTGTGTGCGTGCGTGCGCGTGCGTGTGTGTGTGGTCTGATTGACCACCTCTAATTACAGACTTGTTGGCTTGGGTCTTCACCTCCAGAAGGAAGACATGGAAGTTGTGTCTTCAGCTCTCAGTTCTAATCCATCCCATCTGAGACACCTGGACTTAAGTTACAACCACCTGGACCTGGATCTACTGGATCTACTCTGTGCTGCACTGAAAAGTCCTCATTGTAGACTGGAGACTCTACGGTGAGATTAATTTACAATCATTATTTCCATCAGTGATTTATCATGTGATTATAATATGAATATGTGGCATGAATAAGGTTGATATCATAGTAACACACATTGACTGGGATAATGAGGAGGTACAGTAACTACAGTGTGTACATGTTCACTAAATTCACTCAAACCATTCAATGACTGTCTGTCTGTATCAGGGTAAAAAGAAAATCCAAGTGGTAATATCACAATGCAGCTCTGTTACTAGTAAAAGTAATAAATACACTTTATTACCAAATACTCAATATGCAGAATGCCCCTTTTTATGTTTTCAAAATTTGTCGAAATGAAAAGTGTATAATAGGTGATAAAATAGCTGGTTTATGTATATTGCAATAATCTAAATCAGATCTGAAGTAAATGGTTACTAAAGTTTTCAAATAATTAATGAGTAAAAATTACAGTATTTGCCTCTATAGATTTAGTGCAGTAGAAGTATAAAATATACAAAGTTGACATAATCAAGTAAAATAAATAAAGTCAACTAAACTTGTACTTAAGTACAGAAGTTGAGTAAATGTACTTAGTTCCATTCCACCACTGGTCTGTATCGTCTCTTTCTCCAGCAGATGTCCTTCCTGTGTCTGTGACATCAGCAGTTATCAGCTTCACTTGTCTTAAACTGTCCATCAATTGACCTTTGACCTGTTAGGTCTTATGTGTATAATGAAGCAATAAGCCACAAGAGGCATGTGGTTACCCAGTATTTTATAACGTCTGAAAGGCGTGGTGAGACACGAAGCCAAGCCGAGTGTCTCCAACCCTCTCAGCCGTTATAAAATACAGGTAACCACATGCCTCGCGTGGCTTCTTGCTTTTCTAAAACGGTTACAATATGGCAACATGAAAAATCAGACATGTACCAATTAAAACTGTTCTATTTCACTAATAATTCACTACAAGGTCTGCAAGAAAGTAGTTCCCAGCTACAAGAAAGTAGTTCCCAGCTACAAGAAAGTAGTTCCCAGCTACAAGAAAGTAGTTCCCAGCTACAAAAAAGTAGTTCCCAGCCAGGCTGCAGAAACAACACACCTGTTACTTCAGAATGGGGTATAGGGGGGGGGCGCTTGGTGTTTTTACAAGCCCCGCCCAGAGGCACTCAGTTACCGTCCTATGTGTGTGGGCGGTGCGTAGAAGCCCCGCACGGCAGGATTTGAGAGAATATCAAGCGCTCCCTTGTCTAGTTCAGCTTCACAACAAACTGATTCAAGGTGTGGATTATTGTGTCATTTAGACACTGGTTTAATCAGAAACCAGCCAATCAGAATCAAGTATTGGAACTAACCATTTAGAAACTCTGTTTTCAGTCTCTTTGTTGGATCATCTGTTTTCAACCTGTTGCTGTTTCCTGTCTGTTGGGAGATTAAGTAAAGATTATTTAGTTCATGTTACTCTGTCTGGTTTTCTACTCTAAAACCCAGACAGTCCATCCAGACCAGGTCCTTTAATAGGTGGTTGTAAGCAGGTTCTCAGAATAATGTATTTTATAGCAGACAATCAAACATTGTGTGTTTTATTTCTCATTTAGACTGATGAACTGCTGGTTGTCAGAGAGAAGCTGTGAAGTTCTGGCCTCAGCTCTCAGATCTAATCCTTCTCATTTGAGAGAATTAGACTTGAACTTCAACATGTTGCCGGTGTCTGGACTGAAGAACTTCTCTGGACTGGAGTCTCTGCAGTGAGTAGACTTGGACTGTGTCCATGTTGGTTAGTGCAGTGATTCCCTTGTTTCATGTTCCAATGGCATAACGTCTATTGTGCTAGTCTGCCCCAACAATCCCCTCCTCCCACCCCATTTTATACAGTCATACACCTGCTGAAGATTCATGTTTATGTGTATAATCTGTTGCAGTAAAATATCCAGGAAAAATATGCAAAATAAGCTGGGCTTGCATGATTTCATTAACCCTGCATTTTTCCACATAAAGTTTATAAAGTCATCACCTCACCCGTTGTTCACGTTCACACAGAAGCAAAACTGTGCCGTGAAAAAACAGTGCTCCTGTGTGTGTGTGTGTGTGTGTGTCTGTGTGTGTGTGTGTGTGTGTGTGTGTGTGTGTGTGTGTGTGTGTGTGTGTGTGTGTGTGTGTGTGTGTGTGTGTGTGTGTGTGTGTGCGTGCGTGCGTGCGTGCGTGCGTGCGTGCGTGCGTGCGTGCGTGCGTGCGTGTGTGTTCGCACCGACTCTGTGCAGGCAGAAGATATAATCTCTTCCCTTGCTCAATAAAACATAATGTCTATTATCTGCTCTGTTAAAATTCAAATAATGACAATTTAATTGAATCCTACTTAATGCAACATTCATTGCATCAAGAGATTTGCCACGTTCATAAAGGTATACTACAGTAGCCTAGTAAGAAAAGGGTGAGTCACCTTTTCAATCACCTTTTTAAATCAAAACATATTTCTCTTTTGCAAGTTCCCACAATTTTAGCAAATTCCTGTAATTTCACTAGTAGCAGAAACACTGTAGTGTCAGGTAGTGGAGACGTTGTGTTAGACAGTCAGACATTGATGCATTGTTGTTCTACTTCCTACAGAGTGAAACATGGAGGAGAATTCTGGAATTCTAATCCTAATCCTCAACTCCTCTCAAGATGTGAGTATCTGTCTGTCTGTCTGTCTGTCTGTCTGTCTGTCTGTCTGTCTGTCTGTCTGTCTGTCTGTCTGTCTGTCTGTCTGTATTTGTATACAGTGTGTTATCCTCTGTTGGCCCCTCCCTCCCTGGATGCTGTCCTGAAAGCTCTTCAGTAGAGCTTCCAGTGAATGCAGGAGGTTTCTCTGCTCTTGGCCTGGTCCTTCACACCAGCTGATGCTTGTTTACAAAACACTCCCTCTACCTGACACACCTTCTGTAATGTTCAACCCTCCTTCTGCCACACATTCTGCTTAATGTCCCCCAAACACACTGGCCCTCATTTATCAACGTGGTGCAGATCACAATTTTGGCGTACACCGAAATTTAGGCAAGTCTCTGCATTTATCATTTCAATGTGACTTTGACGTTGGTGTAGGGTAGGATAAAATCTCACGTCAAGTTCAGAGGTGGTGTAGGATTGATCTTACACCTCTTATTCCATTGTAGACATGCGGGGCAGCATTGTCTAACTATCTGACAGGCAATGGACACATGTATCCACTCCAAAATTTATATCTAACACACTAATAAATAATCCTGTGAAAATATAACATTGTATAAAAGCATATAACCGGCTACGTCATGGACATGCACGCTGATTTTATTTCCAAGTTACAATGACAAGCAATTTAAATCTAGTGATATGGCAGCAATCTACATTAAGTGCTTTAACACTAACAGTCTATTGCAGATCTGGCTCAGAACAAGCATGCACAGATAGCACAGATACGAACGCATGCAAGAGCATTTTCTGGACCAGCGCAGCGCCGCTGTAATCTTACATTTTCGTGGACTGTGAGCCTCCAATTTATACAGTGCTGTGAGTCCTTTATTAAGGATAAAACCTGAAGGTCCAAACCTGGCTGTGCCCAGCCCAACGCACGCTGTGGATGATTTATTTGGGGGTCCACGGCCCACCGGGGAGATGGCCAGCCCGTGCGGGAATTGTATATACCGGTACATGATTGTTATAGTTTAAGCACTCAAAGGCGCATTGCGCTCGTTGCCGATATTGGGTTAAAATTAATATCCAAACATAACCGTGGGGTCTCTCAATGTATACAGTAGCTACTGTACACTATACACCAACACGGAGCTTTGTCATCAGCGCGTCATAGCTGGGGGCGGAGTCAAGCGTGGGGGAAATATTTAACAACCCCCATTAGTAGAATGGGGTTTTCTGTGTTTTCAAATCCGATTTTTTTATAGTATAGCGATGTTTTAATTAATTGCAATGTCTTACATTGATTCCTTGGTTGCCAATGGACAAAAAATGATGCATTTAAAATTAAACAGCTTTGGGATTAAATATTGTCTGATATTATTAAGGACAGGTCGCATCATCAAAGACCATGGGTTATCTAGACTATCCGTCTGGTATTACACACTGTTACATTTTTTTTTATGATAAATTAAACTTATCGTATCAAAAAACGAAAAGCATTAATTAATCAATGATGGTTATAGAGCACATTAAATGAATTCCAGTTGTCTACAGCCATTAACAGCTTGTTATCATGCAAGGATTTACACACGCAACACAACACAATCCTATCCTAAATAGTTTCAAACCTGCAGAAAATACTTTTAAACTGGCGTCGATCCTGCCATATATTCAAAGATCAGGTCTCTATCCTACTTGAACTCACTACGATGTGTTCTATAAACAACATTGACGACTTAACGACTGTTGTTTTTTGATATTAGAGTACGTTTAATTGATCATATATTGTAATTGTGTCTCTACCAGGTGAAAGACATAATGTAAACAGGTTTTGTAGCATAGAGGGAAGAGGGGGACCACGGGTGCTTATATTGTGCAACTCTGACACATGCACGGGGGATAATCTGAGTCTGATTATAAACCACTTAATTACATTGATTCCTTACTGCAAATGCCTGGACAAAAAACTATCTGCAATAGCATCGGGATTAATTGTTGTCCTTATAGGACTGGTCGGATCAATGCCATGGTTATCTGACTGATTTAATCACCTGGTAAGAGACACACTTTCACATTTTCATGAACATGATCAATTACACTAATCACAATATCAAAAAACAAAGGCCATTAATTCAGCAATGATGTTCATGGAACACGTACGGGAAGGACACAGGAGGAGGATGCCATTGTAAGTTTATTAGGCAATGGGAATGGATTTAGACCATATTCACGTTTCAAATCTATTGACGACTAATGGGCCTGGCTGTTGGATTTATATTGTGGCACGTTTAATTGATCATATCTCATATTAATATTAGTGTCTCTACCAGGATTGAAATGAACACTGCATGTGCAAACATGTTTTTTTTGTAACACAGGGAGTAGAGTAGATGGAGAGAAAAACAGATCTCCGATCTCATCTCATGGTTGTGTAACTTGGATAGCCTACAGAAACGACAGATCTCCATCTCAGTCAGTGCTTGTGTAATTTGCGGGGAATATATTAATCTGACTCTGATTACAAACCACTTGAACTCCGACTTCTATATCCTATATGCCAGGGAGAAGATAACCGGGGTCCAACCTATGTGCGAGCTTGTTGATTTTTGGCACGGCATAGATTGGCAAAAATAGATTTGGTGTAGTAGACTGAATATGTGGTCAACGTATAAAGAGTAAAATTGGGTCCCGTTTTATTCCAGAGGTTTTGATGAGGCAGGAGTAGTAGTTTAGACGAGGTGGCGAGGTACAGTAGCTCCGTGCTGCACAGCGGTGTGTTCAATCAATCAATCAGTCATCCATAATAGGCTTGTTATCTTAATAATAAGTGAACTTTACGACGGCGAGTGAACGATTGCGTTCCAGAAGTCCTTCTGATGGATTTTTCTTGGCTGTCGAGTGTTTTATCGTCCAAAAAAATCGCTCTGAACGTGATTAAAACGATAGTGTACTGTTTACGCTGTATTAACTCAATGGGGAAAGGCGATTTGTTTTCCCCCACGCTCAAAGCGGATGTGACGTTTATGGGCGTTCCTTTCTAGCTCCGTGTTGGTGTATGCTGGAGTTAATGATGAAACCCGACGCTCCACCTGTGCCCACAGCGCACCATCTTCCCCGTGGGCGCCGTGGATTTATTTATGCCACCTGGAGATCACTCAACACCAGCCAGCCTTCATCCATCAATGCTTAGAGCCTCATTCATTCTGCAACCACTGCATTCAGATGACCTTTAGTTTCCAGGATATCTGTCATTAAGGTGGCGAGCCCGTGAGATCATGACCATGGGGAATTATTGCTTGTAACCAAATGAACGCACTCTGTCTGCGCACGGCACGGATATGGTTTAAATTAATATCACAAAGTATTCATGGCAGTGACTTGTGTCATTCATGTCGGCTGCAGTGCTATAGCCTCCTTGTCAAAGATTGTAGCGTTGGTTAATCCCACATTCCCACTGTCAAAGACTGCTGTGTAAACCAAAATGCTGCTGTTCCAAGTTGCGTGCGTGTGTGTGTGTGTGTGTGTGTGTGTGCGCGCGCTCGTGCGTGTGTGTGTGTGTGTGGTGTTTGTGTGGGAAGCGGACATTAAGGGAAGTTTATTAGCTTTCCTTTCGTTGTTAGGACGTATTCCGCTTGTTTTGGTCGTAAAGTCGGGGCGTTTCAATAATATTTAAGGCGTGTTATTTAAATTTCAGCCTGCACATTTATCAAGGCTGAGATCAAATGTACGCCAGGTGTGTCTGTTTAAGACGTGTTCGTAAATACCACTTGAACTTGGAAGATTTTGGGGGGAAAAATACACTGTTTTTTACACTCCATTGATAAATGAGTGCCACTGTCTCTGGATCACTCCTCCTTTCAGTTGGCTACAGACCATGACTGGAACAAGATGCAAATAAGCCTGGAAATGGAGTCTTTTAGGCCCTATTTTGAACAAGCTCATATTCCTTAATAAAGTGATAACAGCACCATCTTATGTGCAATTGGTACAGTATTATGCAAGTGGCACTGAACACAAACATGCTATTATGAACCTTGACTTTTTTTTCTCATATGGCCCTCTTCCAGCGCCAACATCAGGCTGATTTTTGAAAAACACATTTTTGGACACTGCTCCTACAGATTTTGGCCTAAAATCACACAAAGCGGTACACAGTATTTCTAAAGCTGTCGGTCAGTCTGTCACGCAACGCAACGTAACGTAACGTAACGTAACCAGTGTTGGGAAAGTTCACTTTAAAAACGAACTAGTTCAAGTTCAGAACTTCTAAAATGAACTAGTTCATTTCTAGTTCATAATTCTATATTTTGAACTAAAGTTCATGGTTCCCCAAAATGAACTAACTTAGTTCTTTTTCTTTCTTTTTTAACCTTAATTGTTTTTATACTTTTGGCTATTCAAATATATATATATATTATATATATATATATATATATATATATATATATATATATATAGGTCAATATATATAATATATACATTTTTAGACGTTGCTGCATGCTATTATTTGTCAAAATTATTGACACAGCCCATATAGAACCATACACAGCAATAATTTCATCCAACTTAAAGGAGTGGTTCACCCCCAAAATGACTTTTTTTCTATTGAGAGTAGAGTTCAATAATATTTTTAGTTTTTTGTCACATTCCTAAGACATAAATGTGATAACAATAAATGTACCCCCATTCATTTCGGATGGTGACCCGTTTCGAAACGGGTCACCATACAGAATCAATGGGGGTAAATTTACTCAAATCAAATTTTTGTCTTAGGAATGTGACAAAAACCAAAAAATATTATTGAACTCTACTCTCCATGGCATGAGTAATCAATAGAAAAAAAGTCATTTTGGGGGTGAACTACTCCTTTAACATTGAGGTGCCCACAATATTTATGTGCCCAGTGCCCAGTCTTCCTGAAGGCAGACGTTTCTAAACCTGGCGTTAGCGACACCCATAGGAATGGAGTGCCTCCTTCCGAGTCTTAACAAACAGGTGTTTCATACGAAACACTTGTGTTTCCGCGTTGGTTAAAATAGCTGATCTACAAGCTCACGTTGTCTCGTGGATGCGACACGTTGTGAGCTTGCAGATCAGCTATTTTCGCCGTGCAACACACATAGGACAAAGTATAGGCTTGTGAGACGTAACGAGGAGGAGATTCACAGTGCTGCAGAGTGCAGACAGCACCGCATATCAACGAGGAGCTGCGTGCAGTGCATTATTGGAGCATGTGAATGAAAAGAGAGAGGAGAGGACAGGCGACCGCGGAGGCGCGGACCGTTATTATTATAGCTCTATGGGACCGCCGCATGAACGGCCGACGAACGCCGACGAACGCCGTTCACGGGCGTCAGAATGACCGCGTTCGACAATATCGTTCATCAAGCGAAAACAATTACGTTCAGTTCACGTTCGCCCAAAATACGAACGTGTTCACGAACGATCGTTCTTTGAACGCGTTCGGGTACAACACTGAACGTAACGTAACGTCACGCCACGCAAAAGTACAATATGTGTCTTTGAAATGTAGTGAAAGTCACAAGTATCCAGTAATACAAATACTCAGGTATTAGTACCTTAACTACACAACATTAACTTATTGTGTACTCAGTTACTGTAAACCAATCTCTCTCTCTCTCTCTCTCTCTCTCTCTCTCTCTCTCTCTCTCTCTCTCTCTCTCTCTCTCTCTCTCTCTCTCTCTCTCTCTCTCTCTCTCTCTCTCTCTCTCTCTCTCTCTCTCTCTCTCTCTCGCGTGCGCGCGCATGTTCTCTCTCTCTCTCTCTCTCTCTCTCTCTCTCTCTTATGAGGGGCCCTTTAGGCCAAAAATAGTGAGACACTTTTACACACACTAATGAGACAGTCTTATACGTACTACTGAAATGCTTTTACATTCAAATATTGAGACACTTTGACACACGCTGTTGAGACACTCTTACATATACTAATGAAATGTTATACGCTCGATATTGAAACACTCCTTACACTCACTACTGAAACACTCGTACATACATACATACTTTGTAAATCTATATATGAAACCATATACATACTCAACTGAACACTTACGCATGCATATGAGAAACACATACACATACCTATATACTTCTGTGTCATATACACATACATACAAAATTCTTGCACGTATACCAGTTAAAACATTTATACATATATATCTGAAACACTCACACATTCACCCATGAAAACGCTGCATATATATTGCTGAACACTTGTACATTTACTACTGAATTTCTTGTATTTCACATGTGTTCATACGAGTAGCTTCAGTAGTATGTATGCATGAATTCAATATTATGTACACAAATAATTTCAATATAACGTATGAAAGAGTTCCACGTATTCATAAAATACATTTCAGTCATATATATATAAGTAATTTCAATAGTATATATGCATTATTTTAATAGCATTGTTACGTTAAGTTACGCCCCAGGCTAGGGGTCCCTAGGTGTAACGTAACAAAAATGGACTCCCTCCTTCCCAGTCCCCAAACAGCCAGGCCACACAGGTTTGAAAATCCTCAAACTTAAGGATTTATTATAGATAAAAGTCATACATGTTACCTCAGGGTGGGATCATAAAATTCTAGATACAAAACTGGTTCTAATAACAAGGGGGTCACCCACCCCTACATACAGAACTCTAACAAAACACAATGCTATCCTAACTCACTCAGCGAACCCCCTCACTCCTAGCGTCTCCACAGAGACCTCTTCCTCTGTCTCCACTGAGACCCTTCCTCCCAATGTCAAATGACCTCACTCAGCCGACCCCCTCACTCCTAACATCTCCACTGAGATCTCACTCCACTTCCTGAACTGTATGAAAATCACAAAAATCATTATCACTGAATAAACACTCAAAACTACTAAAGTACACACTTAATCTGAAACTTACAGAAACACCATAGACAGTTTAACAAATCCAAACATTTCTGGTTGACAAAATATTCTCCAGATACTCGAGCTTATTCGTACACTTTAGTCAAATTCAAGCATTGTTTGTTTAGGGTGGCACCAGTGAAGCCATCATAGGGACAGTGTTCTTGTTCTCTAGGGAACCTGCAGTTACTGGGGATCAGGGTGGCCTTACAGCCTTGAGGTTTGTACCCCAATACATCTCACATCTTACTCCCCACTTTTCACCTCCATTACTGAAGTCAGAAACCCAGTTATAGGCTAATATGGCAGGCTCTATGGGAGCAAATATGAGGCAGAGCACCTGCATCATGGCAGGACTGAGCTGGAACCCAGCTTCCCCACATCCCCCTGCAGTGACCATGGCCCACAAACACACACTTCTACCCCGGCTTCTCCACCCCCCTTAGATTCAATACATATTCAAGCTTCAATTTACCAATCACAACAATTTCACTAGAATACACCTATAAAACTGTCAACCAGAAATAATGGACTTACCAAACTTAACAAAAGAATACGTTTTAGACGAGCCCCCATGTTACGTTAAGTTACGCCCCAGGCTAGGGGTCCCTAGGTGTAACGTAACAAAATGGACTCCCTCCTTCCCAGTCCCCAAACAGCCAGGCCACACAGGTTTGAAAATCCTCAAACTTAAGGATTTATTATAGATAAAAGTCATACATGTTACCTCAGGGTGGGATCATAAAATTCTAGATACAAAACTGGTTCTAATAACAAGGGGGTCACCCACCCCTACATACAGAACTCTAACAAAACACAATGCTAAAAGACAACAGGCTGGTGCTTGGAGGCTGGTTAGGAGAGAGACCTCGACCTGCTGTTGGTAGCCATCTTTATAGTTGAGCCCATCATCACCGGAGCCAATCACCATTCTGGTTCCACCTACTAGTTAGCCACACAGCCAGGCACCACTCAGTCACAATTCACACCATCTGGTTGTCAATCAGCCACTCACAATCAGCACCACTCAGTCACCAGTGGCGGCTCCAGACAATTTTTAATGGGGGTGCTGGAAGGGAGCTTGGCTATTAATGGAGGTGCTAAGTAGTTGTGGATATAGCCTACCAATTTATATACAGTATAAGAGCCTAAACAAACACAAATGTATTTATCTTTATTTTTATTTTTGCTGGGCTCCAAAAGCCTATACGTACAGCCAAATATATTGTGCTGCAGTGCAAAATCCGCTATTCTGTAAAAAAAAAAAAAAAAAAAAAAAAAAGCCTAGTGTACTATTATTGACAAAGCAAATAACTATTCAATCAGTACCATTCAAGTATCGCAAGTGTTAAAGTTATACCATGTAACTTTTTTTATAAAACAAATCTTAAAATTGTCCTAACTCTTAAATCGCTAAAGTTTTATAACACCCACTCCGTTATTTTCAGCTTCTGAAGCCTTCTCTTTATATGTTTTCTATGATCCTGACCGGGGTCCGGTTTTCGCGGAAAAATTACGTCATCATACACCACCGGCCAATCACAGCGAGGGTTATACACTGCCGGCCAATCACAGCGCATCTTGAAGTGGGGTCGCTAGCTATCACAATAGGGCGGCCATATTTGTAGGCGCCCGTGTGTCTCTATCTATACTCGGGTGAAACACTCCGTTTCTCCGGAATGCCTGAACGCACAGGAACCAGGGACCCCTCTAAAGATAGATCTCGGCGAGGTGGAGGCAGACGTGGGGGTGACGCGGGCGTGTGAGGCCCGGTCCGCGGCGAAAAATGGCCGAAAGACGCGGACACTACTGACCACTAGTTGAGCAACTTACACAGTATAGCTTTAAGTCACATTAAATAAATGGTAATACCATGAACAAAAGGAGTGATGTATAGGGCAGGCTGCACACAATGCAGATACTGATGATTTCTGGCACATTTAATTTTTCTCATAACTAGAGATGGACCGATTGCAAAATTATTGGCCGGTACCGATCCACCGGTTATATTTCTTTAGCTAAGAACTAGAAAATAGGGTTGCTCCAATACCCCTTTTTCAGGCCAAGTAGGCCTACAAGACATAATTCAATTTGAGTACCAATAAGCTAGAAGAACACTAATGCCAAATCAATCACAATAGTACAATATCCAAAATCACAGACAATATCCAGTCTAATATGATATGGATATATAATATTGATGCCAGCTGATCATTCACTGAAAGGTCTAAAGTTAAAAATACATAGGCCTACTACTGTATATATTTTATAATTGCTGTGCCATTGCTTCTATGTCTGTGTCACTGTTAGAGCTGCATGATTATGGCAAAACCTTTATTTTAAAATTATGGGTATACATATTGAGATCATTTATTTCAAATATTATTAATAATATTATAATTGAATAAATATTTTTTAACAAGCAAAACGATTGTCTTAAAAGCCAAAATAAATAAGGTTGCATTCATTGTTTTCAAGGTGAGAAAATTACCTTGTGTCACACTTAGTAGTCTGACTCTAGTCTATTCCTTCCTTTCAAATATTTAAGGGCAAAATATTACCTCATGACCCTGTTCCTGTTGTTTTGGGTTGTAAAACCTCTGTAAGGGACTTAACATGGTACATAATACATTTCTGTTGCTTAATGTACTTTGTGAAACTATCGGAGGAGACTATAACGACCTTTAACGGGCTTCACCTGGACATGCATTGATTAATCCAGCGTGCTGTGGACAGACACACAACACCACGCAAAGTGAACTGACTTTTTTTTTCCAACAACAGAGAAACGGGAGGTGGTATGGCTTTTTCTGTCGCTTGCAACAGGCTCTTTTGCAATGCTGTTGCTTTCTGTTAAATGAAAGTTAAACTCCTTCTGCATGGACCTTCTGGAGGCAGGAAAGCCTTGCGATGCTTTTTTTTCCTTCTTTTTTGAGACGACATTGACACAGGATTATGGAATATATCCTTACATTGCAAAGGTAATCAGCACCATCTGTATTCTGTAGGCTGCCACTAAGTAGACTGGCTGCTATTTACTTATGTTTAACTTAGTCAGAGGACCAGAGCATCATGCTGTGCAGTGCAGTGCGATAGACACAATCGGCATAAAACCGGAATTTATGTCAGTGACCGGCCGGTCACCAATGCGGCCGGTTTGATATCATACCAGCCGATTTTTGATATCGGCAGATTCCGATCTCCATCCCTACTCCTAACTTACCATGAAGGACTTCTAGTGGGCAGGAATCTTTTTTTCACCAATGTCACAGATTTGAACAAGATAATTTTATTTGATGACAGAAAAAAAAAAAAAAATTGGCTGAGCATTTCTTGGGGGTGCTACGGGGGTGCTATGGGCTTCTTTGGAGGTGCTAAAGCACCTGCAAGCACCCCCCTAGCGCCGCCTATGTCAGTCACATACATCAATGAGGGGAAAAATACATGTGAACACAAAATATACCTATAATGACCCTATAGGGTCATAACAAGCATGTATATATATCATTTAACTTTTATGTATAAATAATCTCACATGTAATGATAAGAGTTTTCACTAGCACATATGCAAGAATTTTCACTAGTATACATTATTTTAATAGCATGTATATATATCATTTAACTATTATGTATAAATAATCTCACATATAATTATAAAAGTTTTCACTAGCACATACGCAAGAATTCTCACAATCACCGGAAGGCAATTTCATTATCAACGGAAGTTGACCAAAGTCATGTGACCGAAGTCACGTGACTTCAGTTTCTTCCTGCCTGGCTTGCAGTTCAGACCACAGACAGCACAGCAGATGTAAACAGACTAATGCTACAGACGTGGAGGTAGGTAAGGGCAAATCTATTATTTATTTTTATTATAGAATGATGCAACCTATTTAATAAACTAACGTTTGTAAAGTGTTTTTTTTTGTCAGTTGTGTATTTGATGTAAAGAGTTTACTGTTAGCTAGCGAAATTAGCATTTTAGCTCAGTCTAGTTGCAGAGTTGCCTGCAGTGTTAACAAGTGGCTAATCTGATATGACAGTGCAACGTTTTTGCTCATTTATATCATCAGGCTGAATTAATCAGGGCAATGGGTGTTTTATTTGGTCAATCTGGGAATCGGATGTGCCATGACAATGTAGTGGTAGTGATTGGAAACTAACAATGACAGCGATTTTTTCCCATTGTATTTATCATGGAAGGTGTGAATCTGTGGCCAATATCAACAGATCTGACACAATCTAAATGCAAATATTCAAAGCTTAAGTTGACGGTCGTTCACACTTAATGCTTGGTGTGAAGAACGGGACGTTATTCTTTGTAGATATAATGAAAATATAAGAAATATCCCATACTAATTAAATATAATCACGTAGCCATATAAAGAAGGGGTTCTCAAAATGGGACTCGATCTGTGCGTTCCTTTAGGGGGGGTCTACTCTAAATTGACCCATACAGGTCTAACTTTGGAACCAAATGAACCGGTAAGGGTCCATTTGGTTCCACTTGTACACTGTCAGAGTTACAAACTTGTGTCCATTTGTTTTTAATATCAATCATTATGATGGGAACCAGTGGGACCCCTGGGGGTCCCTGAAATCCACTTTGAGAACCACTGTCAGTGTTATTTCTGTAAGGGGGTCATTTGTTTTACATCCATTTCTTTCTTTTTTTTTTTATCTTTCAGAGACATGATCAGCGCCTTGGGTTCCAGAGATAACCATAGCTGGGTTTGGAATCCAGTCTGCAGGAGTCTTCAATGTGTTCAGGCCATGTCTCAGGCCTTAGCTGAGACAGATAAAGCAGAGACAACTACATACATATTGCATATTATTTTTAGATTGCTCCGTTTACTATCATCCGTGTTGTGTAAATAGTTTTTAACCACTTAAAACGCCCAATAGACAATGCATGGCTCCTTTTCCCCTCTCCACGAAACCTCTTTGCAGAAAATAGCCGATCTACAAGCTCACAACAAACATAGCATTAATCATAGCTATATGGTGCCATATTAAATCATTGGTTCTCAAAGTGGGGTCCGGGGATCCCCAGGGGTCCTTGAGGGAGTTCCAGGGGGTCCCCAGCTAAATGATAGTTAGGAACCAAATGGACCCTTATTATGGGTCTGTAACTCAAGAGTGTACAAATGGAACCAAATGGACCCTGACAGGTTCATTTGTACACTCAGTTAAATTAACATTTTACAATATAAATTGCAGTCCAAGAGATATAAATACCATTAAATGGGGGTCCGTAGCCTAATTAATTCATGTCAAACTGCCTGGGAGTCCTTGAAATTAAAATAGTTGGGAACCACTGCTGGAGCAGCAAAACATATTCTTTTATATGGGGGTCCCTGGCATATCTTTTCAAATGGGGTCCACAGGCTAATAAGTGTCAATTTGGGTGTCCTTGGCATGTAAAGGTGTGAGAACCACTGCATTAAATGACACATCTAGCTGCCTAGATTTTAAGGCTCAGACTCACAGATTAAAGTCTTCATTATGTTTTCTTCATTTTTTTATGTCAAGCCGTTTCTGATCATCCCTGTAGTCAGATTGTTTGTGTAAAATGAATGCTTGACATAATAATGATTTTAATATGTTTGTACAGTGCCCTTCCTCTGCTGGATGATATGTTTATCACTCAATGTTGCTGTAGGACTTTGATGTGCGAAAAAATATGTTTTTCTTGATTGGTAGGTAATTGTTGACTGTGCAGAGGTAAGATGCCAACAGCCAGAAAGTCTGCCTCTGCAAATCTCATACCACCCTGAAGGGTCTGATCGGGATGGCACGGCATGGAGCTGTCACCTTCGTATCTGCCAGTGATAAAGAACTGTATAAGCCTGCTGACAGAGGATATTGCTTGATGGCAGACAATACATTTTTGATAGAAGACTCCCTGGTAAACTACTGTACGACCCTTCCTTTCAAAACGGCCCGATGCCAGCAGAACAGGTTAAGAAAACACAGGGGATTCATTAGAGCAGTTTTACTTTTTGTACTTTAAAAGTATATTTGGATTGGCAAATCATAATCTTTCCTCCATCAGAGGAAACTACTGGATCTCCTCCACCAGAGGAATAATCTCTCCCATATAAATAGGAATCCTTTGGTTTATAAGCTGGCCCTTAAAAGCAAATAGGAAGCTGAGGAAACGTCTTAGAAATAGTCCTGGTTTCCACAAAGCATAGACAAATGCAATTTAATATCTATCACAGGACACCACTCCACTTAGGCAACATAACATTGATGGAAATATTTCTACCCTGTGTCAAAGGTGTAAGGTAAATGAAGGTGATTTGATTCATATGCTTTGGAGTTGTCCACACTTGGTAGATTTTTGGACATCTAAGAAATGGATAGATGTACTTTGTGCACTGTCAATAAATACATCTTTACAAAAAAAAGTATATTTGGATGCCAATACTTTAACTAAAATAAAACATTGAAAGCAAAACTACAGTATGTCTACATTTTAGAATTGCATTGAATGTAACACTTAAACCATTCTGTTCCAGTACTGTACTGGTATTGTTTACATGCCACACTTGTATATGTCTGACTGTCTAACATCATTCCATTGTATCTGTTGCCAGTCTATTACCAATGGTTCAAGTCCAGACTACTGAGACAACAATTCCACTTGACAACAGTGTCCAGACAGTAAACAATTACACTTGACAACTGTTTTAATGCTCTAAAAGAGTAATATTTGCTGGGTTTGCAAATTAATTTCAGATGATAGTGACATGACATAATGATCAGTTTATTTTTAGTAACATTTTGGGTGAAGTACATTTTGGGCCAGTTGAGTTCATTGGCTTTGTAGTTTGTTTCAAAAGAAACCAATGTTTGATTGAAAAACTTTGATTAGATGACCAGGTAGTAGGCTAATTGATCCAGCCACCACTGTCCTTCCTGTATCAGCTACTGGTGTATGAAGATGGTATCCAGGCTGTCTGGTTTAAGGAACAGGATGCACAGAAACAGGAGGTTATTAATATTTTAATTAAAAAACGTAAAGATCTACAAAGATCACAATGCACTGTGACTGGTTGTGAGCTTGTAGATAATCCATGCATGTACAGCTAAAATACATTCATATAATGGCCATGTGTTCATCATTTCACATCCTAGATCAGTGTTTCTCAAACTTTCAAATTTCAAGGTCTCCCATTAACTCTATTGCCACCAGACCCCCATTTGAAAAGATATGCCAGGGACCCCCATATAAGAGAAGATTTTTACAGCTCCAGCAGTGGTTCTCAACTATTTTAAAATGATAATTTAACTGAGTGTAAATATCCTTAATCCTGAATGAGATGGAAAATCTTTTTTACCAGAAAACCACCAAAATACAAGTTGGATGACTTCTACTCTTTCTCTCTGCTAGTTTATTCAAATATGCAAATTATCTCATTAACTATGCATGATACAAAAAATGTCCAAGCAGAAATGGATTCTACGTCAACAATTCTAAGTCAACTGAGACGTTTGATAAACCCTTTATTCAGGTTTTTGTTACATGCATGCTGTTTTCTGGAACATCAACATTGTTCCTGCACTCTACTGCAGGTAGTGGTTGATATGCCTACATATTTTCAAATGATTAAACACATTTCATGTTGAACTGCATATTCTAACAGTAATCGGTAACAGGAGTCTCATAGCACAAACATATTTATCAGCTTCAAATTTAAAATGTCCCAATTCAAACCTTTTATTTTCCACCACTGGTTGAAACATTTATTATTTTGTTTACTGAAGAGACAGCTTAAGAGTTGGTAGGAGTCACTTCTTGATGAACAGAATGGGCACAGAACGGTCTCAGGAGTCAACGGGCAGGCCAAAATTACGAGGTAAATGAATGTAATGCAAAAAAAATGAAAGAGGATCACAGAGGGTCAAGTTTACCATCATTTTCCATAAAGGTAAACAAGTCAGAGAAGTAGAATGAACAAACTATTTAGTTCTGCCCACTTCATCTCAATTCTTTGGTGTACTCTGAGCCCCATGGTCATTCTTAATCTATTCAACCCTCTGCTGTTAAACATAATCAGGCAACCTCTACACAAACTTGCAGTGATTAATTTGATGAGTAATAACATACAGCAAAGCATCAGTGAACCAATTCAAACAGTGTCATCATTCAAGATATTTTAATTGAGCTTGGTGAAGAGACGGTCAAACCAAGTGTTAGATCATATCTAGACAGTCCGACGACCAATTACAAAAAGAGAAGCAATTCCCTGCCAGTTGAAACCAAGTCTTATGCACTGGTTAAATTGCTCAAGTGTTAAATCATATCTGGGGCGGCCTCGACCTGGAAGGCCGTTGTTGGCTGTAGGTGGAAGTGGAAGGAGAAGGTTTTCTTGACCTGTTCTACTTTGTACATCAAACTGATTAAAAATCAGATTTAAACAACAACATAATGATTCCAAAACAACAACAGTCTCTCCACCAGGAGAGACTTCAAGATGTTAAATAATACAAGGTTTTTCAAAGGCTGTTTATTTGTATTTAAAACTTGTATTAGCTGCCTGTCATTTATCTGAGTGCAGTTGTCTTGGCAGCCGTGGCAGGGCTGGAATTCTATAGGCAACCAATCGTGGTGCAACACCGCGAGACCCAACTCGCCGAAAATATTTTTTTAAATACATGTTCAGGCGTGGTTTTTCATTCATGTTCAAGTATGATATTGGGAGTCAGAAGTGAAGGATGTTTTATTTAACCAGGGTGCTCTAGCCGAGTCAATTCGACTCTAAGTAAACACACTCACAGCTAAATACAAGCTCACAGCGCGGCTCTATTTTTGGGTCCTTCACATGAAAAGGTTTGAGCACCACAGACATAGTAGTCTCTCAAGAACAGACTAACTGAGCTCCAGTTAAGTGAAAAGGACCTTTTCTTTGACGATGGCTAGCCAGATCGCTGATATAGAAACATACGTTTTTCAAAAAACCTTAGGATTCCAAAGACACTTATAGAATCGGGTCAAAATTCTAATTTTCACGTTTTTTTCAAAAATGGCAGATCTACAAGCTCGCAGCGCAGCACTCGGTGCCGCGCTGTGAGCTATCTGCTGTTTTTCAATAGTTGAAAGCATAAAATAATGATACACAATAATGTGTACCCGTTCTAAATGGGTTAATAAAGGACCCCTTATGACCATATATGGAGATCCCCAAGCGCCAAACCCAGGGCTTTACTAATTAACATACATTTTATTCCCATATATGGAGATTCCTATATTATCAATATTAAGGACATTAAGGATATTGTGTTATGCTGTTAATATTTGTGTAAATATTAAGGACATATCTGGGAATGCCCATATTTGGTAATGACCATATATGGGCATGTTTTGACATAACATTGTTGACTATCATCCAGGGGTCTCCATATAGGAGTAACTGGTCCCATATACATCACTGGCCAGATGGCCAAGAATTGGCGCGACCTCGCCCTAAAGGCACCCTTAGGTGTCTTACTAGTATATCTCTGTTCTCCTGGGTTTTGCTGTAGGCGTTGAATGCAGTTCAGCACGCAGCACCCTATTTAAAAAAAGCAATAACATCATCGCGATCACCATTACTAGCAAGGCTTGCAGACTAAGAGAAGTTGCAGTTTCATCTTTGATTTAAGAACTACCGCTCACTTAAGACAGCTTTAAATAACGCCCAAACCTCTGCAACCGCAGGTCATCACCGTGGTGTCTATGTTAAACATTTACCACTAAATGGTCAAATTCAAATATATTATATAAATTATATATTATAAAGATCTTTGAGGTCCCAGACGAGACTTTCTTTGGCTGCCGACAGAAGTGCTTGTCCAGCTGTATCGGCTTCTGGCCATGGTGTTCCAGGGTCAATGGCTGGGGGGCGCATTCCTAGGCTGGCTGCCATGGTGTTGGTTGATGCCAGGCTGCTTTCAGGTCTTGTATCCTGACCTGAAAATAATTTTTATTGTGTTTACTGAAGAGCTGGTGTGACCCATGCATAACGATGTTATCATTTGAATGTAGTTTTGAACATTTATTTCAAAAACATCACCACTTCCAACATTCTCAAAAAATGAAAAATAAAAATCTAAAATGTTCAGTTTATTTTACTTTTTCACTGACCATTTTTAACCTCCAAAGGCCCACAAGGCCAGAGTTGACCTTGAACTTTGAGCTTGAAATAAAAAATATATATTTCATATTCATGAATATATTTTCATTGTCATTATTTATTTTAGATCAAAATGCCTATGGATGCAAAGAAATCAAGAAAGAAAACCCTGTCCGGTTTCTACATTCCCATGCAAAGCTAGATTGAAATTAATGAAAGCTGTTTTAAAGAAGGTTTACAATTGGGGTGGACACACACACACACACACACACACACACACACACACACACACACACACACACACACACACACACTAGGGTTGCAACGGTATGAGGTTTTTAACACCGAAAATATCGTCTATGTCAACACCGGTAATATCGGTAATACCGTTTTCGACCACTAGGTGTCCATTTGTTATTAGTAACAATAGAATAAGAATAATCACCTGTTCTTATTTGACTTTTATTATTAATATGAGTAGGCCTATAAGAATAAGAATACAACGTTTTGAATAAGAGCACGAGCGAGCGAGTTTTAAAATGCCCCAGAGAGAGGAGCGAGGTTTCTCCTCCGCTCCTTGGTGCGAGGACCGTCCCAATTCCGCTCCTGTTGGGGCCGCGAACCACATTTTGCCAACATTTGACAACGTGAGCACAGCAGAGAAGAAAGCACAAACAATTCAGCGCGTGTCGCTGATCAGGATTTCACTTAAATGTCTCTGTCATCCCACACAAGTCTGTTTATAAAAACTTTGTGTCGGTTAAGTTATATAACCAGCCAGTCAACCAACGGATACGATTTGAAACAACTTTCGCAAGTAAGATGGATTTTTTGACTGAATGAACCAACCAACCACGCTCACCTCGAGTCGCTCCCATCTCTCCAATCTGGTGATTAATCAACAACCAACTGGATTTAATATTGTCCGTCTTTTACTGTCTGTTTAATGTGCAAGGCGCTGTATAAATATGATTGACATAAAACCTGAAACGCGCCATACCCCGACGATCAGTCAGTCGGGTTACGTTTCGTGCGGGCTGTGGGTGGTGTGGGTTATGAAAAAAACCTGACGCGCGCATCACTACTGGGTGGACTCTGTGGAGTGCACGCTATGCGCTGCCTGCCTTTTCCACCAGCTGCATCTTTGATGCACTTAGAGCAGCGGAGACACGTTTGTATCCAACTAAATATTGATAACAAGCTCAACCATAGTAACTTACAATATATGGATGATAATGCAACATTTTTTTTTCACGGTGTTACCGAAAACACCGGTAACACTGAGTACCGCTGCAACCCTAACACACACACACACACACACACACACACACACACACCCCACCCCCCCCACACACACCCACACACACACACCCCTGAAGACTAAATAATTTATTGTATAGAAAAGTAACATAAATGTGTACTGTTCCAAACTCCACATAAATAAAAAGACTCTTATTAGCAACCCTGTATTGCTGAGTGAGATACTAGGAGTGAGTTGTAATGGACTTTTTGTATATGAGACTTTTTGTATATGAGACTTTTTGAAAGACGCATGTCGAGGCATGAGGCACATCAGGTGGCAGTGGCTCAGGGGTAGAGTGGCCGGTAGAGCAGCCAGATGGGAACCGTGAGGTTCCCAGTTGGATCTCGGGATCCCCAAGAGTTGGTGTCCAAGTGTCTTTGAGCAAGACGCTGAACCCCTAATTGCTCCCGATGAGCATGTTGGTGCCTTGCAGGGTTTTCCTCTGCCATCGCTGTATGAATGGGTGAATGTAATGTGCTTTGTTGTCTTTACCCGAAGCGCCGGTATTCTGGTGTTTATATTCTGGTGTTTAAGGAAGCCGACTCTTCTTATCTAAGGCATACTGTATTATGTGTGTGACCATGCTCTATTGCTCTAATATTACTGTAACAACTGAGTGTCTGTCCTGGTTTAGAACATCAATAGGTTGAACAGGGATTGCGTTTATTCAAATTACCAATGTACTTCTACTTGTATCTACCAGTATGTGCAAACTCACATCCAGAGGAACTAAAAAGTACAGCCATGGGTAAGCTCCAATTCCTTAAATGACTTCCTCGCATCAAAGTGTTCATTTAACTCAGACTTATAAGGTTGGCTACCTTTGTTTGGTGCGATCTTATCCACAGGGATGCAGCTGCCATTGGGGAAAGTGAGCATCATTTTGGGGATGCGGTGGTCACCCAACCCTCTTCTGGGATCCCCATCCCACTCATACTCTGACTGGGGAATCACAGCACCCACTGCACCCAGGAAGGACCCGTCCAAATCCTTCAGCAACGTCGTCTTCTTAGCATCACAGTCCATGTCCACAGAGTCAGCGGGGTTGACTTTCCTGATGGAAATAAAGCAAATAGACTTACTATTGTCCTTTGGTCACCAGCTTAGTATTAGGCAGATATTAGCAAACTTTTAATATAGGAGTGTCTTTATGGTTGAAAATTGAAAGACGAGAGCATCCTTATCTTTAACAATAACTGTACTACATCCTCCTGGGGCCTGTTTCACGAAAGCTGAATTAAATAAGCCAGGATTTAAGCCAAATCCAGACTTGACAAAGCCTCCTCTGTATAGCCTGGTTTATTCTGTTCCACTAAAGAGACTTTGTCGAGCCAGGATCGCAAAGCCCGACTCGACAAGGGCATGGGCTTTTCCTTGAAAACCCCATGCAGTCGATAGGGCTGACCTTCGAATACTTTTTTCATAATCGAAGCTCCTTCGAAGCTTTCTTTCGAACTTCGAAGCTTCGATGACGGCGACGGGGGGGGGGGGGGGGGGGAGCAAAAGTTTATCGGTTACATAAGTGATAACCGTTAAGGAAATGTGTTTAAAAATGCGCGATTTACACAATTTTAAAAGGGAAAACACACCAGTTTTTTCCTTGTAATAAAGCTCCTTATTTTCATTAAATAGTACGACAATACAACGAGGAAGAAGAAGATACGAATGTTTTCTATATTAAAGAAAAGTGTTTTTGCAGTACAGTAGGATTGACATAATCACATCACGTCTGTAATGTAACACACCGTGGCTGCAACAGCAAACAGCAGCAGCGCGACTCAAGAGCCCTATATAACAAACAGATTAACTCCCAAGTCCCAAGGTGTACTGTACACGCAAATGTAATAGTATATTTTATAGTAAATAATTGCACTGCAGTGTGTCTGATTTAGCGTTCCACTCATCAGCCGAAAGCTGACGGTCAGGCTCAGACAACGTAGTTCTCTATGCGGGCGCGACTAGTGAGCTTGCAGATCCGATATAAAGTTGTAATCATCAACACCACGACAATGTAACCCTATAGCAAGTTGTTTTTAAGCTCTTTTGTCCTCTTTAAAACGGGATCGACGCTGACGGGGTCCGATTTGTAAAATCCAATTGTCGCTGTTTGTTTCCTTGCGTTGAGTTGTGTGTCTGTCAGCGTGTGGAAGTGTGCATGGATGTTACACCGACAATGGTTTGGTAACGAAATGTGTGACTGCATCGCATAGTTGCATTGGGTGATGATGTTACTCAGACATTGGTGTTACACATTTCGGTGCCAAACGGATGTCGGTGTATATGTGACAGCGCGCTGTCTTTTCTTTTTTTTCTTCAGCGTCGACCATTCTGATGGCTTCATGCATGCTCTTGTTGTTGTTGGCTTGTTATTGTTAACACGTGTGTGAGAAGGGGGTGACGCTATCATGCTAGAGTGGAGCGAGGCGCATGCAAGCTAAGGCACGCGGCCCCCCCAAAGGACAAACGGTTAGAAATGAAGCATATTTTATTTAACCAGGGTGCTCTAGCCGAGTCATTTCGACTTGAAGTAAACACAATCACAGCTAAACTTCTGTACAAAAGTTAATATAGAACAAATAAATAATCCAATATTCTTACCTCTGTCTTGGTTTTGATTTCCAAGTGCTATAAGTTGACCTCGTTTCAGAGCGGGGAACGTAGCTACTGGTGGCCGAGGCCATGGAGCTAGCTAGCATACTAGCTAGCATACTGCTACGCTAGCCCTGAATACAGTATATGACCGTCCTGTATTCAGGGCTAACTGCTACGCGGTAGCACGCTGCTGGTGGAAGTAGAACCATAGAATATTAGGCTGTTAAGAGCCCACTCAATTCACGGTCGAGTGCTGCTTAGTTGAGTGGGTGCGTCGGCCAGGCCCGAGATGTCCCATGCACGTCCCCTCCTTGTTGTCTTCTTCAGGAAGTGACTGCCGGTGTGATTGTTTACCTATGACGCATATCGCCTTCCGTTGAAAGTGAAACTACCTTCCGGTGACAGTGAAAATGATTTGTATGTGCTACTGAAAACCTCAGGGAAAGCCTGGTGAGGCGAGGTTACTGAAAACTTTCATGACTACATGTGAGATTCTTTCATACATACTAGTGAAATGATATACATGCTATTAAAATAATGTATATATATTATCGAAATAACTTATATATATAGTACTGAAATGACTTTTTTGATTACATGTGATTTATTTGCATATAGTAATGAAATTATATATATACATGCTATTAAAATCATGTATATATACTATTGAAATGACTTATATATATATATAACTGAAATTACTTGTATGAATACATGTGATTTATTTGCATATAGTAATGAAATTATATATATATACATGCTATCAAAATAATGTATATATATAATATTGAAATAACGTATATATATAGTACTGAAATGACTCGTACGATTACATGTGGAACTCTTTCATACATTATACTGAAATCACGTATGCATAGCACTGAAATGATACGTTTATACATCATTGAATTCATTTATACATACTAGTGAAACTACTTGCATGAATATATGTGAAATACAATAAATTCAGTTGTACACGTACGAGTGTTCAGTAATATATATGCAGCCTTTTCATGGGTGGATGTGTGAGTGTTTCAGATATATATGTGTAAATAATTTTGTACGTATGTGTATATGGCACAGAAGTATATAGGTATGTGTATGTGTTTGTCATATGCATGCGTAAGTGTTCAGTTGAGTATGTATACGGTTTCATATACGAACGCGCATAGATTTACTAAGTATGTATGTATGTACGAGTGTTTCAGTAGTGAGTGTAAGGAGTGTTTCAATATCGAGCGTATAACATTTCATTAGTATATGTAAGAGTGTCTCAACAGCGTGTGTCAAAGTGTCTCAATATTGAATGTAAAAGCATTTCAGTAGTACGTATAAGACTGTCTCATTAGTGTGTGTAAAAGTGTTTCATAATATACGGCCTGCATGGCCCCTCATACTCTCTCTCTCTCTCTCTCTCTCTCTCTCTCTCTGTGTGAATATTTTAATACTTTTTAAATATTAAATATTTTTAATGTTTCCTGTCTTGTTCTCTCATCAGACTTCCATCGTCTCACACTGGATCCAAACACAGCGAGCAGAAAACTCTGTCTGTCTGAGAGCAACAGGAAGGTGACTCGGCCAGAGGGGAAGGAGCTTCAGTCATACCCTGATCATCAGGACAGATT
This sequence comes from Nannobrachium achirus, assembly GCF_963921795.1. Taxonomy (NCBI): domain Eukaryota; kingdom Metazoa; phylum Chordata; class Actinopteri; order Myctophiformes; family Myctophidae; genus Nannobrachium; species Nannobrachium achirus. The sequence continues at coordinate 4,125,418 of NC_137810.1, read as the reverse complement.
TGATGATAAGTGGGATCAGGTTCTGTGTACAGAGGGTCTGACTGGACGCTGTTACTGGGAGGTAGAGACGAGTGGATGGGTTGAGATAGGAGTGGCTTACAGAGGAATCAGCAGGAGAGGAGAGGGTCCTAATGGACTTGGGGACAATGATCTGTCCTGGAGTCTGTACTGTGGGAGAAGCCTTTACTGGGTCTATCACAATAGTAGTTCCACTGTCCTCCCTGTTGATCCCTCTGACTCCAACAGAGTAGCAGTGTATGTAGACCATGCTGCTGGGACTCTGTCCTTCTATGAGGTGTCCTCTGACTCACTGAGACACATTTACACCTTCCAGTCCACATTCACTGAACCACTCTACCCTGGGTTTAGGCTTGACTCCTCCTCCTCCTCCTCAGTGTGTCTTTGTGAGGACAGATAATGTCTCTGATGAGTTGACATCAACCAATATGGTTGTTATGGATGTGTGTTTGAACACAAGAAGCATTTTGGACATCCAAGGTTTCCAGCAGATAGCAACATAGTTTATGTATATATTTATATTTTATATGTCTACAGTACAGTCAATGCTGCCACATAGAAATACTCTGATAAAAGTAAAAGTCCAGAATTCCAAGTAAAAGTGCAAAAGTATTGGCATCAAAATGTACTTAAAGTTGTGTTGATTTCACCGACTAAAAATATGACGCAAAATGTCTGTCGACTTCCTTCTGACTAAATAAAAGCTAAACAAACACTGAGCTATGATGACTAAAACTAAGACTAAATATAGAATTGTCAATTTCGTAAAATGTCATGGAGGGACAATTAGTGGAGAAGAGATCCAGTAGAACTAAAAGACAAGTCATTTTATGTTTGGTTGCGCTCGGGTGTTGCTCTCTGAAAATAGACGATCTACAAGCTAACAACGCGACGCAGTGCGACAGGTTGTGAGCTTGTAGATCTGCTATTTTCAGCACGCAACCAAGTATAAAATCAGGCATGCCATCACAGCCCACCAAAATACATTTTAGTCGACTAAAACTAAAATAAAATCAGATGACAAAAATATGACTCAAACTAAATGGGGGTAGGGGGGCTGTCTCATAAGGATGCAGCTGCAGTACACAGTTCTCCCTTACCCAAAGTGGTGGCAGTGTCTCAATCGTGGGCTGGAATGTGTAGGCGTCCTTGTGTCTCTATAGAATCAATGTTCAATTTCAATTCAAAGAACTTTATTGCCATGAGAAAACATAATAGTCTAGTAGCCAGAATGTGAACCAAGACATTTTGAGTACCCTAAAGTTTTATGTTAGAAATGTTGAGTATGGGTCCCCAGCATGTAAAAACCACCGGATGCTAACTTGTATATGTTGAGCAATTTTCATAATCAGCCGCTAAATTTGGTGTCCCATTAACTTTACATTACAGGAAAAATAAGCAAAAAATGTATCTGCTTTAAGTAGCATATGAGGGGTCTAACTAGGGGTATTTCATGATTCTGAATCCATTGCAAGCATCCGTTTTGCATGAAAAACATTCCTTGGGCTAAAACGGACCCCAGAAACATGTGAAAAGTGATGATTCGGCACTTTTCATCACTAAACCAAGGCCGATTTTTCGCCAAGGAATGATTTTCGTGCAAAACGGATGCTTGCAATCGATTCAGAATCATGAAATACCCCTAGTTAGACCCCTCATATGCTACTTAAAGCAGATTAATTTTTTGCTTATTTTTCCTGTAATGTAAAGTTAATGGGACACCAACTTTAGTGGCTGATTATGAAAATTGCTCAACATATACAAGTTAGCATCCGGTGGTTTTTATATGCTGGGGACCCATACTCAACATTTCTAACATAAAACTTTAGGGTACTCAAAATGTCCGGGTCTACAATGGGGCTCTATGGGCTGGCTACTAGACTATAATGTTTACATTATCAAAGCAATGTAATGTCACACTGCGGTGCTCTAGACATGTTCTCTGTCTACTGTCTCCCCTCTGCTCTGTATGGCTAACACATTCAACTATCAAATTAAATGTTAAACACTTCATCTATTTAGAAAACAAGAAGGTATGTTGACTAAGACAGTCCATACATTTGGAAACATATTTTTACTTCAATATTGTCTTCAGTTCATGTAGGATTATTTTAAAAGTAGGCTAACTACAGTTGAATTGCAATGTGACGTCTATGAGCTGGCTTGCTGTGCACCGTTCTCCCTTACCCCAAGTGGTGTCACTGTCTCAATTGTGGGTGTGAATTTGTAGGCGCCCGTGTGTCTCTATAGATGCCTTAACAGTAAATGCATGCGCAGGTCTGCACCAAATGAACCCCACCGCCCATAGGATGCAATGGATAAGTGGTCACTGCGCTCACGTTTAAAAATGCATTCCATGTTTATATTGTACGTGGCGTTGTTGCTTATGTTTAGCATAACTTCCACTGGCAAAACAATTTCTTGTCCAAACAATACCCTGTAAGGCAGGGGTCTTCAACGTTTTCAGGCCAAGGACCCCTTAGTTGAGAGAGAGATGAAGCAGGGACCCCCACAACCCATAGATTCCATATAGTTTCATTGTTTGACGGCACAATCATCAGTGTGTTTTGGTTTCATGACAATTTGTGTTTTCAGATATTTAACCACTTGACCTGTCAATACTTAATAAACTTGACCTTTCGCTCTGTACTTAGTCTGCTCTTTTTCTCTTCTACACCAAAGCTCTTTGCCGAAAATAGCCGATCTACAAGCTCACAACGCCTCGCAGCGCGAGGCGTTGTGAGCTTGTAGATCTGCTATTTTTGGCTAAAGTTATCAGAATATGTACGCTAGGGTTCAAGAAGTGATTAATATAAAAAAGGAGAAAAAAAAAGCTTCTATCACACAAAGATTTGGAGGACCCCCTGTAGTAACTGTGAGGACCCCCTAGGGGTCCCGGACCCCCTGTTGAAGACCCTTGCTGTAAGGAGTCATGTGACATCTTCATGGATGTGTGTCTGTTAAGAGGTTGTTGTATTTGTGGACGTAGTCCATTATGTATGTTGATGATTGGTCGCAGTCACTGTCAGTCATTTATTTGTATATTTAAGTCAAGACTCTGAACCCCCAGTTGCTCCTGATGAGCAGTAGTTGGCGCTGTATAAATGCACCATTTACCTTTTTATGTTCCATGCAACTTTTATTTACAAAGCCTAAAAGGCAAGTCTGATTTAAATGTTCCAATGTCCAAAGCCAAATACACAAATCATTGATTGCAATAATTTGTATGACAATCAATTTGCACTGTCCTAGTGTCTATTACTGTTTTTTATTATTATTATTGCTATGTTTTTGCTTTTACTTATGCATTATTTTAATTTTGTGTGAAGCATTTGTTGTGTGATTTGTTTTTGTTCTTTGCAACAAAGGAAGGTGACTCTGCCAGAGGGAGAGTCACAAATTATTTTACCAATATGTTTATATCCATCAGACAATTCCAATTTACTGTGGACCTTTTTTCTACTTTAATAAAAAATAAATGTTGAATACAACCAAATCTTTGCAGTTTCCTTAATAGTGGTGTACTTTAAATCCTCAGGTCAAGCTCATTAAGTCTAATCAGCTGTGTGATTAATATGAAATGCATTATGCTGTCTGGGCCTGTTCCCATACACACCCATTGTAACTTCAAACTCCATTTTAACCAGGATAAAGTCATCAAAAACACCCTTTTTTCTGGTGACTCATACTGTCCTACTAATACATTTAGTTTTTAATATTCTTTTGTGGGAAATGGAAACATTCAATACAATCAGATTAACGTTCATGTTTCAGCATGGATTTATCACCTTCTGTTTTTAGTTACTGCAGTACCCCTCTTCAACCTGTAGGTGTCCTAACAGACCATAGGAACATAACATAACATACTCTATACTCCAGAGTGGTCAAAATAATGTCCTATTTTCAAAAGAAAAAACTAGAAGCAGTGCTCTTCCGAGCACAGGTCTCCACCAGGTCAGGTAGGTCCTGGTAGCGCGTCGCTAAATGTGAAAAGGGTGTCATGTTTTCTTTGGCCTTTAACGGCAAAATGTGACATGATTGCATGCATGATTTGAGGCATTTTGATCCAAAAATGTGTTTGGCAAAAGTCGACCTGCTGGTGGCACTATAACAGGCCAATGTGAAAAGAGTGGTTGTTCCTTGAGCTAGTGGGAATGTGCATGCAGAATTTCTCTGTAATCACAAGCTGCCTGTAGAGATACTGTCTACCCATTTGTGTGATTTTTGGACAAAATCTGCAGGAGTACTGGCAAAAGTTAGTTTTGCAAAAGTCTGCCTCATGGTGGCGCTAGAACAGGCCCATGTGAATTAAAAACGTGGGGCAGAGGTTCTGAATTGGTATCCAGGGAGTGTGTGTGCACCGTTTGGCAGTGACCAGGCCAACGGCGCCAGAGATTAGCTGGTAAAACCTGATGGACGGACGCACAGACACACAGACACTCACACACGGACGGACGGACGGACGGACAGGGTTGAAAACGGAGTCTCTCCCTATGCCTTTCGGCTGGTGGAGACAAAAAGTTAGGGATTGCAGTAAATTGTAATGTTGCTCTGATACATGATTGTCTTGAACTAGCAAGAGGCAGTGTGCAGGTCTAATCTTTCATCCTACTACTTTTTGTCTTTATTTAAAGGCCAGTGGTTCTCAAAGTGGGGTTCCGAGGACCCCCAGGGGTCCTTGAGGGGGTTCAAGGAGGCCCACAGCTAAATTAGTCTGTGTATAGTGTATAGCATCACATCAAAGAAGGAAAAATACCAAATGTTATAAGCATCTCTTAATTTAGAAAAAAATATATTGCTTTCTACAAAACAAATACCCCGTATTAGCCCGAATATAGTACGACTCCGATTATAAGACGACCCCTATTTTTCAAATATCATTTTTGGAAAAAAATATAAATATTATATATTATATATTAGGTTATTTATAAAGAAAAACGTTTTTATTGGAAAATCATCATAGAAAAGATCATACAGAGATAACATTCTGCTGTATTGTATTGCATTAACCAATTCATACTGAAAATCAGCTCCTCATAATGTGTATCAGAATAGAATACAGTCCACACAGCATACTGCTGGGGAATAAAAAACACTACATTTCCCATCAAGCTCAGCGGCTCGTTTCGTCATTCAGATGCGACTCTCCATTGTAAACAGGAACCACGGGATACTAGGCAGCCAGCATTAGCTTCATTGGGCTTCATTTACTGTTTGGATTAAACTTCCACGCTAAAGATCTCATGTGCGGCCGTCATCCACGCCGATGTTCACGAGGACAACGCACACGCACGCGCCTCTGTAAGTTCAATGCCAAAGTCATCCGACTTTGCCAAACGGAACGTGAAATGAGCCGCGTCCAAATTTCGCTGCGCAGTTTGTAGACAGTGTACGGTAATCACCGTAACAACTCGCTTGGGCCGCTGTGACAGAGCAGGGAAAGGTCCTGAAAGATACATAACGTATCTCCCTGGTGAAAAGTCTAAGGCCCAATTATAGGACGATTCTCTATTTTGAGGATATGTTTATTAGAATAAAATATTGTCCTATATTCGGGCCAATACGGTATCTACCTTAAATTAAATGCATTTGTTCAACCAATGAAAAAAAGGAGAGCACTCAGGGGGCACGGTGGCACAGTGGTTAGCGCTTCGCCTCACAGCTAGAAGGTCCTGGGTTCGATTCCCGCCGGGGGACGCTGTGGGCGCTGGCGGCGTGTTCCTCCTCCGCGTCATCAGCGCCCACACCCTAGGTGGGGTTGGCGATAGGGCCTTTCTGTGTGGAGTTTGCATGTTCTCCCCGTGTCTCCTAGGGTTGATACCCTCACAAAAACATGCACGTAATCCTGGTCTCAATAACGCCTCCCCCTGGCCAGCCGGGGGGGCGCCTGATGGAGGGGAAAGGAACTGGTTGGAATAACGTGTTCCTTCCACGCGCTACGTCCAAACCAGGGAAATCCCCACTGTCAGGTGAAAAGAAGCAACTTGGACTCCTCATGCATTGAAGGAAGCATGAGGTCAGTCCGTTGTCTCCCCAGGCGCGGCAGAGGGAGAGCAGAGCCCAGGATTACATAGGCAATTGGCACTGGGTGAAAAAATGAGTTACAAAATTGTGGGATAAAAATTAAAAAAAAAAAAAATAAGGAGAGCACTCAAAATGGCCAGGGGGACAGGCGGGCAGACTTGTGCACTTTAGACAAAACATGTTCAATAAAATATATTTTTTGCGTGCACTTTTTAACTATCAATAAAAATAAGACAATTGTGGGAAATACATATGAATTCTATTATGTTTAGTTGTTTTGTAATAATTTTATTTAAGAGTAGGCCTAGTCATGTCATGTGACATGATTTTCTTTTGGCATTCACGTGCGATGGAATGGAAGACAGAAGTAAGTGAGTCTGCCCTCTTCCTACCTGAACCCACAGACATAAAAAGGTCGACGCCTCTTCCGGCTCTCTGGTACCCGTCTCGCCTTGGTGGGCATTTTTGATTGACAGGCTTGGAATTATTCTGTGTGCGTAAGGTCGGTGGGCAGGTTTGAATGGAAAAGTCCCGGAAAAGACGCGTTGTGATTGGCCAGTAGTGTTTTTGAGTGGCAGCCTGCCCTCGACACTTCCTCTTTTGAGCCCACCAAGGCGAGACGGGTCGCTCCAATCAACTGCAGTGGGTGGACGAGGTATCTAGCTTTTTATATCTGTGGTGTGTACCTGTAGCGTGACTGATAGCTCAAACAAATTCAGCAGCAAACATGGATATCCGTCCATTTCTGAAGCGTAAAACGCCAACACAGGAGCCGCAGCCGCCTGACGACGGCAGCCAACAGCAGCCGGTCCCGACCATAGCAGCAGATTCTGCCGAGATACCAGCGGCCCCAGCAGAGCCGCCAGGCCCACAGGCCCGGCCGCTAGCAGCAGCCCCAGAACCACCACCCAGCCAGGGGCCATCAGTTAGAGTGGATGAGGCCCCAGAACCACCACCCAGCCCGGGGCCATCAGTTAGAGTGGATGAGGCCCCAGAACCACCACCCAGCCTGGGGCCATCAGTTAGAGTGGATGAGGCCCCAGAACCACCACCCAGCCCGGGGCCATCAGTTAGAGTGGATGAGGCCCCAGAACCACCACCCAGCCCGGGGCCATCAGTTAGAGTGGATGAGGCCCCAGAACCACCACCCAGCCGGGGCCATCAGTTAGAGTGGATGAGGCCGCGGGGCCTTCAGTGGATGATCTTGGGGAAAAACACAAGCAACCTGTTATATCTGAATTCCCCCAAAAAATGATTGGAAAAAGAAAAAGATCTTTTTTCCACCATTTATTGCAATAAGCACCATGGATGGAATATTCTGTTGCAAAGGACGCCGTCTTTTGTTTTCCCTGCCGGCAGTTCCAGAATGACAGCAGCGTCAAGGATTCATTTCGTAAGGATGGAGTGAGTGACTGGAGTAAGCTGGGCTCTAAACTGGACAAACACGCAATATCTGAAGGCCATAAGAACTGCATCATTAAATGGGACAACTTTAAAAAGAACGCATCTACAGGCTCTATTGCAGCTAAACTATCAGATAGTCATAAAGCTACTGTTGAGAAGAACAGATCTTATTTGTGCAAAGTGGTTGATGTCTGTTGTCTGTTGTCTAAACTTGGATTGCCTTTCCGTGGACACAGGGAGGGGAAAGAGTCAGACTCACAGGGCAATTTTCGTGAGTTTTGTAGCTGGTATTCTAAATATGATTCTGATTTTGAAAGCATGCAGTCAAATTATTTTAAGGTCCAAAATTCCAGAATGAAATAATTGAAATATGTGCTAATTTGGTTTATGCAGACATTGCAAAAACTGTGCAGGATACTGTTTTTTTTTCTTTTTTCTATTATGGCAGACGAGGCCAGGTCCTCCAAAACGGAACAGTTGTTGATTTGTTTAAGATAAACAGAGCAGCTTGAAATCAAGGAGCGTTTTCTGTGTTTCCTTGACTGTTCAGCATCTCGTGATGCGGCTGGGATCGTGGACGCTATAAACACAGGACTGGAGATGGGTGGTCTCAAAAACATCCCAATTGTTGCACAGAGTTACGATGGTGCCTCTGTAATGTCGGGGCACCTGTCAGGAGTACAGCAGCGCATCAAAGAGACCTATCCCTACGCAGCTTATATTCACGGCACACAAACTAAATCTGGTGCTTGTAGAGTGTTGCACTGTCAATCGCAGCGTGAAAACATTCCTGAACGTTATTGATAAACTGTTCTCTGTATTTGCACAACCGTCAAATCACCATAAATGTATTGAAATCCAGAAATCACTGCACATGAAAAAAAGGAAATGGTACAGCCCAGTGAGACGAGATGGGCATGGAAGTGGAGGGCCGTGCATGCAGTTAAAACCCACTACTCTGCTATCACTGGGTGCCTAAAAGACATTAGTGATGAGGGAGGGAGATGGGCTGTTGATGCCACTGGCCTAAATGAACACATGACACGAATGTCATTCATTGCATGTCTGGTTTTATCTGAGGATATACTGCGTGTGATCCACGTTACACACAAGGCCCTGCAGTCCAGCAACTCCACGCTCTGCCAGGCTGCAGAAAATCTAAAAGCTCACTTCAAATCTCTGAGGCAGGCAAACACTGATACGTGGAGCACGGTGTGGGAATCAGAGAAAAGGTTCAGCGAGGACAAGGTGAAAGACGTGGCGGCGGTGACTGTAACTGAGGAGGATGCTGAAGCAGCAGCAGCCCCTGCCCCTGGCCCAACTGCAGACCACTCCAGTGACTCCACCCCCCTCCTCCCTGTCGGGTTTCCTGATAACGTCTACTTTGGGCCAACGCAAAATGGATGATGAAAGTGAGACAGTCACAGAAGTGAGTCAGAGTGTGACAGAGAGTGACACATTTCACCAACACCTTTATCTGCCCGTATTGGATTCTCTGATCGCAGAACTTGACAGGCGGTTCACGGGGGAGTCAATAGAACTTGCACAGGCATGTGCAGCAGTGTTTAAATGTGACAAGAACGGAGTGGAACCTCTCCTAGAAAGATATGCACAGCCACTGAAAATCCATCCTGTCCTGCTTGGAGCAGAGATGGATCTGGTGAAAGCCTCGCCTCGTCAAGCACAACAGTTTCACTTGACCTTGACCATCTTAAAAAGACAGTTAAAAAGGACAGCTATCCCAATCTGTTCAAGATGCTACAGTTGGCACTGACTCTGCCAATTGGATCTGCTACCACAGAGAGGAGTTTCTCTGCCATGAGGAGGATTCCATGTTGGCTGCGCTCAACAACACTTGCCATTCTGAACATTGAGGATGACTTAACAGCAAAGTTGTCGCCTGAGAAGATTGTGGATGTATATGCAGGACGCAAGAACAGGTGTTTACTTCTACACTAGGTGAGACAATGATTCAATATGACTTACAGCCTGCTTTTAACTTTTAAATATAAATCCATGAATGTCTCATTGTATATCTGTGCTGGTTATTATGTTGTTAAATTACAGTAAATTAACTACAAATGCAAAATGTTACACAATGGTCACTTTAACAAGGTATTATAATTATATTCTCCACACTTTTATTCTCCCCATCTTGACAAAATGGTATATTACCAGGTTCCACAGGTCAGCTGATGTATTTTAAATGTAAGTATTCAAGAGTTCATGTTTTTAAATGTACTTGAGAGACAGCCGCTGATACGAACGACCTACGGCCTGGTCGCGACCTAGGCCACGACCTGGAGGTCGTAGGTCCCGGTTCTGGAGGTCGTAGTTCGCGGTACATACTTGTTAGGTCGCGGCCGGTCTAGTTTCGCGACCCCCGGCCGTGGTTGCGCCACCTCGGTCGTCCCCGGGCCGTTGTTGCGCGATCGGGCCGTTGTTCAGCGACCTGGGAAGTCCGCGGTCGTATTTAAAAGGTCTTTTTGCAGAATATTCTAGAGCAGCAGCGCTATTCAACCTTTTGAAGCTTGTGATTGGCTGAACCGGAGGTAGGAAGCGCTCCATTGTAGTCACTTGGACCGCGCGAGGTGCACCAAAACCTATCCTTAACCCTAACCCCAACTCTAACTCTAACCCTAACCTTAACCCTAACCCCAACTCTAACCCTAACCCTAACCCTAACCCTAACCCTAACCCTAACCTGCCGACACTGAGTAGCTAACCTGCCGACGCTGTTGAAAACGAGCGCTCCTTCCCTTAGCAAGCGTAGAGTTTCTAAACTCGCGTCCCTGCACACTGAGTAGCTAACCTGCCGACGCTGTTGAAAACGAGCGCTCCTTCCCTTAGCAAGCGTAGAGTTTCTAAACTCGCGTCCCTTCCCTTAGCAAGCGTAGAGTTTCGATCGCGGCGCTCCTTCCCTTAGCAAGCGTAGAGTTTCTAAACTCGCGTCCCTTCCCTTAGCAAGCGTAGAGTTTCGATCGCGGACTTCCCAGGTCGCTGAATTACGACCGAGATCGCGCAAAACCTCCAGAACCGGGACCTACGACCTCCAAGTCGTGGCCTAAGTCGCGACCAGGCCGTAGGTCGTTTGTATCAGCGGCTCTTGCTGATGTACTTAAAGTAAAACTAAGAGTAAGAGCACATGTATTATTCACATCAATGGATGAATTACTGTATGTTTTCACAATTAATTTATGGACCTTGAACTAGGGCATTAACGAACTGTGATTTTTGCAAGTCGACTCGACTTAGCACATGCACAAGTAATTTAGTTTTGGGTTAAAACTGATTCCGGTTTGTTAGTTCCGGCCAAAGTGTAGTCCGTTTTTACTACAAAATGACGTCATCCGGTCTAGACCGGATCAACCAACCTTTTTAGTAATCGAATAGCAAAGCCTGGTGACGCGAGGTTATCTCTTAAAGACACTGATCACTATAAGATAATCACAATTATTTTACATATTCCTCAGAATCCTTTCCCTTCATCTGTATGAATTAATCTGTTGAAAAACAACATTGGTTTTGGTTAAAATTGGTTTTGGTCAAAATTGGTTTTAATGATGGAGTCACTCCTAGAAGTGTTCAGTAGTTGTTGTGGATGTGTCTCGTTTGGACCAAAGAGTTCTTGGCTGCTGAAGACCAAGAACTAATTATTTATGTAAGAACAAACTATTTTAAACACTTATGGCTTTTTATATGTATCTGACTGTGCCTGATTGATATGAACTTTTTCTATTTTCATAAAATAAAATGCTTTGTAAACATCCTAATCGTACTCTGTCTTAATAGATGTAAACTTTAATTAAATCTTTAGCTCAGTCTGTGATTAATAAATGCATTATGATGTTAATAATAGGACATTATTTGATGCTCTATCAACAATACTATTAATATTTTACTAAATGGTTCCTGTGTAAATATATTAAAAATGTCCTTGACATGAAACAGTTTGAGCGCCACTAAGACACCAGACTCATCTTACCAGCCTTTTCAATCCTGCCACAATATACTGTCATTCAAAAGTATGCAATATTACAGAATACTAAGATTTTATATTGTACTGTCATCAGGAAACAAAGTGCTATTCTTCTGCCATAAACACAATGGTCACCACATGATGTCATACAACGTCATACTGTACTATAATACTGTATATTGTCCGAACATGTAAAAGAACATTAATGTTCCAATGTTCCAGCATGGATTTAACATACCACTGCTTTTACTGCAGTACCTCTGTCACCCTGTAGGTGTCCTACCAGACCACAGGAACATAACATAACAACTATATACTCAGACTGAGTGGTCAAAATAATGTCCTATTAACACAACATAACATAACTCTATAGTCAGAGACAGAGTGGTCAAAATAATATCCTATTAACACAACATAACACAACTCTATAGTCAGAGTGGTCAAAATAATGTCCTATTAACACAACATAAGAAAGGGGAAGGTCTCATGACCCAAACCTTGATCTAATAAATTATTCTCTTGAACTTGCAAGATCGAGGCACGTTTGTTTTCATTCTTTTCTCTATAAACTATACGCAAGGCCAGTGGTTCTCACGGTGGGTTCCGGGGACCCCCAGGGGTCCTGGTCCGTGTATTTTTCGGCCATCTGACTACTGCTTTTATATCTGAGAAATGAAAATCAGAATTACAGTCAAAACGTTCTGTCTGCTGCATTTGAATGGACCATCTTAGAACTGAAAATCGGTCAAATCGTTCTGTTTCGAACCTAGAACCTGGGGAACAGAACCTTTTTTGCGGGGGGAAATAGGGAACATAGAACCTGGGGAACATAGGTACGGTTGATTGATTGATTGAAGGCTTTATTAGAAGTTTGCATAGGAAAATGTACAGATTCATGACGGTACAGTTCACTGGTACAAGGTCTACTAAAAGGAGATCCATGAAAAGACTAAGCTTATTTCAACAGGAAACCATTTAAGTATCTCATATAACAACGGTACCGCTTGAAATGATCTCAGCGTGGTGTTTCTCAAACAGGGTTCCTCCAGTGGGTTCTAAATGGACCCTTACAGGTCCATGTGTTTCCATTTATTCATTCTCCAGAACCAACCGTCTCAGTTCAGTCAGTGTGTTGGTGTTTGCATGACTTTCATCATTGACTGATTATTGTTGTGGTAACTGAAGTGCAGTTACCCAATGTGACCACGGGGTGGCATCTAAGTGCAGCATCATGTAGTTTGCTTGTTTGTGCATGTTTTTTGTTCTTGAAATTACTTAAAAAATAGCACATGTACAAGCTTGTGATGTGATGTGAGCTTGTACATCTGCTATTTGTGAATTATACAATAGGTTACAATTATTGTGGCTCTGTATATGGCATACAATGGCATAACATGATGTTCTAAGCCATTGGTTCTCAAAGTGAGGTCTGGGGACCCCCAGGGGTCCTTGGGAGGGTCCCCAGGAAAAGTAGTTAACATAGCATCACAATCAGTTGAACCAATTTATCCATTGTTATGTTGGCTATTCAAAAATAGCAGATCTACAAGCTCACAGCTTGTAGGTGTTTGAAAATATTTGAAAAATATATATATGTCACGGTTTGTTAGAGAAACAGGACGGTCGAGAAACGGAGCACTCGTCGTGCAGCACGGGGCGGAACGGAGCCGCTCGATTGTCCACGACATTGCAAGCGGCGCGCAGGCCAGCGGACCTTGGTCCTGCTCTTCGCCCCCGAGCACCGCAGGTGCGAGTGGCCGCGAAGAGCGGGCCGGCCGCGCGAGTTACGAAGCCGTGGTGAATGCAATCGTTATATTTATGCCCAGGCCGTAAGGCCTGGGCAAGCCCACGATAAACGCCCTGTCCAAGTGACTACAATGGAGCTAATGGCTAAGCTAGGCTAGGCTAGGCTAGGCTAGGCTAGGCTAGTAAATAAAGTCGCAAATAGAGTCGCAAACGAGTGACGTCAGCGCCTTCACTAGTGAATGGCTGTCGTCGCCACCTGGTGGTGATTGGTGTGTGGTGAACGACAAAACAAGCGCTCTTACATAGAACGTCCTGAGTTACCCAAACATCCGGTAACATATATATATCGAAAATGTTTAGAATATTTTAAATAATTGTGAAAATTGTTTAACACAAATGCTCTCTTCTGGGGGTCCTGTTCAAAATAATTTTCAGATGGGGGTCCTCGGCCAAACATACATTTGGGGGTCCTTGTCATGAAAAGGTTAGAGAACCAAGGCTTAAAGGACATCCCTCATCTTACAGGATGTCATTTGTATAAACTGTAGATGTGAGTGGACTAGGATTCTCTCACTCTTCTGCCAGTGTGCCAGTGATCAGTGATCAGCCTCCAAGGCTTATTTTTAGTTTGGGTTTAGCTTATAACTTTATATCAATTTCACCACTTTTGCAGTAAAATGTTTTTATACTAGAATCCATGTCATGCATGGAAGGCCTTAGAGAGAGTTGTGTTTGGTCTTGTCTTTCTGTGTGTTTGTCTCTGTGTGTTTGGTCCTGTCTTTCTGTGTGTTTGTCTCTGTGTGTTTGGTCCTGTCTTTCTGTGTGTTTGTCTTTGTGTGTTTGGTCCTGTCTTTCTGTGTGTTTGTCTCTGTGTGTTTGGTCCTGTCTTTCTGTGTGTTTGTCTCTGTGTGTTTGGTCCTGTCTTTCTGTGTGTTTGTCTTTGTGTGTTTGGTCCTGTCTTTCTGTGTGTTTGTCTCTGTGTGTTTGGTCCTGTCTTTCTGTGTGTTTGTCTCTGGTCTGTTGCTGTTGGACTGGTTTGACTCACAGAGAGAGATGTGTGCAGTCTGGCACCATGCCAAGAGCACTTGAGGACGTTTAGAAAGTGTGTGTGTGTGTGTGTGTGTGTGTGTGTGTGTGTGTGTGTGTGTGTGTGTGTGTGTGTGTGTGTGTGTGTGTGTGTGTGTGTGTGTGTGTGTGTGTGTGTGTGTTGTTACAGCACACACTTGTGTTTGTCTTTCTCTCCTGATTTCGTTAAACTGGAGACACTCTGTTTAGTTTAAAGACATACGGTATCGCCTGTTCTGTTTAATACACTCCTGTAATCTAGTGCAGTGTTTCTCAAATGGGGGTATGTACACATACTGCAGGGGGTACGTGAGAAAAACTAGAACATGGCAATATTTAGGCTATTTTGCAGACTTTGTGGGAACCTTCTCATTTGTAAATTGTTAAAGCAAATGACATCAACACATTGACTCCTACTCCTACCACTGTCAATGAATAGGAAGCCATTTGCTGTTTTATTTTGAACACATTGGCATTGGAAGTGGACTTTTGATGTGAATATTTCATAGCAAAATGCTGTGTTCAGGGGAACCACGGGTCTGGTCACTAGACCAGTGACCAGTGGTCTAGTGTGTAATCACTAGACTCTAGTGATTAATTCAGGGGAACCACGGGTCTGGTCACTAGACCAGTGACCAGTGGTCTAGTGTGTAATCACTAGACTCTAGTGATTAATTCAGGGGCGTCATTTGGGTATGGCAGGGGTATGCAGCTGCCATACCCTGGGTCGGGGGGGGGGGAATAAAAGCTACTTTAAAATATAAATCCATGAATGTTTCTTTGTCTATCTGTGCTGGTTATTGTGTTGTTAAATTACAGTATAATAACTACAAATGCAAACTTTAACAAGGTTTTATAATTATATTCTCCACACTTGTATTCTCCCCATATTGACTAGATGGTATATTCCCAGGTTCTGCAGGTCAGCTGCACAGGTGCAATACATTATTGTTAATTGTGCCACGTTAACTAACATGCCATGTTTAGCTGCACTTGAACAACCGCACCATGCTGCAATATCCAGCCCAAGAAACGGGGGGAAAAGAATGTAATGTATCATGCCTGTTGCTAAGGTATGGCCTGTTGCTAGCAAGACACCAGTCATGTTGCCATACCTTAGCTTTTTTCTGACCAATTCAGACCAACACTCCATTATTCGGAGAATGTAAACATAAACAATTAAACATGTTTAAAAAGCGTTCACAAAAAATAGAACTTAACTGTACAAAAGTACAATTTTGAGGTATTTTTCTGTTACTTTACTTGAGTATTTCCAATTTGCAATACTTTCACTTCGACTCCACTACATCTCGGATCCAAATATTGTACTTTAAATATTGTACTTTTACTCCAATACATTTATAAAAAAAACGTAGGTTTTAATGTCACGTTTTAACATTACGCCGGATAGACGCCCTGGGCGAACGGCCGGGTGGGCAAAACGATTGGTATTCCCTCTGTGTATGTTAGTGACACCCGACACCGTTGTTTCAGCTGCAGACAGAGGAGAGGCAGGAAAAGACTGCTCTCCTCTCTTCCTTAAAGTTCCCCCCATAGACTGTAAAGGTTTCACTCCAGACTCACTGGTTTCACTCCAGACTCACTGCCTGCTCTCTTCACTCGTCTGTCTATGACAACAACATTTAGTTGAGTTAGCTCCGCCCCAGTCGATCTGCAAGCCCACAACACACCGCTGATATAACGTGGTGTGGACTTGTAGGTTAGCTTTTTTGTTCCTGCACAAGGCCATTGTACGTTGAAGCAAACATAGCAGGAGTTAGCAAGCAGACCCTATGACATGAAAGCAGCACTGCTCTGTGTGTAGCAGGTGCAGTGGCGTAGACAGAATCGAACCGGCGACTGGGCCTGAGCCCAACTGGGTGGGCCTGGGTGCGCGCGAAAAAAAATCCATGTCTTTCGGGTCGGATTTGGTCTTCTGGTGCGATTTGGGTCGGGTTTGCATGATTAAATAATCAATTCATGCGTGGTGTCCACTAGTGATGCGCGGGTCATTCCAGCCGTGCAAAAACAGAATGGCATATTAGAGAAGAAGCCGGTAACATGACGGCATGAGATGCTTATTTTAATTGACAACACTCCTGTTAGTATAAGACTATACACACGGAGCACAACGCTAATGTATCACAGAGAGATATTGCAGACTGACCCAGTAGCCTAGTCACTGGTGCAAGACAAAATAAACAACTATGAAGAGAAAAGACCGAAATGTTTAATTGCACCGTCAACTTTTTATCAGAGCTCTGACGCTTCTCCCTCTCCCACAACAAAAACAGCCAAGCCAGCAGAACGTAATTAACCAGTCTCACTCACCTATTGCTGCTTTCAAACGCTGTGTATTGTTTTAAGTCCCAGGAGCATGGTTTCATATCATGAATATGAACTTTAGATTAGTCAAAAAGCTTGAGTCAGTATAATCCACGTGAATCCTGTATACATTGTGCAGGCTGCAACAACTCTTGACAAGTAGCCCAACACGCTTAAGCATTTCCTTTAACGGTGGATTTCAAAATAAGACCCTGCCGTAATATGATGATATATAAGCAATTGGTTTTATTTTTAAGTCGACTACTTACAGGAAGTAAATGGACTAAATTAGAATTACATGACACACTAGTCTAGACATGCTTGGCTGCGAGCAGGGAAGGACGCTTGTTGCACATTATAGCGTCCACATGATGATGTTATTATTTTAGTTGTTGTAAGGATGCGACTATCATCAAAATGACTTAATATGCTATAAAAAATATAATATATGTAATAAAATAAAATAAAATAAAAAAAATATATAATTTTTTATTTTTTATTTTATTTTTTTGGGTGGGCACAAAAACGAAATGGGTGGGCCTAGGCCTAGTCAGGCCCACCCATGGCTACGCCTCTGAGCAGGTGTAGGTTAGCCTAGTAAACTGACTCCTCCCATCTACGAGGCTAGGTGTAGGTGTGGCTGTGAGGAATGACAGGGAAGTGATCCCACAGAGTGACTGTCAATCAACAACAGCCGTGGTGGACTGGAGGAGCACAGAATGAGCTTAGACTGCGTGTGTTTCTGTGGTGTGAATGAAGCAATGGGTTTCAGAAGATAAGCCACTCCTCCTCGACTCTTTGCACATGTATTTCTGCCATGCACATCAGCAGCATCTGAACAGTCAGTGGACAACCTACAACCTTTAACAATGGATTCACAAAGTCATGTCAATTCCAAAATGTTGACTTTCACTACAAAAATGCAGTGTTATTTTATCTATGGTTTTGATTGATTGAAGAGTTTATTAGCAGTTTGCAATAGCACAAAGTTTCATGACAGCACAAATCACTGGTACAAGTTCAACTACGTACCGGTAAAAGGAGATCCTAGTAAGCTTTATGGGTTATTTACACAGGAACCACTTTATCTATCTCATATAACATTGAAAGACAGACGGATAGAACAGAGTACTTTGCATAGGATAACATCAATTACAAAAGCAGAAAAAAAAGAAAAAAAAACAGGGCAATAAAAACAGTCTATTTAGGCTTGAAGGTGACTTTTCAGACCAATTTTGAAGGAGGCTAGGGATTTGCTCTCTGGTAGGGCGTTCCACATGCTGGTGGTATAGCAGGAGAACAAATTATTAGAGCCTTGTTTAGTGATGAGAGTGTCAGGTCACGTCAGTCAGCCCAATGATCTTCTATTGTGTGTTTAAACACTGACTACAGTCATAGCATAGGCTACTCATAACATAACCAGTAAGACTCCCTAATACCACAAATAGGGCAAAAATGTGTTTTTCCAAAATGTTCCTGATCCATGTTGATGACATGAGTGTAGACATACTGTGTAGTGATTTTCGTGATTTTAGGGCAAAATCTGTAGGAGCAGTGTCCAAAAATGTGTTTTTAAAAATCGGCCCTGAGGTGGCGCTATATGGGACAGATTCATGTTGATGGGATGAGTGTAGACATACTGTGTAGCGATTTGCGTGATTTTAGGGCAAAAACTGTAGGAGCAGTGTCCAAAAATGTGTTTTAAAAATCGGCCTGAAGGTGGCGCTAGAAGAGGGCCATGTGAGAAATGAGGGGTGGGGTCTCCGCGTTGCCTTGGCGGACGAATAGGTACCGGCCCCGGCTCTCCCGGACGCTCCTAGGCCGAGTTAGGGCATTTTATGTGAGCTGCAGTGGAGGGGGTCCTCCACTGGGGGCGCCACCACTTTTGCATCCGTTCTGGAGCACCAGGAGTGGGTGGTCCCCAGGAATTGCCCGTGAGCAGCCCCGTGGGGGTGGTCATTTGGTCATGTTTGCACATTGGGTCATTTTTTACACCTGGGGGTCCCCCAGGGACCTGGGGGTCCCTGGAGCTCCGGGGGTTGTAGTTTGGCAGGTAAGGAGTGTGTGTGCAAAAGTTGGCATGGATGGGGGCAACGGTTGTGGAGATATGAGCAGGGCAAAAGTGTGACGTGTGACGTATGACTCACGGACGGACATTTTTTTACACCTGGGGGTCCCCCAGGTCCTGGAGCTCCGGGGGTCCTTGGAGGTTGTAGTTTGGCAGGTAAGGAGTGTGTGTGCAAAATTTGGCATGGATGGGGGGAACGGTTGTGGAGATATGAGCAGGGCAAAAGTGTGACTGACTCACTGACTCACTGACGGACAGCTGGTGGAGGTTTTGGTAGTAAATGCGACCTACGGTCGCAAATCGCAATAACTTGGAGTTGGAATGAGACATGGTGGGACTTGCCCAACTCGTTCCCTGACTATTATGTGTTCACCTGTGTATGACGATATCATCTAACTGACTGTAGCCCTAGAGCTGTAGAGGCGGGTCAAAGTCACATTATAAAGGAAATGAAAGTGCGCAGCTCGGGAACCATTTTGAGACACGACAACAACTGTGAACTTGACAGTCTGTGCGGATGACAAAACAAAACAGAATGGACCAAACTTAACCAACTTTACGTAAAGTAAGTGTTGTTGTTTTAATATTCACTACTAGAACCACTTGGTTCTCACAGGAACAGTTTATAGGCTACTTTATGCTTCTGGTTTCTACTAAAGCTACCACTCCCTGTTGTCTAGTCTGCCTGTCTGTACTTGTTCTCTGTGGTTAATCTGGTTATGAATCTTATGATTGATGTCACCAGCAAAATACTTATTTAGACAGAGCATAACATTATTACATAATTATGTTGATTATTTAACCCTATAAGTGACGCATGCATTTGGTATAATTATTTATGACCTTTTATGACGGTAAACCTGCCGCTTCAGCGTTGCATTTTTCCCACTCGGCTGAAACCTTGTCGGTTTCATTGTGAGTTAACAGTGTCATCCGGTCTGGAGCGTGCCTACTGTATCCTGTTATTTGTTTGTGTGCGCGCGCACACACACACACACACACTGCTAGAGTACACATGCAAACACAGAGCGTTTCCGTTGCAGACCAGATGTGCAACATGCAGATAGACTTGATCCCAGTTTCTATGGTCTGCTCTGCTTGAATATAAGAGGAGGCTGCCTATGTCTGCCTATGCCTATGACTCACCTTTTCAGACTCCACCTAAACCCATAGCACTACTGAAACACTCAATGACCATACATGAAGCTAGTTAGCATTGTTTTTAGGTTTTTTTTAGAATCCCTTTTTCTTTACTGATCATAGTGATGTATTATCTGCTTATTGTAAATCGCTTTGGATTAAAAGCGTCTGCTAAATGCCTAAACTGTAAACTGTAAACTATTTGAGGGAGAAGTTGTTTTAAGGGTGTGGTTTGGTTGGTTTCCTTTTGAGTATTTAGTGTTTGTGAATGTAGTAAGCAATGTTACAATTAACAGTTTTAGAATCAAAATAATTGTAATGCAATCAAGAAAACTATGTACTGTATATTTTAAATATTTTAATACAAAGGAACTGTTGAGCTAGCTGACATCTCAAAGCTGCCAGCAGTCCATGACTTGGTTTAGTGAATGAAACATTATTTTAACCAGGGTAAAGTATGTTAATCAATAGTATTATTAACATGATATTCAAAGGTCTACCAACAGAATGTCTCCCTGTTCTTCTATTGTGATATTTCAATTCTGTGGTGCAGTAGGACACCTGTTGGTTGACAAGAGCTACTGCATGCATCTGCATCTACTGTAGTCTCATCATTATGATGGTGATATTGTTGTTCATCTACTGTAGTCTCATCTTTATGATCATGATATTGTTGCCTCATAGCAGCTCACAGCTAATATTTCAACATATCATCCTATGTCAATGGCATATTGATAATACAGAATGAGATCGAAAATATTACCGACACCGTTCTAGAAATGTGTTGTCGGCAACTAATCTCTCTCTCTCTCTCTCTCTCTCTCTCTCTCTCTCTCTCTCTCTCTCTCTCTATTTTATTGACTGTAATCTTGACAGGTTTAATGAAGAGCAACATGGAGAGCAAGAAGGAAGCTGACAAACATCACATCCACAGAGCAGAGTCTCCAACACCCAGCTGTGTGTCTATGAAGAGTGACCGCTCTAAAGGACATGGTCCTCTCTTCAGTGATGAACCTGGACCTCCACACACACAGTATGTCAATCCTCCTACACAATATAACACTATAATATGACAGTGGCAGAATGTTCGCCTTGCATTCTTTGTAGACTTTTAGCTCCTTTGGGAACCTCTCCCTCCGCTATGCAGCTCCGAGATGAGGTTCCTCACACTTGTCATCCACAATCGGTCAATTGGGGGGAAGCTCTGCCGTTCGTGAACACTTCTTACCTTTTGTGAACATTCTATCCATAAAGTAAAGGTCCTATACCGGTCTCTCATCTGCTTACTTCTCAAGCGTGGAAGAAAAATGAAGCAGCGTGTTGAAATAAAGAGTTTAAATCGCTCATTTTGTCAGAGCTGCATAGCGGAGGGAGAGGAAAGGAGCTAGCAGACTTTATTGTGTGTGGATGAGTCATGTAAAGTCTATGTAAAGATATTTTATATTAAACTTAAAGGAAAATACATGAATTGAAACAAATGTAACTAAATAATAAGAAATCTGCGTACACATGCGCATGCACGTGATGTGCACGCGCGCACGTGACGTCATGAATTCAGAGGACCACCACTTCAAAAATCCATGTAAAAAAACTGGAAACATTATGCTTTCTGTTCTACTTATTCTCATGTCATGTTGGACAGTCATGGTGTCACATGTCATTTACATGGGTTCTGTTCCCAGTCTGGTTCTGTACAAACATTATGGACACAAGACATGAACTATCAGCATCCTTTATTGGAAACATGTCATCACGTTTGCACTGAGCCTTTTCAAACACAGTCACACACACACACACACACACACTGTAACGGTTTAGGCCGAATAGTAAAATGTTTGGGGTGCCAGCCAGGGAGTTAACCTGACAAAATGGCCAAAACCATTACACAAAGCTGCTATATGGAGGGTAGTAGGCACTCTCACATATACACAACCTCTGGGAATACAGGGGTTCGTTCATTAAACAACACGCAATAACGGACACAACACAATAACTTGCAGTTCAAAAGGTAAGTTATATTGAAAGTTCCATTCACATATTCACAGTTCAGTTCACGTATTCACAGTTCAGTTCACAGTCACGTTTCACCATAGCGTCGCGCATCACAGTTCGCATACAACCCGACAGTTCACGTCCCCCAACCCCACTCCAATGTTAAGGCCCGCACGTCCGCACGCACGCAGTGTACAATGGAAGCAGTCTCCTTGTGTGTATTCGCACCGCACGTCAGCACGCACGCAGTGTACAATGGAATCTCCTTGTTTGTATTGCACCGCACGTCCGCACGCACGCAGTTGTACAGTGAAAGCCGTCTCCTTGTTTGTATTCGCTCCGCACGGTCAGACCTGTACTCACGGCCAGGAACGGAAGTTTGTTGTTGAACTTGGTGAGCATCCACGCTCCGCTGAGGGTTTACTGTAGGTCACAGCAGATGCATCCTCCCTGCGCGATCCTCCAAGAACTCCTTCCTCCGGTGAAAACGAGGTGATCGCCGATATACGATAAACACTGTACGAGCTACAAACACAACAAACGTGGGCGGCGCAGCAACAATGGACGTGGCGTCCCTCTCCGTGGCTCCGAGCTGTCTCCTCGCCTGCAGACTCTCAGCAGCTTGAGTGACGTCACAGTTCATTCATAAAAGTGGTCGGAGCGGCGTGTGCGGCTCGCAGCGTAATGACGTTGAACTTGAAGTGGCGATTCTCCGCTAATCGTCACAACACACACACACACACACGCGCACATATTACTGTTTCTATTGCTATTTTTACAGTTTTTCCTGTGGTTTCAACATTGAAGAGCCAAAACAGTTCTACTCTCTCATACAAATAAAATGACCTTTTCATTCTCATGATAAATGTATAAACATTGTATGATTCCAGAAGTCACAGAGCAGAGTCTCCAACACCCAGCTGTGTGTCTATGAAGAGTGACCGCTCTAAAGGAAGAGGTCCTCTCTTCAGTGATGAACCTGGACCTCCACACACACAGTATGTCAATCCTCCTATACAATATATAACACTATAACATGACAAAGTGATCTCATGCTAAGTTATATGTGCAAATTACTATAAAACAAGACGTGTTCATATTCAATCATTAACTATTAACTTAGTGTTCAGTTTGTGATTGAAGTGGTACAAATCACAACAATATGGTGTTCAGTGGTGAAGTGATTTTTATCTCTGCCAGACTGAAGGCCAAGCATCAGCCTGTTTTCTGTCTGTCTGTCTGTCTGTCTGTGGCTAATCTAGCAAACTACTAGATTGAAACGAGTCACATTTCTTCTGCACACTGACAATAGGCAGAGGATGCCAATCCCTGCATTATGTATGTATTTTCATGGTGGCGCTATACCAGCCCACTTTACATTTTGGCAAATGAGTCTTCAACCATCAAAGACTGATACTGTAGCCAACCCGGCCTGGTGGAGATACAGTGTGTGGTGAGATGCCGTGGGCTCGGTTGGGCTCGGTGAGCCCAAACGTATCAAGCTGCACGCACACGTGCCCCACATGCACGCACACACACACACACACACACACACACACGCACACACACACGTGCACGCACGTGGTCAAGACTACACTTCAATCCCCTAGCTGGCTGCTTTGCATAACAATACTCTGGTAGGCAGTTCTCACCTACGTCCTCATTTACACTTGTATATGCGGCCAGCAGAACGTGTGGTGTGCAAAAATAACTGATTTGCATGATAGTACAGTAGGCTATAGGATTCCTTAGCACGGCAGTCATGTTTCAGGGCTAAATCCACAGATTTATATAGCATTCGATTCCTGTTCTTTTTAAGCATGTGCCACCGCATATAAAGTTATTATGGCACGCTCAACATTTGGGAGTATGCATTATTTTATAGTTTTTATTGGTACAAGAAGAATGCTGACAACGTGTCTGAAAACTCTGCATCCCTTAACGCCCGGCGCCTCTGTGTACTTCTCCGCCTCTGGTGAATTGCGTTAAGCAATATCATATTGTCCATATTGTTTATCAACGTTATCTCAATCCTATGCTCATCTGTTGATCTGGACAATGACGAGTGTGCCAAAATGCCAAAAAGAGCGGGTAAGAGAAAGTGATTCTACCCAGTAAATGTGTGCTTGAGTGCATGCGTGTGTCAAGTGTGTGTTTTTTCCTTCTTTTTTAACATTTGGTCCGCTTACCAAAAGTCCTGTGTGAACGCTAACCGGACCAAATTCAAAATGCAACAATGTAAACATTTGGTCTCTGATCCGGACCTCCTAAGCGGACTTTGGGTGAGAAAGGCCCCTAAAAGGAAACAAGACATTATCTATCAGCATCCTTTTTTTTGTATTTATTTATTAGCACACATAATTGAAATAAGAAAAACAATACATTTATATCACATATTGTGCAGGAGAAGTGAAGAAGCCAAAGGCTTATGAAGAACTTCCCCTAATTATAAAAACAGACATAAGTATACATATTAAAAATACAAAATAAAAAAATTATACAGTAGATTCAATAAACATGCTTAGATATAATCCACATACAATAGAGTACATAAAATACATACATATATACTACAAACTATCTACAGACCTGTACACAACCAAATACACATGATCTACTACATTTTAGCTATGAGCATCTTTTTGTAGTTGGCTTTAAAAACCTGTAAAATCCTTTATTGTAAACATTTCATCACATTTGCATGCGCGCGCGCGCGCACCCACCCACACACACACACACACACACACACACACACACACACACACAGCAAATATAGAGCAGGAAATAGATAGGAATATCTGTCTGTCTGTCCTTTATTGGAAACATTGCATCACATTTGCACTGAGCCTTTTAATGCGCAAACACGCACGCACGCACGCACGCACGCACGCACGCACGCACGCACGCACGCACGCACGCACGCACGCACGCACGCACGCACTCCCACACACACACACACACACACACACACACACACACACACACACACACACACACTCCCACACACACACACACACACACACACACACACACACACACACACACACACACACACACACACACACACTCCCACACACACACACACACACACACACACACACACACACACACACACACACACACACACACAGCAAATATAGAGCAGGAAATAAATAGGAATATCTGTCTGTCTGACTTTTTATTACTGTTTCTATTGCTATTTTTACAGTTTTTCCTGTGGTTTCAACATTGAAGAGCCAAAACAGTTCTACTCTCTCATACAAATAAAATTACCTTTTCATTCACATGATAAATGTATAAACATTGTATGATTCCAGAAGTCACAGAGCAGAGTCTCCAACACCCAGCTGTGTGTCTATGAAGAGTGACGCTTCTAAAGGACAAGGTCCTCTCTTCAGTGATGAACCTGGACCTCCACACACACAGTATGTCAGTCCTCCTATACAATATATAACACCAGTAAGACTCCCTAATCGGGAGATAAGTCGCTTATCTCCACAAATAGGGCAAAAATTTGTTTTTCCAAAATCTTCCTGATCCATGTTGATGACTTGAGTGTAGACATGCTGTGTAGTGATTTTCGTGATTTTAGGGCAAAATCTGTAGGAGCAGTGTCCAAAAATGTGTTTTTAAAAATCGGCCTGAAGGTGGCGCTATATGGGACAGATTAATGTTGATGGGATGAGTGTAGACATAGTGTGTAGCGATTTGCGTGATTTTAGGGCAAAAACTGTAGGAGCAGTATCCAAAAATGTGTTTTAAAATTTGGCCTGAAGGTGGCGCTAGAAGAGGGCCATGTGAGAAATGAGGGGTGGGGTCTCTGCGTTGCCTTGGCGGACGAATAGGTACCGGCCCCGGCTCTCCCGGACGCTCCTAGCCCGAGTTACGGGATTTTATGTGAGCTGCAGTGGAGGGGGTCCTCCACTGGGGGCGCCACCACTTTTGCATCCGTTCTGGAGCACCAGGAGTGGGTGGTCCCCAGGAATTCCCTGTGAGCAGCCCCGTTGGGGTGGTCATTTGGTCATTTTTGCACATTTGGTCATTTTTTACACCTGGGGGTCCCCCAGGGACCTGGGGGTCCCTGGAGCTCTGGGGGTCCTTGGAGGTTGTAGTTTGGCAGGTAAGGAGTGTGTGTGCAAAATGTGGCATGGATGGGGGCAACGGTTGTGGAGATATGAGCAGGGCAAAAGTGTGACGTGTGACGTGTGACTCACTGACTGACTGACTCACTGACGGACGGACAGCCGGTGGAGGTTTTGGTAGTAAATGCGACCTACGGTCGCAACTATAACATGACAAAGTGATCTCATGCTAAGTTATATGTGCAAATTACTATAAAACAAGACGTGTTCGTATTCAATCATTAGCTATTAACTTAGTGTTCAGTTTGTGATTGAAGTGGTACAAATCACAACAATATGGTGTTCAGTGGTGAAGTGATTTTTATCTCTGCCAGGCTGAAGGCCAAGCATCAGCCTGTTTTCTGTCTCTCTGTCTGTGACTAATCTAGCAAACTACTAGATTGAAAAGAGTCACATTTCTTCTGCACACAGACAATAGGCAGAGGAAGCCAATCCCTGCATTATGTTTATATTTTCATGGTGGCACTATACCAGCCCACTTTATATTTTGGCAAACCATCAAAGACTGATACTGTAGCCAAACCCAGCCTGGTGGAGATATGCACTCTGCTACTCATTCTTATGTCATTTTGGACAGTCATGGTGTCACATGTGATTTACATGGGTTCTGTTCCCAGTCTGGTTCTGTACAAACATTAAGGGCGTGTTCACACCAGGCTCCTTTGGTCCGCTTAAAACGGACCATGGTCCTCTTTCTCCTTTGGTCCGCTGTGAACGTGCATATGGACCGTGGTCCGGACCAAACAAAGGGGCCATGGTCCTCTTGAAAATGCAGGACTCGGTCCCCTTCCAAACGGACCATGGTCCGGTTCTCTGCGGGTGTGAACGCATCCGGACTTTATAGAGGACCAAATGTACTGATCAGCCTAAAGTGCCTTCTGCATTGTGGGCTGTTCATTGAAGAACAATATGGAAAATATAATACCACTACTCTCGCTGGGTGCTTCTCTTCACATGAAGCGCTCGCTGTGTGTGTGACCCCTCTATACGTCGTCTGACTCGTCTCCAAACTAAAGTAAAGCCTGTGTATAACGTGTGTTGCATGCCAAAAATAGCTGATCTGCAAGCTCACAATGCGTCGCATCCACGAGATCACGTGAGCTTGTACGGTATATTGTAACATCTACTACAAGACACTACACACCCATCAATTTACGTTTTGCAGTTGTGAAGATGGATTAATAATTCGTTCTAAAAGCATGTTTTTCTTTACGGGAATCACTATATGATATGATCGCGGCGCTGATATTTCCTCATGAGCTGCAATAGTAGGCTACGTTAATTTTATCATAGACTCTTCTCCCTGTGAGCCGGCGCTGCGATGTGTCTTGTACATGGAAAATGGTTACCCATCGTGTGCGGTGACTCCAGGGGTCGCTCTCCGAAAACGGTGATCATTGTTTTGACACTGTAGCCCCAGGGGGGTCCAGGGGAAAAATCTGCCTAAAATGTATGCCCAAATTGGAACAGTTGTGGACACAAAACTACAATGATTGTGGCTAATCTTGTCCCACCAAATGTCAGCTAACGCCTGAAAATTCACAAATGCAGTGTAAAACATCACATTTCTCTTACCAAATTGTCCTGCTGTGATTATTTAGCTAGGAAAAGAGGATTGAAAAAGACCTCTGCCTATGGAAAATTTGCCTTCTGAATAGTGAATGAGCCTCAAGACCTCATTGAAAACATAAATATTGAATAGAGAAATTGTTCACCAAGGTGTCATCAATTGATAGGCAAAATTTAATGAATATATTCCAAACTATGTAAACTCTACAGATGTTTTAGTGAGAGTAGTGCTGTAATATTAGTAATGTTAAAGTATATTGTGAAAAATGATAAAAACGAGTAACAATAAGTAGTAATAATACTGTAATATGAGTAATGTATGGATGAAAAGTACAATGGCAGCTGATTACTATACTGTAGGACCACTGTAACAATAATCAACAATGAAATTGTACTTTTATTTGGTCTCTATTGATTTATTGACATTTATTGACAGCTGTTCAGAGGTCAACACCTTTTGCCCCCGCCGGCGGGGGCAATGGGGTTCAAGAGGTTAACTGTTTGACATTGTTTAACTCCATGGACTGTCATAAAGAAAGTTTCAAGTGTAAAGATGTCAGCTACAGTAATGTGGTGCAGTTGATGTCTCCTTTAACGCGTCTCCGGCCTCGGTCCCTCCCACACGTCAAGTGGTGAACCTCACAGCGAACACAGCTACGCAAAGGTCACCATCTTGTGTGTAACACCGTAACACGGGAGGGGAAGGAGGCAAGCTGCGCGCACAACTTTCATCCAAACGACCAAGACACAGAAATGTCAAACTGGCTTTTCTTTCGAGGCATTATTTCTCTCTCTTTTCGCTCTCTCGCTGTTCCCCAGAGGACAGGCATGAGTTAAACTCTTCACATTGTTGTTGGGACGGCAGTAAGATGTCATCGTGTGCGGTGCGCAAAAATAACTGATTTGCATGATAGTACAGTAGGCTATAGGATTCCTTAGCACGGCAGTCATGTTTCAGGGCTAAATCCACAGATCTATATAGCATCCGATTCCTGTTAGATCTGTTCTTGTTAAGCATGCGCCACCGCATATAAAGTTATTATGGCACGCTCAACATTTAGGAGTATGCATTATTTTATAGTTTTTATTGGTACAAGAAGAACGCTGACAACGTGTCTGCAAACTCTGCATCCCTTAACGCCCGGTGCCTCCTTGTACTTCTCCGCCTCTGGTGAATTGCGTTAAGCAATATCATATTGTCCATATTCTTTATCAATGTTATCTCAATCCTATGCTCATCTGTTGCTCTCAACAATGACGAGTTTGCCAAAATGCCAAAAAGAGCGAGTAACAGAAAGTGATTCTACCCAGTAAATGTGTGCTTGCGTGCGTGTCTGCGTGTTTTTTCCTTCTTTTTTAACATTTGGTTCGCTTACCAAAAGTTCTGTGTAAACGCTAACCGGACCAAATGCAAAATGCAACAATGTAAACATTTGGTCTCTGATCCGGACCTCCTAAAAGGACTTTGGGTGAGAAAGGCCCCTAAGGAAGCAAGACTTTAACTATCAGCATCCTTTATTGTAAACATGTCATCACATTTGCACGCACGCACGCACGCCACACACACACACACACACACACACACGCACACGCACACGCACACGCACACACACACACACACACACACACTCTCTCAGAGAGAGCAGGAAATAAATAGGAATATCTGTCTGTCTGACTTTTTATTACTGTTTCTATTGATATGTTTACAGTTTTTCCTGTGGTTTCAACATTGAAGAGCCAAAACAGTTCTACTCTCTCATACAAATAAAATGACCTTTTCATTCACATGATAAATGTATAAACATTGTATGATTCCAGAAGTCACAGAGCAGAGTCTCCAACACCCAGCTGTGTGTCTATGAAGAGTGACCGCTCTAAAGGACATGGTCCTGTCTTCAGTGATGAACCTGGACCTCCACACACACAGTATGTCAATCCTCCTATACAATATATAACACTATAACATGACAAAGTGATCTCATGCTAAGTTATATGTGCAAATTACTATAAAACAAGACGTGTTCGTATTCAATCATTAACTATTAACTTAGTGTTCAGTTTGTGATTGAAGTGGTACAAATCACAACAATATGGTGTTCAGTGGTGATGTGATTTTTATCTCTGCCAGACTGAAGGCCAAGCATCAGCCTGTTTTCTGTCTCTCTGTCTGTGGCTAATCTAGCAAACTACTAGATTGAAAAGAGTCACATTTCTTCTGCACACTGACAATAGGTAGAGGAAGCCAATCCCTGCATTATGTATATATTTTCATGGTGGCGCTATACCAGCCCACTTTACATTTTGGCAAATGAGTCTTCAACCATCAAAGACTGATACTGTAGCCAACCCGGCCTGGTGGAGATACAGTGTGTGGTGAGATGCCGTGGGCTCGGTTGGGCTCGGTGAGCCCAGACGTATCAAGCTGCACGCACACAAGCACACACACACACACACACACACACACACACACACACACACACACACACACACACACACACACACACACACACACACACACATACACCACACACACACACACACACACACACACACACACACACACACACACAGGAAATAAATAGGAATATCTGTCTGTCTGACTTTTTATTACGGTTTCTATTGCTATTTTTACAGTTTTTCCTGTGGTTTCAACATTGAAGAGCCAAAACAGTTCTACTCTCTCATACAAATAAAATGACCTTTTCATTCTCATGATAAATGTATAAACATTGTATGATTCCAGAAGTCACAGAGCAGAGTCTCCAACACCCAGCTGTGCGTCTATGAAGAGTGACCGCTCTAAAGGAAGAGGTCCTCTCTTCAGTGATGAACCTGGACCTCCACACACACAGTATGTCAATCCTCCTATACAATATATAACACTATAACATGACAAAGTGAAAAGAGACACATTTATTGTGCACCCTGCCAATAGACCAAGGAAGCCGATCCCTGCATTATGTATATATTTTCATGGTGGCGCTATACAAGTCCACTTTATATGTTGGCCTATGAGTCTTCAACCATCGGTCAAAGACTGATAATGTAGCCAACCCGGCCTGGTGGAGATACAGTATGCTTCGTGTTCTACTTATTCTCATGTCATGTTGGACAGTCATGGTGTCACATGTTCTGTTCCCAGTCTGGTTCTGTACAAACATTATGGACACAAGACATTAGCTATCAACATCCTTTATTGGAAACATGTCATCACATCTGCACTGAGCCTTTACACACACACATGCACGCACGCACGCACGCACGCACGCACGCACGCACACACACACACACCAAAACAATGTCAACACGACGCACACAGACGCATGCACACAGCCACACACAGCAAATATAGACGAGGCAATAGCCTCCAAGCTCACAACAATTTGCAGTGTGAGTTTGTAGATAAGCTATTATGTTCCTGCACAGTGCTTGCTGGTGAATAATGGAATGATAGTTTCATGTTCTCAATATCACTGAATAATGTAATGTGTGTTTTTAGAATGCAGATCGTCACACCTGGACTGAAGACACCCAGTCAGAGTAAGACTGGACACAATGTACATTAATTAACACAGTTGATAAATGAAATGTTTGAAATGACAGAAGACATTATCATACTAAATGTCCACAATGTGTCATCAGTATCCATGTTTAAATAATGATGCTAAACATGTATCAACTCTGTATGAAAACCAGTGATCCACTGTTGTTTCTTTTGCTTGTTTTTCTTAGTTTTATTAAATTAATAATGTGCATACACAGCTGTAAGGATGTAAAGTTATAAATTCAGCTGAATGTTTAAAATGTCTTCATTGTCTTCTCATAGCAGGTGTCAGTGTGCAGGAGGATTTAAATGTTTATAAGATCACTTTGAACAGTCTGGATCGTGTGACAGACGTCACTGAAGTGCCCTCCCTCAGCAGCATCTTCACAGCGCTCTACATCACAGTGGGAGAGAGTGAAGGGGTTAATAACCAACATGAGGTCTACCAGCTTGAGACGCTCTCCAAGAAGAACACCCTCCATGACCAACCAATCAGCTGCTGTGACATCTTTAAGCCCCTCCTCCTTGGCAGAGAGACACCAATCAGAAGAGTTCTGACCAAGGGAGTCGCTGGCATTGGAAAAACCTTCTCTGTGCGTAAGGTCGCTCTGGACTGGGCAAAGGGTTTGGAAAATCAAGATGTCATCCTCCTGGTTCCCTTCTCATTCCGGGAGCTGAACTTGGTCAGAGATGAGCAGCACAGTCTTCTCTCACTGATCCATGTTTTCCATCCAACGTTGAAGAAGGTCACAGCAGAGCAGCTCGCTGTCTGGAAGGTTGGCTTCATCTTTGATGGTTTGGATGAAAGCAGGTTGTCCTTCAACTTCAACAATGACATCATCTCTGATGTCACAGTGACATCATCAGTGGACGGGCTGTTGACAAACCTCATCGAGGGGAATCTGCTCCCATTGGCTCTCATCTGGATAACCACCAGACCTGCAGCAGCCAATCAGATCCCTCCTGCATATGTTGACCTGGTGACAGAAGTACGAGGGTTCACCGATCCCCAGAAGGAGGACTACTTCAGGAAGAGATTCAGTGATGAGGAGCTGGCCAGCAGAATCATCTCACACATGAAGACGTCAAAGAGCCTCCACATCATGTGTCACATCCCAGTCTTCTGTTGGATCAGCGCTACCGTTCTGGAGGACATGGTGAAGACAGACGAGACAGGACAGCTGCCCACGACCCTGACTGCCATGTGCTGCCACTTCCTGTTGGTCCAGACAAAGAGGAAGGAGCTGAAGTATGATGAGCCTCATCAGGGGGAAAAAAGAAACAAGAAAAGAAACAGAAAAGAGAGAGAGAATCAACAGCAGATCATGGAGACTGACAGGGAGGTTCTTCTGAAGCTGGGCAGGCTGGCGTTTGAACATCTGGAGAAAGGCAGCATCATGTTCTACCAAGAAGACCTGGAAGAGTGTGGTCTGGATGTGAAAGACGCCTCGCTGTACTCAGGAGTGTGCACAGAGATCTTCAAAAGAGAGGGCGTGCTCTTCCAGAGAGCAGTCTACTGCTTTGTTCATCTGATCATCCAGGAGTTTCTGGCTGCAGTCTACCTGTTCCACTGTTTCACACAGAAGAACATGGAGGTACTGAAGACATTCCTGGGACGTGACTTTAGGGGACGTGATTACCCCAGTGACTCCTTGGAGGACTTCCTGGACTCAGCCAACCGTAAAGCCATAGAGAGTAAGAATGGTCACCTGGACCTGTTTCTCCGCTTCCTTCATGGTCTCTCACTGCCGTCCAACCAGAGTCTGTTAGGAGGTCTACTGGTTCAGACACAGTACAGTCCAGAGAGCATCCAGAAAGCCATCAACAACCTGAAGAAGATGACAGATGAAGATCACTCTCCTGAGAGAATGATCAACATCTTCCACTGTTTGATGGAGATGAACGACCACTCAGTACTTCAGGAGATCCAACAGTACCTGAAGTCAGGGGACAGATCAAAGACAAAACTGTCTCCATCCCAGTGTTCAGCTCTGGCCTTCATGCTGCAGATGTCAGAGAATGTTCTGGAGGAGTTGGACCTGGACAAATACAACACAGACGTGTTTGGGCGACGGAGACTCATCCCAGCTGTGAGGAACAGCAGAAAGGCTCGGTTAGTAGTCATGTGAATAGAAAACTTAGAACAGAAACAATGTACTGTACCTTCACACCACTACACTATAATTAAACATGATAGTTAAATCGTACGCACGCACGCACGCACGCACGCACGCACGCACGCACACACACACACACACACACACACACACACACAGCCAGGTTGTGGGGACATTACATAGACTTCCATTCATTTCCTGTGGCCTTACCCTAACCTCTATCCATAAACCTAACCCCTAACCCTAACCTAACCCTAACCGTTGTGGGGACCTGCTATTTGGTCCCCACCATGTCTATTTCTCCAATTTTTCCATACTTGTGGGGACATGTGGTCCCCACAAAGTAATAAAAACCTGTCCACACACACACACACACACACACACACACACACGCACACACACACACACACACACACACACACACACACACACACACACACACACACACACACACACACACACACACACACCCCTCAAAGTTACAACGGCCAATCTAAGGCAAAAGGGTGACAGAGCTTTTTCTGTGGCTGGCCCAGCTCTCTGGAACAGCCTTCCATCCGACTTAAAACACACCTCTTCACCCTAGCATTTGAGCCCTAGACCCCTCCCTCCCTGTGCCTTTTATCTGTCATTGTTTTATATCTTAAATGTTTTGTTTTTATAGCTGTTCTTACAAGGTTTTAAATGTTTACAAATGTTTCTATTGTTTTTGCTTTGTATTGTATTTGTTTTTACTGCGTTCTCATGATGTACAGCACTTTGGTCAACCTGGTTGTTTTTAAATCTGCTTTATAAATAAATGGACTTGACGTGTGTGTGTGTGTGTGTGTGTGTGTGTGTGTGTGTGTGTGTGTGTGTGTGTGTGTGTGTGTGTGTGTGTGTGTGTGTGTGTGTGTGTGTGTGTGTGTGTGTGTGTGTGTGTGTGTGTGTGTGCGTGCGTGTTTGACCACCTCTAATTACAGACTTGTTGGCTTTGGTCGTTCCCTCCAGAAGAAACACATGGAAGTTGTGTCTTCAGCTCTCAGTTCTAATCCATCCCATCTGAGACATCTGGACTTAAGTTACAACCAACTGGACCTGGATCTACTCTGTGCCGCATTGAAAAGTCCTCATTGTAGACTTGAGTCTCTACAGTGAGATTAATTTACAATTATTTACATTATTTTCGTCAGTGATATATCATGTTATTATAATATGAATACTGTGGTGAGACTTTAATTAAAGAGTATGAATAAGGTTGATATCATAGTAACACACATTGACTGGGATAATGAGGAGGTACAGTAACTACAGTGTGTACATGTTCACTAGATTCACTCCAAAACACTCAAAGACTGTCTGTCTGTATCAGTGTAAAACAAAAAGTGTAAAAAGAAATCCACTTTACTGAAGTAAAAGTAGCAATACCACAATGCAGCTGTTACTAGTCAAAATAATAAATAAACGTAAGTACCGTACTCAATATGCAGAAGGCCCCCTTTTATGTTTTCAAAATGTGTCGAAATAAAAAAAAAGTGTATAATAGGTGATAAAATAGGTGGTTTATGTATATTGCAATAATCTAAATCAGATCTGAAGTAAATGGTTACTAAAGTTTTCAAATAATTAATGAGTAAAAATTACAGTATTTGCCTCTATAGATGTAGTGCAGTAGAAGTATAAAATATACAAAGTTGACATAATCAAATAAAGTAAATAAAGTAACCTAAACTTGTACTTAAGTACAGAAGTTTTGTAAATGTACTTAGTTCCATTCCACCACTGGTCTGTATCGTCTCTTTCTCCAGCAGATGTCCTTCCTGTGTCTGTGACATCAGCAGTTATCAGCTTCACTTGTCTTAAACTGTCCATCAATTGACCTTTGACCTGTTAGGTCTTATGTGTATAATGAAGCAATAAGCCACAAGAGGCATGTGGTTACCCAAGTAGGTCGGGAGTGGCTTATTGTCGGTATCAGCCGGTAACACACAGGAGTCTGTCCCCGTTACAATGCGCTAGACCCCTGGGAGATGGACTGCTGAGGTGGAGCGCCACACCTACCATCAGCTCCCAGTGTTTGCCGCACGACTTGCCAAGTCGTGCTACTCATGCGCTGAGTTGGCGGTGCCCGGAATCGAACCCATGACCTTGCGGTACAAAGGCGAGAGCTCTACCGACTGAGCTACCCGGGTACTAGTATTTTATAGCGTCTGAAAGGCGTGGTGAGACACGAAGCGAAGTGTCTCCAACCCTCTCAGCCGTTATAAAATACAGGTAACCACATGCCTCGTGTGGCTTCTTGCTTTTCTAAAACGGTTGCAATATGGCAACATGAAAAATCATAGACAAGTACCAATTAAAACTGTTCTATTTCACTAATAATTCACTACAAGGTCTGCAAGAAAGTAGTTCCCAGCTACAAGAAAGTAGTTCCCAGCTACAAGAAAGTAGTTCCCAGCTACAAGAAAGGAGTTCCCAGCTACAAGAAAGTAGTTCCCAGCTACAAGAAAGTAGTTCCCAGCTACAAGAAAGGAGTTCCCAGCTACAAGAAAGTAGTTCCCAGCTACAAGAAAGTAGTTCCCAGCTACAAGAAAGCAGTTCCCAGCTACAAGAAAGTAGTTCCCAGCTACAAGAAAGTAGTTCCCAGCTACAAGAAAGGAGTTCCCAGCTACAAGAAAGGAGTTCCCAGCTACAAGAAAGTAGTTCCCAGCTACAAGAAAGTAGTTCCCAGCTACAAGAAAGGAGTTCCCAGCTACAAGAAAGGAGTTCCCAGCTACAAGAAAGTAGTTCCCGGCCAGGCTGAAACAACACACTTGTTAATTGCAATCAGAATGGGGAATAGGGGGCGCTTGTTGTTTTTACAAGCCCCGCCCGGAGTCACTCAGTTACCGTCCTATGTGCGTGGGCGAACCCAGACAGTCCATCCAGACCAGGTCCTTTAATAGGTGGTTGTAAGCAGGTTCTCAGAATAATGTATTTTATAGCAGACAATCAAACATTGTGTGTTTTATTTCTCATTTAGACTGATGAACTGCTGGTTGTCAGAGAGAAGCTGTGAAGTTATGGCCTCAGCTCTCAGATCTAATCCTTCTCATTTGAGAGAATTAGACTTGAACTTCAACGTGTTGCCGGTGTCTGGACTGAAGAACTTCTCTGGACTGGAGTCTCTGCAGTGAGTAGACTTGGACTGTGTCCATGTTGGTTAGTGCAGTGATTCCCTTGTTTCATGTTCCAATGGCATAACGTCTATTGTGCTAGTCTGCCCCAACAATCCCCTCCTCCCACCCCATTTATACAGTCATACACCTGCTGAAGATTCATGTTTATGTGTATAATCTGTTGCAGTAAAATATCCAGGCAAAATACGTAAAATAAGCTGGGCTTGCATGATTTCATTAACCCTGCATTTTTACAAGTTTATAAAGTCATCACCTCACCCGTTGTTCATGTTTACACACTGCTGTGAAAAAACTGTGTGTGCGCGCACCGACTCTGTGCAGGCAGAAGATATAATCTCTTCCCTTGCTAAATTAAACATAATGTCTATATTATCTGCTCCGTTAAAATTCAAATAATGACTATTTAAATTAATCCTACTTGATGCAACATTCATTGCACTCCTTGTAAACTGAGCTTTGCCACGTTCATAAAGTTATACTACAGTAGCCTAGTAAGAAAAGGGTGGCTCACCTTTTCAATCACCTTTTTTTAATCAAAACACATATTTTTCTTTTGCAAGTTCCCACAATTTTAGCAAATTCCCATACTTTCACTAGTAGCAGAAACACTGTAGTGTCAGGTAGTGGAGACGTTGTGTTAGACAGTCAGACATTGATGCATTGTTGTTCTACTTCCTACAGAGTGAAACATGGGGGAGAATTCTGGAATTCTAATCCTAATCCTCAACTCCTCTCAAGATGTGAGTGTCTGTCTGTCTGTCTGTCTGTCTGTCTGTCTGTCTGTCTGTCTGTCTGTCTGTCTGTCTGTCTGTCTGTCTGTCTGTATTTGTATACAGTGTGTTATCCTCTGTTGGCCCCTCCCTCCCTGGATGCTGTCCTGAAAGCTCTTCAGTAGAGCTTCCAGTGAATGCAGGAGGTTTCTCTGCTCTTGGCCTGGTCCTTCACACCAGCTGATGCTTGTTTACAAAACACTCCCTCTACCTGACACATCTTCTGTAATGTTCAAACCCTCCTTCTGCCACACATTCTGCTTAATGTCTCCAAAACACACTGGCCCTCATTTATCAACGTGGTGCAGATCACAATGTTGGCGTACACCGAAATTTAGGCAAGTCTCTGCATTTATCATTTCAATGTGACTTTGATGTTGGTGTAGGGTAGGATAAAATCTCACGTCAAGTTCAGAGGTGGTGTAGCATTCATCTTACACCTCTTATTCATTGTAGACATGTGGGGCAGCATTGTCTAACTATCTGACAGGCAATGGACACATGTATCCACTCGAAAATGTATATCTAACACACTAATAAATAATCCTGTGAAAATATAATATTGTATAAAAGCATATAGCCGGCTACGTCATGGACATGCACGCTGATTTTATTTCCAAGTTACAATGACAAGCAATTTAAATCTAGTGATATGGCAGCAATCTACATTAAGTGCTTTAACACTAACAGTCTATTGCAGATCTGGCTCAGAACAAGCACAGATACGAACGCATGCAAGAGCATTTTTGGGACCAGCTCAGCGTGGCTGTAATCTTACATTTTCGTGGACTGTGAGCCTCCAATTTAAACAGTGACGTGAGTCCTTTATAAAGGATAAAACCTGAAGGTCCAAACCTGGCTGTGCCCAGCCCAGCGCACGCTGTGGAGGATTTATTTGGGGGTCCACGGCCCACCGGGGAGATGGCCAGCCAGTGCGGGAATTGTATATCGGTATGATTGCTATAGTTTAAGCATCAAACGCGCATTGTGCTCGTCGCTGATATTGGGTTATAATTAATATCCAAACATAACCGTGGGGTCTCTCAATGTATACAGTAGCTACTGTACACTATGCTGGAGTTAATGATGAAACCCGACGCTCCACCTGTGCCCACAGCGCACCATCTTCCCCGTGGGCGCCGTGGATTTATTTATGCCACCTGGAGATCACTCAACACCAGCCAGCCTTCATCCATCAATGCTTAGAGCCTCATTCATTCTGCAACCACTGCATTCAGATGACCTTTAGTTTCCAGGATATCTATCATTAATGTGGCGAGCCTGTGAGATCATGGCCATGGGGAATTATGATTGCTTGTAACCAAATGAACGCGCACGGGTATGGTTTAAATGAATATCGCAAAGTATTCATGGCAGTGACTCATTCATGTCGGCTGCAGTGCTATAGCCTCCTTGTCAAAGATTGTACCGTTGGTTAATCCCACGGGATGGTGTTTTCCTCTGGTGTTTCAGTCCGAGTGTATCAAAGGGTGCGTTCTGAAATGCGCACCGGGTGTGTGCTTAGTGTAGTGAGTGCCTAAACCTAACCCTAATCCTGACCCTAACCTCAGTAAAACTATGCCTAACCCTAACCCTAACCTTAACCTCAGTAAAACTATGCCTAAGGCGCATTTACGAACGCACCCTTTGATACACTCGGACTGAATCACCAGCAGAAAACACTCTCCCTAATCCCACATTCCCACTGACAAAGACTGCTGTGTAAACCGAAATGCTGCTGTTCCAAGCCTATTTGTGTGTGTGTGTGTGTGTGTGTGTGTGTGTGTGTGTGTGTGTGTGTGTGTGTGTGTGTGTGTGTGTGTGTGTGTGTGTGTGTGTGTGTGTGTGTGTGTGTGTGTGTGCGCGCGCGTGCGTGCGTGTGTGGGACGCGGACATGAAGGGAAGTTTATTAGCCTTCCTTTCGTTGTTAGGACGTATTCCGCTTGTTCTGGACGTAAAGTCGGGGCGTTTCAAGAATATTTAAGGGTGTGTTATTTAAATTTCAGCCTGCACATTTATCAAGGCTGAGATCAAATGTACGCCAGGTGTGTCTGTTTAGGACGTGTTCATAAATGCCACTTGAACTTGGCCTACGCAAAATTTGGGGAAAAACACTGTTTTTTACACTCCATTGATAAATGAGTGCCACAGTCTCTGGGTCACTCCTCCTTTCAGTTGGCTACAGACCATGACTGGAACAAGCTGCAAATAAGACTGGAAATGGAGTCTTTTAGGTCCTATTTTGAACAAGCTCATATTCCTTAATAAAGTCATAACAGCACCATCTTATGCTCAATTGGTACAGTATTATGCAAGTGGCACTGAACACAAACATGCTATTATGAACCTTGACCTAAAAACATACAGTTTAGAGGATCAGACCAGCTTTTATGCACAAACAGAAATGTTTATTAAGACAGAGCCTCCTCACAGTCCTCAGGTATTATTGAGGTACTTGTACTTTACCAGGTTGTTTCATTTCTTCAATACTTTGTAGCCTATACTTATACTCCATACTTTCTGAGGCAAATATTGTACTTTTTACTCCACTACAATTGTTTGACAGGGTTAGTTGATAGTTACTTTTCAGATTTAAATTATTAATAAAATACACACAGAACCTAAAAAGCCTATAATGTGGCTTTTCAAACAAATAGCAGATTTGCAAGCTCACAACGCGCTGCATCTCAGTGCCTTGTGAGCCTGTAGATCTGCTATTTGTGAAAGAAAAATTAAAAACATTAGCGCTCTTACTTTGTTGGTATATTTAAACTTTGTTGAGTATATTTTGATTCCATTACTTTTGTACTTTTACTCAAGTAAAATTCTGAATACCGGCCTTTTATTTTTTACTGTGGTATTACTACGTTTACTTAACTACGACCGTCAGGTCGCAAGTTACTATGAAAAGCTCCAACAGCTGTCTGTCCGTCCGTCTGTCACATCACAAGTCACGTCACACTTTTGGCTCTATTCTTATCTCTTCCACCGTTGCCCCTATCCATGCCAAACACTGCACACACACTGCTTGGATGGCAAACCACAACCTCCAGCCCTGATTTCTCATATGGCGCCACCATCAGGCCGATTTTTGCAAAGCACATTTTTGGAAACTGCTCCTACAGATTTTGGCCTAAAATCACGCAAAGCGGTGCACAGTATCTCTAAATTCATGTCATCAACATGGATCTGTCCCATTTCCCATATTCCCTCCTGATTGGCTACCATTGCCTTCTAAAGTTTGTTGCGACCGCAGGTCGCAGTTTAGTATCAAAACCTCCACCGGCCGTCCGTCGGTCGGTCGGTCACACGTCACACGTCACACTTTGCCCTGCTCATATCTCCGCATCAGTATGACATCACACTGCTGATGACATCACAGAGTCCACAGCTGATGATGTGGCGTGATGTCATACAATACACCTGGAATGTTGAATCTCCATATATGGAGATAACCTACGCATCACACAAAGTCTGACCTCACCAGCCCATACTTGGGCATTATATGGAGAAAACCTACGCATCACACAAAGTCTGACCTCACCAGCCCATACTTGGGCATGGACGACTTATATCTCCATATACGGAGATGGCCATATATGGAGATACGATGACATCACAGAGTCCACAGCTGATGATGTGGCGTGATGTCATACAATACACATGCCAAACTTTGCACACACACTCCTTGCCTGCCAATCCACAACCTCCACCTCTCATGTCAGACTTTGTGTGATGCGTAGGTTATCTCCATATATGGAGATTCAACATTCCAGGTGTAACTATGGCTGCCCGTATGACGTGAGAGGTGGAGGTTGTGATATTTGTGGAGATAAGCGATCTCCCGATTAGGGAGTCTTACTGGTGTATGCGTCCTGGCGGACGCTTATCGGTGACGGTCGCTTATCGGGAGTCTTACTGGTAAGTAAACATTTGAATAGTTCTTCCACCACTGGCCTCGTGTGTGACGTGTTGCGATCTTGTTGCGACCGTTAGGTCGCAGTTACTATCAAAACCTCCACCGGCTGTCAGTCATTCCGTCCGCCAGTCAGTCTGTCACGTCACGCCACGCCACGTCACGTCACGTCACGTCACGTCACGTCACGTCACGTCACGTCACGTCACGTCATGTCATGTCACGTCACGTCACGTCACACTTTTGCCCTACTCCTATCTCCGCCACCGTTGCCCCTATCCATGCCAAACTTTGCACACACACTCCTTGGCTGCCAAACCACAACCTCCAGGACCCGTGGAGCTCCAGGGACCCCTGGCGCCGCTGCCAAAAAAGTGCAAAAATGACCAAATGACCACCGCAACGGGGCTGCTCACGGGGAAATCACGGGGACCATCGACTCCTGGTGCTCCAGAACGGATGCAAAAGTGTTCGCGCCACCTACCGGCGGACCCCCGCCACCGGTGGACCCCCGCCACCTACCTGTGGACCCCCACCACCTACCTGTGGACCCCCACCACCTACCTGTGGACCCCCACCACCTACCTGTGGACCCCCACCACCTACCGGCGGACCCCCGCCACCTACCTGTGGACCCCCGCCACCTACCTGTGGACCCCCGCCACCTACCTGTGGACCCCCGCCACCTACCTGTGGAGTGGACCCCCGCCACCTACCTGTGGACCCCCACCACCTACCGGTGGACCCCCGCCACCTACCTGTGGACCCCCGCCACCTACCTGTGGACCCCCGCCACCTACCTGTGGACCCCCGCCACCTACCTGTGGACCCCCGCCACCTACCTGTGGACCCCCGCCACCTACCTGTGGACCCCCGCCACCTACCTGTGGACCCCCGCCACCTACCTGTGGACCCCCACCACCTACCTGTGGACCCCCGCCACCTACCTGTGGACCCCCGCCACCTACCGGTGGACCCCCGCCACCTACCTGTGGACCCCCACCACCTACCTGTGGACCCCCGCCACCTACCTGTGGACCGCCACTGCAGCCCGCTAAAAAGGCCGTAACTCGCCCCCCCCAGCGAGAAACAGGGCCGGCATCTAGGGGGTACCCAGGCGGACCCCGCAGACCCCCACGCCGCTTGGAAAAACATATGTGAAAATAGTCTAAGGTAGCCGATCTACAAGCTACTGCTCCACTCCATGACCCCTGGTGTATACATGTGACCTGATGGTCGCTTATCTCCCCATTAGGGAGTCTTACTGGTAGATCTGCTATTTTCAGAGCGCAACACCCGAGCAGATAACCTGACTGCGCCAGATGGTGGCAGCAGTGCGTATGCCTGCATAACGCTCTGCCTTACATCTGGGATCGCTCGGGCAGACCTGATGTAAGGGGCGGGCCATTTTTTCAAATTCTTTAGCAGGTGATTGGATGGGGTCGCCTGTCTATCACAGTCTGGGAGTGCCAACTCCAACCACTCCTATTGGCATGTCTGCATGACGTTAGACCCAGAATCCTCCTCCTGGATTTCCACGTGGTCTGCAGTCAGACTCTTATTGGCTCAGAGCCGCTCAGAGCCCGCCCGTAGCCGCCGCTGATTTACGAGTGTTATCAACTCTCCCCGAGGAATCTCAGATGGTAAAGGCAGAGCGTTATGCAGGCATACGCACTGCTGCCACCATCTGGCGCAGTCAGGTTACCGAGCAGAACCAAACATAAAATGACTTGTCTTTTAGTTCTACTGGATCTTGTCTCCACTAGTCCCTCCCTAACATTTTTTATTTATTTTTACAAAATTGTCAGTAAATTTAGTCTTAGTTTTAGTCATATTATCTTAAATGTGTGTTTAGTTTTTATTTAGTTTTCCACACTGAAAAAAGTCGACAAACATTTTTCGTCATAGTTTTAGCTGACAAAATCAACACTAATAGCCTATCAATCATAATCAAAATAGCCAATCTACAAGCAATTTTTACTAAAAAACATAGGGCATAATAATTCATAATAAATAAATGTTTTCTCTTCCTACAAATGTAGTGGAGTTAAAAGTACAATATGTGTCTTTGAAATGTAGTGAAAGTCACAAGTATCCAGTAATACAAATACTCAGGTATTAGTACCTTAACTACACAACATTAACTTATTGTGTACTCAGTTACTGTAAACCAATGTCTCTCTCTATATATGTCTCTCTCTATATATTTCTAATGTTTCCTGTCTTGTTCTCTCATCAGACTTCCATCGTCTCACACTGGATCCCAACACAGCGAGCAGAACACTCTGTCTGTCTGAGAGCAACAGGAAGGTGACTTGGCCAAAGGGGGAGGAGCTTCAGTCATACCCTGATCATCAGGACAGATTTGATGATGAGTGTAAACAGGTTCTGTGTACAGAGGGTCTGACTGGACGCTGCTACTGGGAGGTGGAGAAGAGTGGAGGGGTTGGGATAGGAGTGGCTTACAGAGGAATCAGCAGGAGAGGAGAGGGTACTGATAGACTTGGGGACAATGATCTGTCCTGGAGTCTGGACTGGGAGGGATTAAATTACTGGGTCTCTCACAATAGTAGGACCACTCCCCTCCCTGTTCGTCCCTCTGGCTCCAACAGAGTAGCAGTGTATGTAGACCATGCTGCTGGTACTCTGTCCTTCTATAAGGTGTCCTCTGACTCACTGAAACACCTTTACACCTTCCAGTCCACATTTACTGAACCACTCTACCCTGGGTTTAGGGTTTATCATTCTGACTCCTCAGTGTGTCTTTGTGAGGACAGATAATGTCTCTGATGAGTTGACATCAACCAATATGGTTGCTATGGATGTGTGTTTGAACACAAGAAGCATTTTGGACATCCAAGGTTTCCAGCAGACAGCAACATAGTTTATGTATATATTTATGTATATAGTGTATGTATATTTATGTATATAGTGTATGTATATTTTATATGTCCACAGTACAGTCAATACTGCAACGTAGAAATACTCTGATAAAAGTAAAAGTCCAGAATTCCAAATTTGCTTGAGTAAAAGTGCAAAAGTATTGGCATCAAAATAAAAATGTACGACGACTACCTTTTTTCACTGACTAAATAAAAGCTAAACAAACACTGAGCTATGAGGGTAAGACTAAATCTAGTAGGGACCAGTGGAGAAGAGATCCAGTAGCTCTAAAAGACATTAGTCATTTTATGTTTGGTTGCGCTCTGAAAATAGCCGATCTACAAGCTCACAATGCGACGCAGCGCACAACCAAGTATAAAATCAGGCATGCCATCACAGCCCGCCAAAATACAATTTAGTCGACTAAAACTAGACTAAAACTAAAATAAAATCGGATGACAAAAATATGGAATTTTATTCAAGACTAAAACTAAATAATAATTTTTGCTGTCAAGATAAAACACTGACTTGAAAATAGCTGATTCACAAGCATCACAATGTGTTGCATCGAGACACATTGTGAGCTTGTAGATCAGTTCTT
Organism: Nannobrachium achirus; assembly: GCF_963921795.1. Classification (NCBI taxonomy): domain Eukaryota; kingdom Metazoa; phylum Chordata; class Actinopteri; order Myctophiformes; family Myctophidae; genus Nannobrachium; species Nannobrachium achirus. The sequence continues at coordinate 4,080,957 of NC_137810.1, read as the reverse complement.
TTTAAATGTCTGAAATGTACATAGACTGACTGACTGACTGACTGACTGACTGACTGACTGAAAATGTAATTTTCTACCCAGCATGTTTTATGTTCCCAGAGAGTGAGTTTACTTGTGGTTTTGAGCCTAAGTTATTCATCAGACCTGACATTATTTTATCCAAATATTGTTGGAAAACCTGTGAAACCTTTTTCTATTTTTATAAAATAAAATGTTGAATATGATCACTGAATCTTTGCAGTTCTTTACCTCGGGTCAAGCTCATTAAGTCTAATCATGTGTGATTAATAAATGTATTATGATGTTAAGGACATAATGATGCTCTATGAACAAACAATATGATGACTGTTTTATAAAATAGGCAATGTTTATTTATTTTTATTATAAAGCATTCTGAAGTATAATTGTATTCTATGTGAATCAGATGTCCCAAAATATTCAAATCTAGTTTCAAACCAGGATGTGTTTTAAATCATTTCACTGAACAATAGTTTAAACCACTGTTTCTCAAACAGTGGCCCGGGACCCAGTTGTGGGTCACGTACCAATTTTTATGGGTCACAAGTTGTGTAAAACAATAATCGGATAAATTGTAGAAAGAAAATAATAAAAATGATTAAGATGTACTGCAAATAGCCGATCTACAGGCTCACAATGCATTGCATCGCATTAAAACGCATTGCATTGTGAGCTTGCAGATCGGCTTTTTTACTAATTTGGGTCCCGTGGTGGGGAAACATCAAATTTCTTGCTTGGGTCTTGAACTAAAAGGTTTTGGAACCACTGTTTTAAACTGACGTGTAAATATTCTCATAATCATATGAATCAAATGATTAATTTGCTTTCATTGATTGATTGATTGGAGAATGTATTAGTATTTTGCATAGGAAAAGGTACAGTTTCATGACAGTACAGTTCACTGCATGGTACAAGGTCAACTAAAAGGATACACCAGAAAAAGCATATGGCTGTTTCAATTGATATCCTTATTTAACTCATATAACATTGAATGACAGACAGAACAGTACTATGCAGAATATATCATCCAAAAAACTGTCTGAAAAACACAATATTTTGTATTTACTTTAGAAAGGTCAAGGGTAGGTAAGATTATGCTTTGTTTTCATAAGGCATTACAGGAATATTCCACTTCCACAATTTTATAGATAATTTTAGCTGCATATAAAACTCTGTTGATTGAGGTATTTATTAGAAGTATTGCATTGTAAAAGGTACAGTTTCATGACAGTACAGTTCACTGAAAGGAAACTCAGCTTAGCTTATTTCCGTTGAGATTCTTCTCATGAACTCATATAATATTGAATGATACTGTCTACAGCAGTGTTTCTCAATCTAGTTTGGCTTGATTTCTGAATCCAAGTCCCCCCTTCAAAAACATAAATAGTGATAGGCCTATATGATGCTTTGATAACCCCCCCCCCCCCCCCCCCCCCCCCCCCCATTTCAAGAATATCAAATCACAAATAAGAAATGGAGTGAAAGAGTTTCAAACGGTGCCTCCTGAGCAGGGCATGGATTTCAGGAAGGCCATGAAGGTCATGGCCGTTGTTCCCCCTCAGTTTGGCCTTGTGGACCTGAGGCCACAGTGGCCTTAAAGCCCCCTCAGTTTGGCCTTGTGGACCTGAGGCCACAGTGGCCTTAAAGCCCCCTCAGTTTGGCCTTGTGGACCTGAGGCCACAGTGGCCTTAAAGCCCCCTCAGTTTGGCCTTGTGGACCTGAGGCCACAGTGGCCTTAAAGCCCCCTCAGTTTGGCCTTGTGGACCTGAGGCCACAGTGGCCTTAAAGCCCCCTCAGTTTGGCCTTGTGGACCTGAGGCCACAGTGGCCTTAAAGCCCCCTCAGTTTGGCCTTGTGGACCTGAGGCCACAGTGGCCTTAAAGCCCCCTCAGTTTGGCCTTGTGGACCTGAGGCCACAGTGGCCTTAAAGCCCCCTCAGTTTGGCCTTGTGGACCTGAGGCCACAGTGGCCTTGTGGAATGACCTGAGGCCACAGTGGCCTTAAAGCCCCCTCAGTTTGGCCTTGTGGAATGACCTGAGGCCACACAAAATCGTGTTTTATTTGATGGCCTTCCTGCCCTGGCATTTGGCTTTTGTGCCCTCAACAAATTGACAACCCCAAAGGCAGAGTGGCCTTGCCCCTAAAAGGATGACATTCCAGGCCTGCTCCTGAGCACTGAGCAGATGTATTTTCAACACTGTGGCCAAAACATTTCAGTCCAGTTTTCATGTCAATAACTATAAAACCTTCAAGCACAACCCAGGTGCCTGGTTTGGCATTATGTCATTTGGGGTAGCAACTAGCAACTATAAGGCTCACACCAATTTATCCATGTGTCATCATTAAACATAAAAGTAAATGTTTTTTCCCCTCCGTCTTTATTTATGAATAATACCAGTAAGACTCCCTAATCGGGAGATAAGCGACTGTCAGGTCGCATGCACAAACTTTAGAAGGCAATGGTAGCCAATCAGAAGAGAATATGGGAAATGGGACAGATCCATGTTGATGACATGACTGTATACAGATACTGTATACAGATACTGTATACAGCTTTGCGTGATTTTAGGCCAAAATCTGTAGCAGTGTCCAAAAATGTGTTTTGCAAGAATCTGCCTCATGGTGGCTCTAGAAGCCGCCATGTGAGAAATGAGGGGTGGAGATTGTGGTTTGGCAGTTTTGGCATTTCTTGAGTACTCCCTGCAGTACCTCTGAGGTACTACAGGGAGTACTCAAGAAAATGCCAAAACTGCCAAACCACAACCTCCACCCCTCATTCTCTGCATACATCTAGGGGTACACGTACCCCCGTTTGAGCTGTTCTACACTATAAAGACAGGTTTGTCTGTTTATCTATTTACACATACTGTGATATTGTTTAGTGTTTCTTTTTCTTCTTCTTTCATGTATCATCGTCCTTAATTGGTTGACAACATTTTATTTCACAAGATTTCTTGTTACTTAGGGGAGGCCATGGGGCTGGCTGTCCTCTTATCCCACTTGCTTAAAATCAGGTCATTCCGTTTCAAATGAAGTATTATGTATAACACTTAATATATATTTATTGTTATGCAGTTTGTTCACAAGGGGGCACACCGACTCCACATCTGCACATGTGGAGTCGGTGTGTGTGTGTGTGTGTGTGTGTGTGTGTGTGTGTGTGTGTGTGTGTGTGTGTGTGTGTGTGTGTGTGTGTGTGTGACTCACAAATGGTGACGTCATAATGCAGATCATAACAGCAGCACATGACTGGAACATTTTTAATCATGTGACACGTGTGTAACACACACACACACACACACACACACACACACACACACACACACACACACACACACACACACACACACACAGCCTGTGTCTTACAGTAAGTCAGCTCAAGCTGCACTGAGCAACACTAAGAGTAGCATATTAACCTTCCAGGAATAGAAAGACTACAGTTCAGCTGAAATATGAAATATGACTGTCCTGTTGTTCTAAATACCGTACATCTATTATTATTATTATTAGAGAGAGAGAGAGAGAGAGAGAGAGAGAGAGAGAGAGAGAGAGAGAGGGGGGGGGGGAGGAGGTTTGCTGCTAAAATGTGCTGCTATTTTCTCAAAGGTTTTATACCAAGTAAATGCTAAATGGTTGTGTATGGGGGGTCTTCAACATTTTCAGGCCAAGGACCCCTTATAGTCCAGTCATTTTAGGCCAAAATTTGTCCAAACCTAGAACAAATTGCAATAGTAGCAAACTCAACTGATTTTGTATCCTCAATATGTCCTTAGTGAGGGAAAAAAAGTCCCAAGGAATCCCACCGGGGCAAAGTTTTGAAAACGACCTATCTACCTTCACTTACTATACACTACAATATAAAGGAAAAAATGACTGAAAAAAGATCTGCTTTAAGTGGGATATGAGGGGTCAAACTAGGGGTTTTTAATTATTCTGAATCCATTGCAAGCATTTGTTTTGCATGAAAAACATTCCTTGGGCTAAAAACGGACCCCAAAAGACTGAAAATTGATGAAAATGGATGAAAATTGACGTTTTGAGTGGCCATTTCTGGCCCAAGGAATGTTTTTCGTGCAAAACAAATGCTTGCAATGGATTCAGAATAATTAAAAACCCCTAGTTTGACCCCTCACATCGCACTTAAAGCAGATTTTTTTCAGTCATTTTTTCCTTTATATTGTAGTGTATAGTAAGTGAAGGTAGATAGGTCGTTTTCAAAACTTTGCCCCGGTGGGATTCCTTGGGACTTTTTTTCCCTCACTAAGGACATAATGAGGATACAAAATCAGTTGAGTTTGCTACTATTGCAATTTGTTCTAGGTCTAACCCTAAAATGACTGGACTATTAGTTGAGAGAGAGATGAAGCAGGGACCCCACAACCTGTTCATACTGTAGTCTCCATATATTTTCATTGTTTGACAGCACAATCATCAGTGTATTTTGGATTCACGGCAATGTGTGTTTTCAGATACTGTACCACTTGAACCGATAATACTTAATAAACTTGACCCTGACTAAGTTGCTTTAACTCTGTACTTGGTCTGCTCTTTTTCCCTCTCTACAAAACCTCTTCATCCCATGGCCTAGGGGGCCGTAGGGGTGTCATGGTGGATGCTTGGGCAGTCAGGGATCTCCGGTGCTCTCAATCTTCTGCTGTTCGTAGCAGGGTTTGGAAGCTGCAGCCAGTCCATACCTTGATGTTGTCCATCCAGGACTTTCTCTGCCTGCCTCTTCTTCGCTTTCCCTCTACTGTCCCTTGTAGGAAGGTCTTTGATAGGGACGTATGTCTTGTGACCTGGCCATACCAGGCCAGTTTGCGACGTTTTACTGTTGAGAGTAGAGGCTCCTGTTCTCCAGCATGAGTGGTGACGAGTTGTCTAACATAATCGTTTGTCCGGTGTTCTTTGTATGAAATATGGAGCATCCTTCGAAAGCACTTGCTTTCGAAGGACTGTATCCTTCGCTCGGTGTCCGCTGTGAGTGTCCAGCTCTCACAACCATAGAGTAGGGTTGAGAGTACTAGTGACTTGTATAGTCTGACCTTCACCTTCTCCATACTCTGGCAAGTCTTGTCATGGCTGATGTTGCTATGCCGATTCTTGCTTTTATTTCCTTCGTGGAGCTTCCATCCTCACTCACAAAAGACCCTAGGTATTTGAAGTCCTTTACTTCTTCCAGTCTTTGCCCGTTCATTGTGGTTGTGACTATTGACCAGGATCTTGCTTTTCGCTTATCTCCATGCCATACGCTCTCGCTACCTCTTCCAGTCTGGTGGTGAGTTCCTGGAGTTCGGCTTCGCTTTTACCCATAAGGTCGATGTCGTCTGCGAAGCGAAGGTTTGAGATGGGTCTTCCTCCGATGGATATTGAGGTGTGGAACTCTCGAAGCGCTTCTTCCATCATGTTCTCCAAGAAGATGTTAAATAAGACATGCAGGGGAGAGCAGACAGCTCTTGGCGGACACCAATCTTTGTTTTAAAAGGTTCCCCTATGGTGTTGCTAATAAGAACTGAGTTCCCCTTCTTGGGAAAGGGGATAATTTTTTTTTTTTTTTTTACCTTTACTTCTACTCCAATACATCTCAGGTGCAAATGTTGCACTTCTTACTCCACTACAATTATTTGAAAAGTTAGTGACTTTGTAAAACATACGTAAACCACTTCAGGCCTTTATTTGAAAATAGCAGAACATTGCTGATCTACAAGCTCTCACAACAAAGCTTGTAGTTCGGCTATTTTCAATCCATTTTTTGAGAACCTGTGAAAAGGCACATTTTGTGTAATGATTCTGATTCTGATGATTACTGTTACTTTTGGTACATTGATGGAGAATTCTGAGCTAGTTTTCTTACAGTAATTCTGTATCGTCATCCATTAATCAGTCATAGAGGCAAGACAATGAGTGAACTATCCCTTTAATTATATTTTGATGCCAATATACTTTTCCTCAAGTAACCCTTTGAATACCAGACTAATTCCAGAGTAATTCTAAATTGCACTAATCATACACACAACTGGTTAATTCTTCCAGTGAGGGTCATGTTCTGGTCATGATTATGTACCAGTAACTGGAGTGGAATTTACTGGCAGTATCGGCCAATGGGAACATTTCTGTTTGACCAATCAAAGAGCTCACAGTGAAAATAGAACACAACATGATAAAAACAGTTTCTTAACCGTGGTTACTGATTAATTACTGATAGAGTACACACACACACACACACACACACACACACACACACACACACACACACACACACACACACACACACACACAGATCAATACCACAGATGGATGCTGATGAGGAGGTGATGAAACATAAACATGTTTGTCTTGTTGTACCAGAGTTCTGTCCTCGCAGAGAGAACCACACTGTGAAATACAAGAGTTTATATCAGCAGTTCTCAAACCTCTTCATGTCACATGAGTGTATATGTGGCCACGGACCCCCATCTGAACAATAGTTTGTGCCAGGGACCCCCATCTGAACAATAGTTTGTGCCAGGGACCCCCATCTGAACAATAGTTTGTGCCAGGGACCCCCATCTGAACAATAGATTGTGCCACGGACCCCCATCTGAACAATAGTTTGTGCCAGGGACCCCCATCTGAACAATAGTTTGTGCCAGGGACCCCCATCTGAACAATAGTTTGTGCCAGGGACCCCCATCTGAACAATAGATTGTGCCACGGACCCCCATCTGAACAATAGTTTGTGCCAGGGACCCCCATCTGAACAATAGTTTGTGCCAGGGACCCCCATCTGAACAATAGTTTGTGCCAGGGACCCCCATCTGAACAATAGTTTGTGCCAGGGACCCCCATCTGAACAATAGATTGTGCCACGGACCCCCATCTGAACAATAGTTTGTGCCAGGGACCCCCATCTGAACAATAGTTTGTGCCAGGGACCCCCATCTGAACAATAGTTTGTGCCAGGGACCCCCATCTGAACAATAGTTTGTGCCAGGGACCCCCATCTGAACAATAGATTGTGCCAGGGACCCCCATCTGAACAATAGTTTGTGCCAGGGACCCCCATCTGAACAATAGTTTGTGCCAGGGACCCCCATCTGAACAATAGTTTGTGCCAGGGACCCCCATCTGAACAATAGTTTGTGCCAGGGACCCCCATCTGAACAATAGTTTGTGCCAGGGACCCCCATCTGAACAATAGTTTGTGCCAGGGACCCCCATCTGAACAATAGTTTGTGCCAGGGACCCCCAGCAGATTTGCATGAATCTCTAGATTTATACATAACTGGTATTTATGAATAGCCAAGGTGTAAAATATGGATAGTTATTTAATGCTATATTAACTCATATAACACCAGTTCAGAGACCTGTCTACCAGTGACATCATGGATAGTTATTTAATGCTATATTAACTCATATAACATCAGTTCAGAGACCTGTCTACCAGTGACATCATGGATAGTTATTTAATGCTATATTAACTCATATAACATCAGTTCAGAGACCTGTCTACCAGTGACATCATGGATAGTTATTTAATGCTATATTAACTCATATAACATCAGTTCAGAGACCTGTCTACCAGTGACATCATGGATAGTTATTTAATGCTATATTAACTCATATAACATCAGTTCAGAGACCTGTCTACCAGTGACATCATGGATAGTTATTTAATGCTATATTAACTCATATAACACCAGTTCAGAGACCTGTCTACCAGTGACATCATGGATAGTTATTTAATGCTATATTAACTCATATAACATCAGTTCAGAGACCTGTCTACCAGTGACATCATGGATAGTTATTTAATGCTATATTAACTCATATAACATCAGTTCAGAGACCTGTCTACCAGTGACATCATGGATAGTTATTTAATGCTATATTAACTCATATAACATCAGTTCAGAGACCTGTCTACCAGTGACATCATGGATAGTTATTTAATGCTATATTAACTCATATAACATCAGTTCAGAGACCTGTCTACCAGTGACATCATGGATAGTTATTTAATGCTATATTAACTCATATAACATCAGTTCAGAGACCTGTCTACCAGTGACATCATGGATAGTTATTTAATGCTATATTAACTCATATAACATCAGTTCAGAGACCTGTCTACCAGTGACATCATGGATGGTCTACCAGTGACATCATCGATGGGAATCCAAGCTAATAGAAAGTGCAGGTTGCTTATTCCTGGAACGTTACTGTTCTCCTGTTTGCCCAGGTGCGTTGTTATTGTGTGTTTTGAGTTGCTATTAATAATTAGAAGTGAATGTTTCCTGCATTTTTGAATGAGTGGGGAACAAAGAACCTTTTTTGTGGGGGTAAGTGGGGAACATAGAACCTGGGGAACATAGAACCTTTTTTTTGTGGGGGTAAGTGGGGAACATAGAACCTGGGGAACATAGAACCTTTTTTTTGTGGGGGCAAGTGGGGAACATAGAACCTGGGGAACATAGAACCTTTATTGCGGGGGTAAATAGGGAACATAGAGTAGGTACGGTCCCGCTTGAAATGAGCTCAGTGCGGTGTTTCTCAAACTGGGGTCCAGGGACCCCCAGGGTTCCTCCAGTGGGTTCTAAATGGACCCTTACAGGTCCATGTGTTTCCATTTATTCATTCTCCAGAACCAACCGTCTCAGTTCAGTCAGTGTGTTGCTGTTTGCATGACTTTCATCATTGACTGATTATTGTTGTGATCACTGAAGTGCAGTTACCCAATGTGACCACAGGGTGGCATCTCAGTGCAGCATCATGTAGCAACAAACAGACAGGTATTGTAGAAGAGGCATATTTATCATTATTAGACATAACAGAGCAGTTATTTGTTTTTACTAAATAATGTATGATCACTTATTTAATTGTTATTGATGTTATATTGTTATTATACATGAGTCATGACACATTATAATATGTCATTATATTTAGTTTGTCTGTTTGTGCATGTTTTTTGTTCTTCAAAATACTTAAAATAGCACATGTACAAGCTTGTGATGTGCTGTGAGCTTGTACATCTGCTATTAGTGAATTATACAATAGGTTACAATTATTGTGGCTCTGTATTTGGCATAAAATGATGTTCTAAGCTAGCCTGATTTCAGACTCTACGCTGGGGCTTGAGTCTGAACTTGTGGCCATTCTATTTGATTGAAAAGGGGAGGGGATTTAAAATTTGAAATTCCCAATCACAAGAGATCTGGTGGGAGGGGTTGTGTTTGACTTTTGCACACAAAACATTCCCTCCTCCCCCTCCCCTCAATGACATGCACCAAACAGGTCATTGTCTTTGATGTTTCATTGATTAGAGAGAATCACTAACGAGCTATTCGACACTTGTATGGCTCAATCAATGACTGCAGTTTGGAGCCCTTTTGAAGTTCAAAGGGAGCAATTAAGAACTCTGGTGAGCCACGCAGCCACCCCTCCCTCCACTGTTTCTGTTGATTTTCAAAAGTTAGACGCGCCCCTCCTCCGCATTGCGTTGATTTCATTGGTCGGTTTCGGTCGGTTTGAGAAGCTTTCGGTAGCAAGAGACACGTCATATGACACATCCAGACCAAGAGATGCAGTTCACTCAGAGAGTGGGCGGGTCTATTGGCTGGAGCCAGGCTAGTTCTAAGCCATTGGTTCTCAAAGTGAGGTCTGGGGACCCCCAGGGGTCCTTGGGAGGGTCCCCAGGAATGGTTATGGTTAACATAGCATCACAATCAATTGAATCACTTTATCCATTGTTATGTTGGCTATTCAAAACAAGCTCACAGCTTGTAGGTGTTTGAAAATATTTGAAAAAAATATCGAAAATGTTTAGAATATTTAGAATAATTGTGAAAATTGTTTAACACAAATGCTCTCTTCAGGGGGTCCCTGTTCAAAATCATTTTCAGATGGGGGTCCTCGGCCAAACATACATTTGGGGGTCCTTGGCATCTAAAGGTTAGAGAACCAAGGCTTAAAGGACATGCCTCATCTTACAGGATGTCATTTGTATAAACTGTAGATGTGAGTGGACTAGGATTCTCTCACTCTTCTGCCAGTGATCAGTGATCACCCTCCAAGGCTTATTTTTAGTTTGGGTTTAGCTTATAACTTTATATCAATTTCAACACTTTTGCAGTGAAATATTTTTAGACAAGAATCCATGTCATGCATGGAAGGCCTTAGAGAGAGTTGTGTTTGGTCCTGTCTTTCTGTGTGTTTGTCTCTGTGTGTTTGGTCCTGTCTTTCTGTGTGTTTGTCTCTGTGTGTTTGGTCCTGTCTTTCTGTCTGTTTGTCTCTGTGTGTTTGGTCCTGTCTTTCTGTCTGTTTGTCTCTGTGTGTTTGGTCCTGTCTTTCTGTGTGTTTGTCTCTGTGTGTTTGGTCCTGTCTTTCTGTGTGTTTGTCTCTGTGTGTTTGGTCCTGTCTTTCTGTGTGTTTGTCTCTGTGTGTTTGTCTCTGTGTGTTTGGTCCTGTCTTTCTGTGTGTTTGTCTCTGTGTGTTTGGTCCTGTCTTTCTGTCTGTTTGTCTCTGTGTGTTTGGTCCTGTCTTTCTGTCTGTTTGTCTCTGTGTGTTTGGTCCTGTCTTTCTGTGTGTTTGTCTCTGTGTGTTTGGTCCTGTCTTTCTGTGTGTTTGTCTCTGTGTGTTTGGTCCTGTCTTTCTGTGTGTTTGTCTCTGTGTGTTTGGTCCTGTCTTTCTGTGTGTTTGTCTCTGTGTGTTTGGTCCTGTCTTTCTGTGTGTTTGTCTCTGTGTGTTTGGTCCTGTCTTTCTGTGTGTTTGTCTCTGTGTGTTTGGTCCTGTCTTTCTGTGTGTTTGTCTCTGTGTGTTTGGTCCTGTCTTTCTGTGTGTTTGTCTCTGTGTGTTTGGTCCTGTCTTTCTGTGTGTTTGTCTCTGGTCTGTTGCTGTTGGACTGGTTTGACTCACAGAGAGAGATGGGTGCAGTCTGGCACCATGCCAAGAGCACTTGAGGACGTTTAGAAGGTGTGTGTGTGTGTGTGTGTGTGTGTGTGTGTGTGTGTGTGTGTGTGTGTGTGTGTGTGTGTGTGTGTGTGTGTGTGTGTGTGTGTGTGTGTGTGTGTGTGTGTGAATGGGTGAATGTAATGCACAATCTCTGTAAAGTGCCTTGGATACACACACACACACACACACACACACACACACACACACACACACACACACACACACACACACACACACACACACACACACACACACACACACAGGGTGGGGATGGTGTTACGTTACAGCACACACTTGTGTTTGTCTTTCTCTCCTGATTTCGTCAAACTGGAGAAACTCCTGTTTAGTTTAAAGACATATCGTCTGTTCTGTTTTATACACTCCGGTAGTCTAGTGCAGTTTCTCAAATGGGGGTACGGTACGTGTACACCTAGGGGTACACAGGGGTACTGCAGGGGGTACGTGAGCAAAACTAGAAAATGACAATATGTATTTTACTGACAGACATTGTGTGAACCTTCTTATTTGTAAATTGTTAAAGCAAATGACATCAATAAATTGACTCCTACCACTGTCATTGAATAGGAAGCATTGACTCCTATTGTCATTGAATAGGAAGCATTGACTCCTACCACTGTCATTGAATAGGAAGTATTGACTCCTACCTGTCATTGAATAGGAAGAATTTACTCCTATTGTCATTGAATAGGAAGCATTGACTCCTACTGTCATTGAATAGGAAGCATTGACTCCTATTGTCATTGAATAGTTAGTATTGACTCCTACCTGTCATTGAATAGGAAGCATTGACTCCTATTGTCATTGAATAGGAAGCATTGACTCCTACTGTCATTGAATAGGAAGCATTGACTCCTACTGTCATTGAATAGGAAGCATTGACTCCTACTGTCATTGAATAGGAAGTATTGACTCCTACCACTGTCATTGAATAGGAAGCATTGACTCCTACTGTCATTGAATAGGAAGCATTGACTCCTACTGTCATTGAATAGGAAGCATTGACTCCTACCACTGTCATTGAATAGGAAGCATTGACTCCTACTGTCATTGAATAGGAAGCATTGACTCCTACTGTCATTGAATAGGAAGCATTGACTCCTACTGTCATTGAATAGGAAGCATTGACTCCTACTGTCATTGAATAGGAAGCATTGACTCCTACTGTCATTGAATAGGAAGTATTGACTCCTACCACTGTCATTGAATAGGAAGCATTGACTCCTACTGTCATTGAATAGGAAGCATTGACTCCTACTGTCATTGAATAGGAAGCATTGACTCCTACCACTGTCATTGAATAGGAAGCATTGACTCCTACTGTCATTGAATAGGAAGCATTGACTCCTACTGTCATTGAATAGGAAGCATTGACTCCTACTGTCATTGAATAGGAAGCATTGACTCCTACCACTGTTATTGAATAGGAAGCATTGCCTCCTACTGTTATTGAATAGGAAGCATTGACTCCTACCACTGTTATTGAATAGGAAGCATTGACTCCTACTGTCATTGAATAGGAAGCATTGACTCCTACCACTGTTATTGAATAGGAAGCATTGACTCCTACTGTCATTGAATAGGAAGCATTGACTCCTACTGTCATTGAATAGGAAGCATTGACTCCTACCACTGTCATTGAATAGGAAGCATTGACTCCTACTGTCATTGAATAGGAAGCATTGACTCCTACTGTCATTGAATAGGAAGCATTGACTCCTACCACTGTCATTGAATAGGAAGCATTGACTCCTACTGTCATTGAATAGGAAGCATTGACTCCTACTGTCATTGAATAGGAAGCATTGACTCCTACCACTGTTATTGAATAGGAAGCATTGACTCCTACTGTCATTGAATAGGAAGCATTGACTCCTACTGTCATTGAATAGGAAGCATTGACTCCTACTGTCATTGAATAGGAAGCATTGACTCCTACTGTCATTGAATAGGAAGCATTGACTCCTACTGTCATTGAATAGGAAGCATTGACTCCTACCACTGTCATTGAATAGGAAGCATTGACTCCTACTGTCATTGAATAGGAAGCATTGACTCCTACTGTCATTGAATAGGAAGCATTGACTCCTACTGTCATTGAATAGGAAGCATTGACTCCTACCACTGTTATTGAATAGGAAGCATTGACTCCTACTGTTATTGAATAGGAAGCATTGACTCCTACCACTGTTATTGAATAGGAAGCATTGACTCCTACTGTCATTGAATAGGAAGCATTGACTCCTACCACTGTTATTGAATAGGAAGCATTGACTCCTACTGTCATTGAATAGGAAGCATTGACTCCTACTGTCATTGAATAGGAAGCATTGACTCCTACCACTGTCATTGAATAGGAAGCATTGACTCCTACTGTCATTGAATAGGAAGCATTGACTCCTACTGTCATTGAATAGGAAGCATTGACTCCTACTGTCATTGAATAGGAAGCATTGACTCCTACTGTCATTGAATAGGAAGCATTGACTCCTACTGTCATTGAATAGGAAGCATTGACTCCTACCACTGTCATTGAATAGGAAGCATTGACTCCTACTGTCATTGAATAGGAAGCATTGACTCCTACTGTCATTGAATAGGAAGCATTGACTCCTACCACTGTTATTGAATAGGAAGCATTGACTCCTACTGTCATTGAATAGGAAGCATTGACTCCTACTGTCATTGAATAGGAAGCATTGACTCCTACTGTCATTGAATAGGAAGCATTGACTCCTACTGTCATTGAATAGGAAGCATTGACTCCTACTGTCATTGAATAGGAAGCATTGACTCCTACCACTGTCATTGAATAGGAAGCATTGACTCCTACTGTCATTGAATAGGAAGCATTGACTCCTACTGTCATTGAATAGGAAGCATTGACTCCTACTGTCATTGAATAGGAAGCATTGACTCCTACTGTCATTGAATAGGAAGCATTGACTCCTACTGTCATTGAATAGGAAGCATTGACTCCTACTGTTATTGAATAGGAAGCATTGACTCCTACCACTGTTATTGAATAGGAAGCATTGACTCCTACTGTCATTGAATAGGAAGCATTGACTCCTACTGTCATTGAATAGGAAGCATTGACTCCTACCACTGTCATTGAATAGGAAGCATTGACTCCTACCACTGTCATTGAATAGGAAGCATTGACTCCTACTGTCATTGAATAGGAAGCATTGACTCCTACTGTCATTGAATAGGAAGCATTGACTCCTACTGTCATTGAATAGGAAGCATTGACTCCTACCACTGTTATTGAATAGGAAGCATTGACTCCTACTGTCATTGAATAGGAAGCATTGACTCCTACCACTGTTATTGAATAGGAAGCATTGACTCCTACCACTGTTATTGAATAGGAAGCATTGACTCCTACTGTCATTGAATAGGAAGCATTGACTCCTACCACTGTTATTGAATAGGAAGCATTGACTCCTACCACTGTTATTGAATAGGAAGCATTGACTCCTACCACTGTCATTGAATAGGAAGCATTGACTCCTACCACTGTCATTGAATAGGAAGCATCGACTCCTACTGTCATTGAATAGGAAGCATTGACTCCTACCACTGTCATTGAATAGGAAGCATTGACTCCTACTGTCATTGAATAGGAAGCATTGACTCCTACTGTCATTGAATAGGAAGCATTGACTCCTACTGTCATTGAATAGGAAGCATTGACTCCTACTGTCATTGAATAGGAAGCATTGACTCCTACTGTCATTGAATAGGAAGCATTGACTCCTACTGTCATTGAATAGGAAGCATTGACTCCTACCACTGTTATTGAATAGGAAGCATTGACTCCTACTGTTATTGAATAGGAAGCATTGACTCCTACCACTGTCATTGAATAGGAAGCATTGACTCCTACTGTCATTGAATAGGAAGCATTGACTCCTACCACTGTCATTGAATAGGAAGCATTGACTCCTACCACTGTCATTGAATAGGAAGCATTGACTCCTACCACTGTCATTGAATAGGAAGCATTGACTCCTACTGTCATTGAATAGGAAGCATTGACTCCTACTGTCATTGAATAGGAAGCATTGACTCCTACTGTCATTGAATAGGAAGCATTGACTCCTACTGTCATTGAATAGGAAGCATTGACTCCTACTGTTATTGAATAGGAAGCATTGACTCCTACCACTGTTATTGAATAGGAAGCATTGACTCCTACCACTGTTATTGAATAGGAAGCATTGACTCCTACCACTGTTATTGAATAGGAAGCATTGACTCCTACCACTGTCATTGAATAGGAAGCATTGACTCCTACCACTGTCATTGAATAGGAAGCATTGACTCCTACCTGTCATTGAATAGGAAGCATTGACTCCTACCACTGTTATTGAATAGGAAGCAGTTATTCTCCATTATGCTGTTATATTTTGAACATATTGACATTGAATAGGAAGCATTGACTCCTACCACTGTTATTGAATAGGAAGCATTGACTCCTACCACTGTTATTGAATAGGAAGCATTGACTCCTACTGTCATTGAATAGGAAGCATTGACTCCTACTGTCATTGAATAGGAAGCATTGACTCCTACCACTGTTATTGAATAGGAAGCATTGACTCCTACTGTCATTGAATAGGAAGCATTGACTCCTACCACTGTTATTGAATAGGAAGCATTGACTCCTACCACTGTTATTGAATAGGAAGCATTGACTCCTACTGTCATTGAATAGGAAGCATTGACTCCTACCACTGTTATTGAATAGGAAGCATTGACTCCTACCACTGTTATTGAATAGGAAGCATTGACTCCTACCACTGTCATTGAATAGGAAGCATTGACTCCTACTGTCATTGAATAGGAAGCATTGACTCCTACCACTGTCATTGAATAGGAAGCATTGACTCCTACCACTGTCATTGAATAGGAAGCATTGACTCCTACCACTGTCATTGAATAGGAAGCATCGACTCCGACTGTCATTGAATAGGAAGCATTGACTCCTACCACTGTCATTGAATAGGAAGCATTGACTCCTACTGTCATTGAATAGGAAGCATTGACTCCTACTGTCATTGAATAGGAAGCATTGACTCCTACTGTCATTGAATAGGAAGCATTGACTCCTACTGTCATTGAATAGGAAGCATTGACTCCTACTGTCATTGAATAGGAAGCATTGACTCCTACTGTCATTGAATAGGAAGCATTGACTCCTACCACTGTTATTGAATAGGAAGCATTGACTCCTACTGTTATTGAATAGGAAGCATTGACTCCTACCACTGTCATTGAATAGGAAGCATTGACTCCTACTGTCATTGAATAGGAAGCATTGACTCCTACCACTGTCATTGAATAGGAAGCATTGACTCCTACCACTGTCATTGAATAGGAAGCATTGACTCCTACCACTGTCATTGAATAGGAAGCATTGACTCCTACTGTCATTGAATAGGAAGCATTGACTCCTACTGTCATTGAATAGGAAGCATTGACTCCTACTGTCATTGAATAGGAAGCATTGACTCCTACTGTCATTGAATAGGAAGCATTGACTCCTACTGTTATTGAATAGGAAGCATTGACTCCTACCACTGTTATTGAATAGGAAGCATTGACTCCTACCACTGTTATTGAATAGGAAGCATTGACTCCTACCACTGTTATTGAATAGGAAGCATTGACTCCTACCACTGTCATTGAATAGGAAGCATTGACTCCTACCACTGTCATTGAATAGGAAGCATTGACTCCTACCTGTCATTGAATAGGAAGCATTGACTCCTACCACTGTTATTGAATAGGAAGCAGTTATTCTCCATTATGCTGTTATATTTTGAACATATTGACATTGAATAGGAAGCATTGACTCCTACCACTGTTATTGAATAGGAAGCATTGACTCCTACCACTGTTATTGAATAGTTAGTATTGACTCCTACCTGTCATTGAATAGTAATTGGAACTGGTCTTTTATTGACTTCATATTGACATTATGCTGTTATATTGTGAACATATTGACTTTGGAACTGGTCTTTTCGTGTAAACATTTCATAGCAAAATGCTGTAGTCAGGGGAACCACTTGTCTACTGCCGTGGTTCTCAACCTGTGGGTCGGGGACCCCCACTCCCAGTTCTAATATGATGATGTTGTGGATTGGTTGAGAGGTAAATCTAAATTTATACCTCATAAATTCAGAAACTCTTCTCTAGACACCTACTGCCAGTTGGTAGAAAGGGATGTCGCTGCCATCTGCAGTAAGAGAAAAGAATACAAATTGGCTGACAACATGACAAAAGAGGAACGGGAGGAACTAAATAACTTAAAAAAGGATAAAACATTAGTTATCCAGAGTGCCGATAAGGGGGGTGCCATAGTGATTCTTAAGAGGGATGACTATGAGGGGGAAATATTGAGACAACCGGCAAATAAAAAATTCTATAAGAAATTGGAGAATAACCCTATTGCAGACACCAAGAAATCTATCCACGATGGTCTGAATAACTTATTAGAACAAGGGATCATCACCAAAGCTGAACATGAATTTATGAAGGTGGATTTTCCCATTACGCCGGTTTTCTATACCCTTCCCAAGGTACATAAAAAAATCACAGAGATCCCTCCAGGCAGACCCATCATTTCGGCCATAGGCTCCCTGACTGAAAATGTCAGCCTTTGTGGACTTTTTCCTCCAACCTCTAGTAACCACTTTGCCCTTGTATACCCGAGACTCCATGGATTTTATTAATATGATCAAATCAATCCAACAGGTGGAGGAAACAGACATTTTGGTAACAATGGACATTGAGTCCCTGTATACGAATGTACCCTTTGAAGGGGGCCTACAGGCTACTAAGACTTTTTTAGATCTGAGAGCTGACTGCAACCCAAGCACAGACTGCTTAGTGGGTCTCATTAAAGATGTCCTAATATCCAACTATTTCTTATTTGGCGATTCCTTCTATTTACAGACGTCAGGCGTGGCCATGGGATCCAGGATGTCCCCTAGCTTTGCCTCCCTATATGTGGGACTCTATGAGCAGAACATCATCTTTAATCACCAGGTAAATCCATATTTAAGATACATCTCCAATTGGAGGAGATACCTGGATGATATTTTCCTTATCTGGTCAGGAACAGAGCCCCTGCTAAAGGAATTCCATGAATTTATGAACGCTCAAAATAGACATCTACAATTCACTATGGATGCAAGCGTCAAGGAAATGAATTTTTTGGACATTCTTAATAATCAAGGAAAATAATGGCCTGAAAACGAATTCATACAGAAAACCCACAGACAGGAAGTCTCTTTTACATGGTGACTCATATCATCCTCTCCCTCTCAAAAGGAATCTCCCTATCTCCCAGTTCAACCGCATCAGACGGATCTGCAGTGCCAACGAAGACTACAATACCCAGGCCAAGGACTTGGAGGAACGCTTCCGGAAGAGAGGTTATAAAGAAACCTGGATAAAGAATGCAGCATCACGGTTCTCTGGCACTACACAGGCTGAGTGCCTTACCAGTAAGCGGCCTAAGCAGACCGAACCCAGAGTGTTCTGTGCTCTTGACTACTCACCTGTATCCAACAATATAGAAAAGGCCATAAATAAACATTGGTATATTATCGACACAGATCCCGTGCTAAAAAAAATGTTTACCCCAACCCCCCCGGGTGGTACACAAGAGGGCCCCCAATCTGCGTAACATGCTGGTGAGGGCCGATTTGCCCCCCCCCAGCACCCTCACACTTTCTTAGTGACAACCCAGCTGGAAATTACCCCTGTGGCCGATGTCAACAGTGTAACTTTACACGCAAATCTAACTCGTTTAACCATCCCCATACAGGGAAGAAATTCAAAATCAAAGGCATAATTTCATGCTCAACAGCCAATGTGATATATATGTTGAAGTGCCCTTGTGGGCTGGCGTATATTGGGAAAACCTCACGACCATTGAAAACCCGCATTGCAGAACATCGCAGTACAATTAGAAACAATGTTATCACTAGCCCTGTGGCTGTTCACTTCTCTAAAGCAGGACACACTGTCTCTATGCTTAGATACACAGGTATCGAATCAATACAACTACCACGCAGAGGGGGAAACATTAATAACATGCTGTTAAAACGGGAACTTTTTTGGATTCACACATTGCAGACTCTAGCTCCTAAGGGCCTTAATGAGGACTACGATATTAGACCCTTCCTATAGGGGGTCTCTGCTGGATTTGGGCCTATATGGATCTGGGTACTGACAGACACAGTGTGTGTGTTTGTTGTCTATTTCTGATGTTCATATACATCTGGTGTTTTCTTTTTTCAATTGAAGTACTGCCCTGTTTGTTTATTTCCTCTAGTAACAGTCTCTCCTGTGTATATTGTAATATATTAAGGTGTTTTTGTCCCATGTTTACTAATCTCTACAATAGACAAGAGGCGCCTCTTTTAGGTAGCATTATGATGGCCTAAGGGCCTGAGTCCTTTTGTATTTGTATATTTGTAATTCTTGGGAACAGAATTGGTTATGTATATGTATGTATATAATGTATACGATGTATGAGGTACAAATACAAGACATGTAATATGTATTGGTGACATTGAACATGTGACACTGATTGGGGACTGATTGGTCTATGGCCCACAGGTGTGGGATGACACACTGACTATATAAATGCATGTCTACACTGCTATTGTGAAGGT
The DNA here is from genome assembly GCF_963921795.1 of Nannobrachium achirus. Classification (NCBI taxonomy): domain Eukaryota; kingdom Metazoa; phylum Chordata; class Actinopteri; order Myctophiformes; family Myctophidae; genus Nannobrachium; species Nannobrachium achirus. The sequence continues at coordinate 4,061,300 of NC_137810.1, read as the reverse complement.
CTGATGAAGAGCCGTTAGGCTCGAAACGTTACCACAAGTAAACTTTTATCATTGGGAGCATAAATCGGTGAGGCTTCACTACACTAGGGCCAAGCTTAGCAGAATGTTCACAGATACAACAGACTCCTGCAACAGATGTAATCACTCCCCTGCAGATCACACACACACACATTTTTCTCCTGCCCAAAGCTTTCTTCTTTTTGGACGTCCTTTTTTGATACCATCTCTGTGGTTCTTGGTTTTTCGGTCCCTCCATGTCCATTGATTGCTATTTTTGGTGTCTCCTGTCTTTGGCAGATTTAATAGGCATCAGAAAGATCTGGTTGCATTCGCTTCCCTTATTGCTAGACGTCGCATATTGCTGCAATGGAATAGTCCTTGTCCCCCTCCAACAACATCTTGGTTAAAAGACCTGACATCATTCGTTCACTTAGAGAAAATTAAATTCACAATTAGAGGCTCATTGATTGGGTTCCATCGAACATGGGACCCACTTTTATCACACATCAACTCTATGACCTCCATTGATTAAAATGCATTTTCCATTATTATTATTATTATTATTATTATTATTATTTGTTTTCATTACACTACCACCTTAACCTTTAACTTATTTTCATTTCATTATATTCTATTTGTACACAATTGTGTTTAATCAATTTCTTTCTCCCCAGGGCTGTGGGTGGGCGGGTGGCTGGGTAGATGTTGTGTTGTCTAGTATGGTGTATTACTCGTATTGTTTCTGTCTGCATCCATGTATGTCCTGCATACTGTTTTTAAAAATTGACAAAACTCAATAAAAAGTTATATAAAAAAAAAAAATCGGTGTGCAGACTTTTATTCTTCTACCTATGTGGATTGGTTGAGAACCACTGATTAATTCAGACCAACACTCCATTATTCTTTATAAGAATTTGTCTTTAAAACTTTGTAGACACCCCCACCCATTAATTATGATTAGATATAGTTGATCCTGGGGAAACATTTAGCTCCTCCTATGTGACCTCTATCACAGTTGGAGGTTCATGGTGACACAGTAGCAGGGCCTGGAATGGAACCCTGAAACTTCTGCTTAGCAGGTGGGCTCTCTACCAATATATCACTGAGAAGAGAAGAGGAGAGGAGAGGAGAGGAGAGGAGAGGAGAGGAGAGGAGAGGAGAGGAGAGGACAAGCATGGTGTCTTAGTGTAACTGTGTTCACAAAATGGACTTTGTTTTCATTTGGTACACACGCCATATTTTCAAATGACACATACCATTCATTCAGTACACACAACTAAGCATTTGCTGCACACTACCAAGCATTTACAGCACACTGGAGTGCAAAATTGAAAACACACCATTGAATTGGAACACACCATATGAATGACATTGACTCTGGAGAATGAGCTATTTCTCCTTTTGTAAAATTACTCAGTGTTGGCCTACTTTTTTTATATAGTCAAACATAAAACAGCACACAAATATGCATCCAAAAAGTTTTATTTGGGTACATGATTTAGCCTACAGTAGATTTAGGCATCATGCCTCCGGTCAGAGATGGGCAAAAAATATAAAAAAGTATTTTGAAAAAAATCTAAATACTTGGTCAGTACTTGGTCTAATATTGACCAGGATAGTGTCACCAAGATATATCTTTGTATTTCAAATAATTTTTGTATTTTGTGCCCATCACTGTCTCTGGTTCCTGTCTCAATGTTCAGTTGTGCAATAGTGTTTATACAACAAGGTGCTTGTGTAATTGACATCAGACTTGAATGTGTAGAGTTTTGAATAGTTGTGTGTTGTGTGTTGATACTTTGAGATTTTACGTGAGAAGTGTGTGCAACAACTGAACATTGTGTAGTGTTTCGACAAGGTGATGTGTAATTGACATCTGTATGTTATAGGTTGATGCTTTGAGATTTTACGTGAGAAGTGTGTGCAACAACCCAAAAAAAAGAAGAAAAAAAAGTCATGTTAGGGGTGAAATACTCCTTTAAGGTTAGGTTTAGGCATAGTTGTAAAAACTAGAACTGTCAAAATGTTAAAATGTTATAATAATATAATATATATAATAATTGTATATAATAATAATTGAGTGCGTGGCCACGGCATGCACAATAACTGCACACAGAGTAAGAAAGTTATTATATGCCATACGTTGTGTTTTGCTCTGCAGTGCCTCTGTGTATGTTAGTGACACCCGACACCGTTGTTTCAGCTGCAGACAGAGGAGAGGCAGGAAAAGACTGCTCTCCTCTCTTCCTTAAAGTTTCCCTCCATGAGCTTCTCTTGAAAGAAACATTTAAGAAACTGTAATAATTATGACAACAGTGAAAATGTAATGTAATATTTGTCTGTCTGTAATGTAAAGGAGCAGACAGAGCTTGTAGGTCGGCTATTTTCACTACTAATTATTTGAGTTTGGATCAGAAATTAATATTGTGTAATAATTCAGTTCCACAGTCAGTTGTTAGTTAAATAAAAACGTTTCCTTATGGATTTAGTCAACAATGACAATCCAAGTCAATATCAAATATAGCATTTTTAATATTGATACTCTGTGAATGCCAATATGTATATGTCAGACTTGTCAGTCTAACCTAATAGACTATACATGTCAGTCTAACCAGTGTGGCTGGTTCTACAGACAGGGATCTCCATATATGGGCATAATAGGGATTATGTTAGTGTGGTTCCCCTACTTGATATGGGCATACCCATATATGGATGCCACATCGGCTACATACAATGCCTTTTATGCCCATGTATGGAGGTCCCTGTCTGTAGAACCAGCCACACTGCACTGACATTTATAGTCTAGAAGTTATATAGACTTAGGTGTCTTACTAGTAAGTAAAGTAAGTATAAGTACTTAATAATTTATAAGTAAAGTAAGTATAAGTACGTACTTAGCCTATAATTACTACTAATATCTAATAACTTCTAGTCAACATGCTGTATAGGAGACAACTCATTATTGTCTGTTTGGTTAAAACTGGAGGTTTGATTTTAGATTGATCAACTTTACTTTGTTTAATTATCACACACACACACACACACACACACACACACACACACACACACACACACACACACACACACACACACACACACACACACACACACACACACACACACAACATGTCCACTCCTCACCCTCATGAGCAATGGGTTTCAGACAATAAGCCACTCCTCCTCAACTCTTTGCACATGTAGACTGACAGGAAATGGGGAGAGAGATAGGGAATGACATGTGGCAAAGGTCGTCCGGATCGGGAATCGAACCAGCGACGCCAGCAGGCATCATAGCCTAGTATGTGGTACGCGCCTTGACCACTACTGCCATGCACATCAGCAGCATCTGAACAGTCAGGGGACAACCTACAACCTTTAACAATGGATTCACAAAGTCATGTCAATTCCAAAATGTTGACTTTCACTACAAAAATGCTGTGTTATTTTATCTACAGTATTGATTGATTGAAGAGTTTATTAGCAGTTTGCAATAGAAAAAAAGTACAGTTTCATGACAGCACAAATCACTGGTACAAGGTAAATTACGTAAAAGGAGATCCTAGTAAGCTTTATGGCTTATTTCCACAGGAACCACTTTATGTATCTCATATAACATTGAAAGACAGAAGGATAGAACAGAGTAGGCCTACTTTGCTTAGGATAACATCAATTACAAAAGCAGAAAAGAAAATAATAAAAAATAAAAATAAACGATTCCCGTGTTATCCTCCCTTGGGATGGGTCTGTTTTCACCCCTGTCATGCCAAGGCAAACAGGGCAATAAAAACAACAGATGGGGGCTTAGTCAGGCCTGAAGGTGACTTTTCAGAACAATTTGAAGGAGGCTAGGGATTTGCTCTCCTTTAAGGCCTGCGGTAGGGCGTTCCACATGTTGGTGGTATAGCAGAAGAACAAATTAGAGCCTTGTTTAGTGGTAAATTTAGGTTGATCATGATTAGTGGAGCTGCCTCTGGTGTTGTGATCGTGAACATCCTTGACCTTTAAGAAGTAGTTTGTCAGGTACAAGGATATCTTGGAGGTGTAGTGTATCTTGTACACCAGGCCCATTGCAAGATGCTGTACTCTGTCATTAGTTTATTATTATGTGGTATTCATAATCATAATGCTTTGATGTGCCAAATCTCCCTGCCTCCCTCCCTCTCTCTACTTTACTGTAAATCACGTGTCTTCAGCAGCAGTTGGCCAATGGCCATGAGAGAGAGAGAGAGAGAGAGGGGGGGGGGGGGGGGAGACACACACACACACACACACAGAGAGAGAGAGAGAGAGAGAGAGAGAGAGAGAGAGAGGGAGGTGTTTAAAGTGCTTGTCGCAGAGTCTGTGCAGAAAGGAAACACGCACAGACTGGATAACCCAACAACTCGTCTTTACGTGGGTGGGTGACGTGACGTAACGTTTTCGCTGTCCTCGGTGTCAAACATGTATAAATAAAAAATATATTTGTCAAAAACCTTCTGAATATTGTGCAGGACATTAAGCTTTATGTGAACTTACTCAAGATTAAAACATTTCATTCCTCATTTCTTCAGAATCTTCAACCAAACATGGCAAAACTCATATGGTGTGACTGTCCTGACCTTGTTTCTCAAAGTGGGAACTTGAATAAAACTAAGAAAAAGAATTGCTAAAAATCATTTGAAAATGAATTTAGGCTAAAAAAAATGTCTATTTTGAGCCTATATCTTTTCAAAGTCAAAGCATAATGTTTTCAGTCATTTCTGATCAAAAACATTTTGTCCCCCAACCCAAAATCATTTGGTGTGACACTAGTTTGGAAAAATTAAACAGGCAATTATTTGGACACCTATTGGCTAGAAAGGTCCTTCTTCTGTAAGGCTATTCAGCACTCCCAGCACAACTGCAAGACAGGTGTCTGAGGTGAGTTATGATTTTAACATTTTCATGAAATGCCATCTTGTTGAAACGTTGACAAACTCACCATTCTGGATGTCTTTTGGTGTGACATCTTTTCTTTTAAAAAAGCTTAGGTTATTTGAAGTTTTGGTCATATTTCCATGTAGATCTAGGCTGCTTTGTTATAGCTAGCATGCTGTTAGCATGCTAATGTGTACATAGTAGCCTCAAGGTAAACCTAAATGGAGAAAACAGTAATATGGTGTGACACTTAATCATATGGTGTGACATGTCTGCTTGTCACACCATATGACTTGACTGTCACACCATATGATTTATACTGTATTTAACTACAGATATAACAACAAATAACAAAGTTCCATGTTTCTTTTGTACATTTAAACATTTGTTTTAAACATTTTTACATAAAATGTAATTTAGCTTCATTCAGTGATACTTCAAATTCATCAGACAGAGCAGAAACCCCTTCACAGAAACCTTAACATATTGTTTCAATCTAAACAATATTTTCTCTTTGTCTTAAACTATACATTCCATTTTCTTTTGTCAGCTGGAAAATGACAAGTGCTGAGAGAACGAGAAAGTACAGGGAGAAACTAAACAATGACCCAGCAAGGAGAGAGGAGCCAAAGGGGCGAGACTGCATTTTCTACGAAGAGCAGGAGGTTGTCTGTGGCATAGCAGAACCGCAACAAGGCAGCCGGTTTGCTACCCTCACCAAATACGACTGGCTGATGTACAATACAGTCTAAATGTATAATCTAATCTGATCTAATACTTTTGTACTTTGACTCACTGGACTGGACAGTGGACAGTGTTAAGGTAGGACCCGAGACAAAACTAGCGAAAATAGCTGATCTACAAGCTCTCAACACGTTGTGCTGCGAGAGCTTGTAGATCAGCTATTTTCAGAGTTGCGCAACCCAGCACTCTTTAGCTAGTGGAGATGTGGTGTAATGTCATGATTCCTAATTACATTTGTTCAACACAAAATGCTGTGTTCAAGTTCAGGAGACTTCGGAAAAAAGCAATTTACCTGAATGCTGAGTTCTGTTTCCACTAATTGGTGTTAATAAAATGTTGCCTTCAATGCCTTGGCTCCAAGTGTGGCTATGCGCCTTATTGTCCCTTTAGGATCCTTCTGCCGTGGGCCGGCAGAAGACTTAGGTGTGCGTAGCATTCCTGTGCACATCCTCATCATCCATCTACTACTACAATTCTTTCTTATCCCATGTTAAAGCCCTACAATAATATCCTGTTCAGAAATATTAAGGCCATGTTATCCTGGGTAATTGTTTAATCAATCAGTAAAGTTCAGTACTCACTAATAGGTAGGTTAAAACACAGTTTGCTTTGACACATGAAGATATGATCATACGGTGTGACACTAAATCATTTGGTGTGACATTCCAAATAGTGAGAAATCATACCTTTATTAATGATTAAACCAAAAAAATGTTTATGGATTACATAGAGAATATTATCAGGAAGAGTCACAAATATTTGTGTAATTTTAGAGAAAGTTTTGACAGAATACATTTAAAATATGTTGTAAGATCATGAACATGGGCCTCACACAGAGTGTCGATTATGAAAAAAATATACAGATATAATTAATTTTCAAAAAACTATAGTGGATCACTGGTTAGTTATGATAAAGGACTTTGATAAAGTGAGTAACTTAAGAAAGATGTACTCCATTTTCATTTTATGAACAATTATTTTCATGTCACACCATATGATGATTTTAGGCACAAGTACAACAAACTGCTGAATAAAGTCTGATTCCAATAAAATATCTAAAAACAAAATGTATTTCCATAAGGTTGAGAGTGAGTAGAACAAAAGTAAATAACTTTTATGCCTGCAATTTAAAGTTTTTTTAAAAACACATTTTTTGGGGCGTCACGTCACTGACCCACATGCCTATGGAATATTATGGAACACCCGCGACGTTACGGAGGGACTGCTACCTGTTTAGGGTAATCACTGACTGTACTTTATGTTTATGTTTTAGTTTAGTGTAATCACTGACTGCACCTCACTTTATGTTTTAGTTGGTAGGCTACAGCCATGTTGTTGGAGGAGGAGAATTGCACTTTGGAATGTCAGTTATAGTTTTGGGAGAGTATAGCGACAGAGAATGTCAGAGATAGACGTTTAGGCTAAACCTTGGCCAGGAACGATATCTAGCCATAATCATAATTATGGCCGAGTTGTTGACTTCACGACCGTTTTGAATGCATCTTCAAAACCTGGGCAGGGGCGGAAATATAGGGGGTGTTATGACACCCAAACAACAACATTAACAACAACAGCAGCAGCAGGAGCAGCAGCAGCAGCAGCAGCAGCAGTAGTAGCAGCAGCAGTAGTAGCAGTCAGTGAGATAGCCCTAGAATGTCTCTTATTTTCGGTCGATTGACCCTTTGGGTAATCCCTCAAATAGAGCCATAGAACGCTCCCATGGCGCGGCGGTTAGCAAATAATCTGCGCGGCCCTAAAGTGCAGCGCGCTACTTGTGTACTCACCCAATAATGTATTCCTCAGCCTGGGAGAACGATATTGTCCTGTAGTGTTATATCCATTTGAAAGTTCTGGCTGAAAACATGTACTTTGTAAAATATCACCACTTAACACGAGCCAACACGGACGACTTATACGACCGGGCGAGGGGCTCGGAATGACTGCTGGACTGAATATATCATAACTTCCTTTGGGAAGCACAAAACGTACGGGGCAACACAATTGACAGGTGCTTGTGATTGACGTGGGGTGACTAATCACACCACCTGCGTGATTGTGTGCCCCGTACGTTTTGTGCTTCCAAAAGGAAGTTTTGATATATTCAGTCCAGCAGTCATTCCGGGCCCCTCGCCCGGTCGTGTCAGTCGTCCGTGTTGGCTCATGTTAAGTGGTGATATTTTACAAAGTACATGTTTTCAGCCAGAACTTTCAAATGGATATAACACTACAGGACAATATCGTTCTCCCAGGCTGAGGAATACATTATTGGGTGAGTACACAAGTAGCGCGCTGCACTTTAGGGCCGCGCAGATTATTTGCTAACCGCCGCGCCATGGGAGCGTTCTATGGCTCTATTTGAGGGATTACCCAAAGGGTCAATCGACCGAAAATAAGAGACATTCTAGGGCTATCAGTGAGAAAGATACATGCCAACCGGTTATAGTTTATCTCGAGAACAGTTTATCTCGAGACGGCGTCGGTCGTTGTCCTAGTAACACGCTGAGGAGACCGTACGTGGCAAACGGTGGCACCGCTCAAAATATGTCTATAACACCGTAAATAAGATTAAGAATATAGACTGGATATGAACAACATCTATCTAAGCCCATCCTCACCTCCCCTTTCCACTGCAAACATCCGCTTCTGTTTATTTTATTGGTGTCAGGTAGATTCACCTAAAACTATTGATGTGGTTACGGAGTTCGTATAGGATAGCCGTGTGTAGGACTAATGGTCACTGTTTGACAGCCAGGTAACACCACTGTCACAGTCACTATAATATTTAAATGACAAAGAGATAATATGCAAACATAGACAGTCTGACAGCATAATTGAGGGTAGGCGAAATGAGTCATAAACTGCGGTGAAAAGACTCTTGTCTGTGTGTCTGACATGCCTGTCTGTCTGTCTGTCTGTCTGTCTGTCTGTCTGCCAGTCTGTCTGTCTATTGTGTGCTAGTCTTTTGTACTGTAGGAACACTAATAGCCGCTATTAGTGTTCCTACAGTACAAAAGACAACAAATGCATGGCGTTATATTTCAGCATGTTTTCATGCAGGGTGAACCCTATCCTCACGTCAGTCAGCCCAATGATCTTCTATTGTGTGTTTAATCACTGACTACAGTCATAGCATAGGCACCAGGGCATTAACGAAAAAGTCGACAAGTCGACTCAGTCGACTTCATTACACAAGTCGACTCCCACCAGAGAACGTAGAAAGTCGAATTTGAAAAAAAATATACTTTCTATTTTGAAAATAGCAGATCTACAAGCTCACAACGCCTCGCGATGCGAGGCGTTGTGAGCATGTAGATCGGCTATTTTCACAATTTCTGCCTCTAATATTTGACAATTTGGACAATGTTTAATTTGTCATTTTAGAGGTGTTAAAAAGTCCTTAAATTGGCACTTTAGAAATGTGAAGATACCCTCTTACTTAAACCTTATGTTGGTTTGTTTACAGTTGAGTGAGAAAACAATGTTTCACATTATGTTAATCATCTGGGGACCCCCCTAAATAATTGGGGGGTCGTGTGTGATGTGATGATGTCATCAAATGATAGTGTCGACTTCAACTCAAGTTTTTACTGAGTCGAGTCGAATTGCAAAATTCAGAAGTCGTTAATGCCCTAGGTTACACTGACTACAGTTATAGCATAGGCTACTCATAACATAATAACTTGGGGGTTGGAATGAGACATGGTGGGACTTGCCCAACTCCTTCCCTGACTATTATGTGTTGGTTCCTCTGTGTAGAATAGATGACATGATATCATCTAACTGACTGTAGCCCTAGAGCTGTAGAGAATAGATGACATGATATCATCTAACTGACTGTAGCCCTAGAGCTGTAGAGAATAGATGACATGATATCATCTAACTGACTGTAGCCCTAGAGCTGTAGAGAATAGATGACATGATATCATCTAACTGACTGTAGCCCTAGAGCTGTAGAGAATAGATGACATGATATCATCTAACTGACTGTAGCCCTAGAGCTGTAGAGAATAGATGACATGATATCATCTAACTGACTGTAGCCCTAGAGCTGTAGAGGCGGGTCAAAGTCACATTATAAGGAAATGAAAGTGCACAGCGTATCTCAGGGAGCCATTTTGAGACACGACAACAACTGTGAACTTGACAGTGAGGACAACATGTGAGGAAGACAAAACAAAACACAATAAGGACCAAAAGCTAACGTAAAGTAGGTGTTGTTGTTTTAATATTCACTACTAGAACCACTTGGTTCTCACAGGAACAGTTTATAGGCTACTTTATGCTTCTGGTTTCTACTAAAGCTACCACTCCCTGTTGTCTAGTCTGCCTGTCTGTACTTGTTCTCTGTGGTTAATCTGGTTATGAATCTTATGATTGATGTCACCAGCAAAATACTTATTTAGACAGAGCAGAACATTATGAAATAATTATGTTGATTATTTAACCCTATAAGTAACGTGTGTATTTGGTATCATTATTTATGAGCTTTTTTGTCGGTAAACCTGCTGCTTCAGCGTTGCACTTTGAGGTCTTTTCCCCACTCGGCTGAAATCTCGTTGGTTTCATTGTGAGTGAACAGTGTCATCCGGTCTGGAGCCCGCCTACTGTATCCTGCACCCGCATGCACACACACACACACACACACACACACACACACACACACACACACACACACACACACACACACACACACACACACACACACACACACACACACAGTGTTTCCGTTGCAGACCACATGTGCAACATGCAGAGAGCAGCTGCTGCTTGCTCCCTGCTTCTCTTGAATATAAACCACGTGGTTGAGGGGAAGTTGTTTTAAGGATGTGGTTTGGTTTCCTTTTGACTATTTAATGTTTGTGAATGTAATAAGCTATTTTACAATTAACACATTTACAATAAAAACAATCCAATCAAGAAAAATATGTATATTTTAAATATTTTAATACAAAGGAATTGCTGAACTATCCGACATCTCAAAGCTGCCAGCAGTCCATGACTTGGTTTAGAGGATGAAACATTATTTTAACCAGGGTAAAGTATGTTAATCAATAGTATTATTAACATGATATTCAAAGGTCTACCTTGTTCTGTTGGAACATGAGTGTCTCCCTGTTCTTCTATTGTGATATTTCAATTCTGTGGTGCAGTAGGACACCTGTTGGTTGACAAGAGCTACTGCATGCATCTGCATCTACTGTAGTCTCATCATTATGATGGTGATATTGTTGTTCATCTACTGTAGTCTCATCATTATGATGGTGATATTGTTGTTCATCTACTGTAGTCTCATCATTATGATGGTGATATTGTTGTTCATCTACTGTAGTCTCAGCATTATGATGGTGATATTGTTGTTCATCTACTGTAGTCTCAGCATTATGATGGTGATATTGTTGTTCATCTACTGTAGTCTCATCATTATGATGGTGAAATCTGTGTAGAAATCCATGCTGTTACGCCACATCTTCAGTATTCACTTGATTGTGCTTAGTTCAGTGTGGTATCAAGCACCGAAAACTCACAACACGTCGCTGTGTGTGTGTGTGTGTGTGTGTGTGTGTGTGTGTGTGTGTGTGTGTGTGTGTGTGTGTGTGTGTGTGTGTGTGTGTGTGTGTGTGTGTGTGTGTGTGTTATACATTCATTCATTAATCATTTACTATTTTCTGCTAACCTTGACAGGTTAAATAAAGACCGAAGATGAGTGAGTGTGTGGAGAGAGAGGAGGAGGAGGGAAGAGACAAACATCTCATCCACAGAGCAGAGTCTCCAACAGCCAGCTGTGGGTCTAAAGATGAACCTGGACCTCCACGCTTAAAGTAAGACAATCCTCCTGTACCATATACACACAATGGCAGTGGTGTAAAGTAACTAAGTACATTTACTTAAGTACTGTACTTGTACTTTATGCGTATTTCCAATTTACAGTACTTTTACTTCTACTCCACTACTCTCGGATCCATATATTTTACTTTTACTCCACTACAATTATTTGTCAATTTTAGTTATGGCCTTTTAAGAAACTCCAACTCAAAACCCATTGCCTCCAAAGCATGCTCTGTAGCAGTTCTTTTACATTTCTGACGCATTGTTGGAAGTGGAGGACATAATATGGTCAAGAGATGGGGACAGGGGAATTGGGAGGAGAGGGGTCTATGTGTTCATTCAAATGATCATTGTATGAATATTGTTATGATTCCAGAAGTGTTGACCACAGAGCAGAGTCTCCAACACCCAGCTGTGTGTCTATGAAGAGTGACTGGTCTATGAGAATACCTCCTGTCTTCAGTGAACCTGGACCTCCACACACACAGTATGTCAATCCTCCTATTATCACTATACAATATACACATACACACCATAACACAACAAAGTATTATCACGATAATTTGCAAATAATGGATAAAACAAGACACAGAGTCTAATAACAGTATCCTCCCCTTTCTAGCTTTATTCATAGCCCGTGACCCCCAAAATAATCATATTTCAAACGGCGACCCCCAAAATAATCATATTTGAATCAGGGACCCCCACACCCTGACTTGGAATGTAGTAGTTGAGGCATTCAATTTAGTTTCACTCCGTTCCATAGATAAATAGAGTGAACATAGAAGATCTACAAGCTCACAACGCCTTCAGATGTGAGGTGCTGTGAGCTTGTAGATCGGCTATTTTCAAATGTACTTTCTTGTACAATTTACTGTGAGTGAAAGAATTGAGATGTTGTGCTATGTTATTGTTCTGTAATGGGCCAACAAATGATCATGAACTAATTGACTTCACAATGTTCATTGTATGAATATTGTTGTGATTCCAGAAGTGTTGACCACAGAGCAGAGTCTCCAACACCCAGCTGTGTGTCTATGAAGAGTGACGCGTCTATGAGAATGCCTCCTCACTTCAGTGAACCTGGACCTCCACACACACAGTATGTCTCTATGTCAATCCTCCTGTTACACAATACACACACTAGTGTCATGTCACACACAAAAAGCAATACTCAAAGCACAGCTAACAGAGCTAACAGTGCCAAACAAAAGTATATGCTAGTCAGTGCAACACAAGTATCTCACCACCATACCAACACAGCAATAGAACTCAATTCAACCAACACAACCAATAGTTCAGCGCCAAAATAAGTGTCCAGAGTCAGTGTAAATATATCCACAATTTTCCCCGGGGGTTTACTGGAGACTATCAGGACCAAACTTCCGGGTTTAACAGCAGACATACAAGCTCACGTCGCGTCGCAGATGCAACCCGTTGTGAGCTTGTAAATCGGCGGCGGAAGATCGGTGCAAACGTCTGCGCAATGCACTATGGGGCGTAGGAAAATCGTGGATTAAGAATACAAAAAAGCAAGAAAGGGTGCCACAGCAAGACGCCACAAGCAAAGCAACGCTCTCTGGGAAAGTACTTAGAGGTCAGAGTCAGTACAACTTTTGTTCCAGTAGTGTAAGGTAACAGTTGTCCTAGGTTGTCCTAGGTTAGTTGGCCTTGGCAAGCGTCCGTTATGAGTCTCATTGTATTGCTTGAGAGCGACCGGCACAAAGGACTTTCCTATTCTCTCGCACCTCACTCCTGGGTAGCGGAAACGTTTCCTCTCTTACTCCAGTAACTGAGGATCTCAGGGTAGATATAGAATTCAAGGTACTATGTGTGCTGTTTGTGAAAGAATTGTACAATTCACAATGTGTTCAGTATACAGACTGACTGTGTGTTACTTTGTTTATTTGATTTTATTTCATTCATGTTGATGTTCAGTCATGTTGTTTCCATAATGCTCATAATCAACACGGCTATTCAACCAATCAGATTGCTTTGTCATAACTACCTGTTGTGTAATCTACAATATATGTAGGCTACACTCAGTGTTGCCATGTAGATCTACAGTATGGCTCTATTTTAGTACATTTTACTGCTTTCCACTGATATTTTATCACAACGTTTTGCCTGTTACTTCAACATGGAGTTTTACTCTCTTGTAAAATGCAATGTAACAATACAGAATCTATAACAAACAGACTCTTTCATTCACATGATCATTGTATGAATATTGTTGTGATTCCAGAAGTGTTGACCACAGAGCAGAGTCTCCAACACCCAGCTGTGTGTCTATGAAGAGTGACTGGTCTATGAGAATGCCTCCTCACTTCAGTGAACCTGGACCTCCACATACACAGTATGCCAATCCTCCTATTATACAATACACACTATTATGTTATACACAACACCATAACACAACAAAGTATTATCATGATAATGTGCAGATAATGGATGAAAACAATACACAGTCTAATAACAGTACCCTCCCCTTTCAAGCTGTATTCATAGCAGTGGTTCTCAGCCTTTTCAGGCCTTGACTCCCAGAATAATCATATTTGAACTGTACCGCCCGTCCCCGTGAACTTATACAATTATATTTTCCACCCGTTTGCACTCATCAAACTGTGGTCCATGTTGGATATCCACGGATACCCTGATCTATGCTCAGATCAACCCATTCTCACCCCCTTTGCTTCACCCTCCCGACGCTGTGTCTTTCTTTCCTTTGCTTCACCCCTGTGAAGTTTTGGGAGTGACTATTGCGTCTAGGGTGCGACGGAGACGGAGAGTTTTTGGACGAGACAGAGTCTTAGTACGCATGCGCCGACATGTGTTTACTGGAAGATTTTTCACTGACGGCCGTCATGGGGAATCGAACCCCGGTCTCTGGATTTGTATCTCAATGCTCTACCGACTGAGCTAACGAGAGTGACTGGGAAGTACCTTTTTTTTTGTGCTTTTATCTTTGACAAAACGTGAAATGATAACGTAGTCCCTTCTTTGAGCCACATTCGGAGGCGGAAGCAGTCCCCTGGTCAAGATTTACTATTCTGTCCATAACGGCACGTAATTCGGTAACGCGGCTGAGTCGGCTCATGCGGCGTTCCCACCGCTCGTCGCGGCAACTCGGCTCGCTATCGCTCGCCTCGGTGGCGACTCACGGGGGTCATCGCCGCCTGAGACGGCGCCGCTCCGTCGTTTATAGTGGCGTGAACGGTAGCGACGGGTGGCTGGTAAACCAAGAAGCCTTCAGAGCGTATCGAATCCCGCATCAGGAACTACTTTTTTTTCTTTCTTCTTAGACCACCCAATGCGTCTAACCCTTGAGACATTAGGCAATCCGTCCGCGTCTATGGTGAGAAGCATTCGGTATTTAAGATCGCGTCGGTTGTATGACGCAATAGGGGTGAGAACCTGTTGCTCAGATATATAAGATGTTCTGTCTGTCTGTCTGTCTGTCTGTCTGTCTGTCTGTGTGTCTGTCTGTCTGTCTTTTCAACCATCTATAGATAGTTTCTTTCATGAAAACTGGAAACTATACTTTTTTTTCTTTTTTTTCCTCCCTTTTTTTTAAACCCTGTTAACCTTTGACAATTGTATGAATATTGTTGTGATTCCAGAAGTGTTGACCACAGAGCAGAGTCTCCAACACCCAGCTGTGTGTCTATGAAGAGTGACTGGTCTAAACATCATCCTCCTGTCTTCAGTGAATCTGGACCTCCACACACACAGTATGTCAATCCTCCTATTACACAATACACACACTAGTGTCATGTCACACACACAATAAAAAGCAATACTCAAAGCACAGCTTAACAAAGAGCCAACAGCCTAACAGAGCCAAACAAAAGTGTTCATAACAGTCAATGCTAGTCAGTACAACACAAGTATCTCACCACCATATCAACACAGCAATAGTACTCAATTCAACCAACACAACCAATAGTTCAGCGCCAAAATAAGTGTCCAGAGTCAGTGTAAATAAATCAAGAATAAAAAAAATTAAAAAGCAAGAAAGGGAGCCACAGCAAGACGCCACAAGCAACCCTCTCTGGGAAAGTACTTAGAGGTCAGAGTCAGTAACATTTTTGTTCCAGTAGTGTAAGCTAACAGTTGTCCTAGGTTGTCCTAGGTTATCCTAGGTTATGTTAATTGGCCTTGGCAAGCGACCGTTATGAGTCTCATTGTATTGCTTGAGAGCGACCGGCACAAAGGACTTTCCTAGTCTCTCGCACCTCCGTCCTGGGTAGCAGAAACGGATGTTTCCTCTCTTACTCCAGTAACTGAGGATCTCAGGGTAGATATAGAATTCAAGGTACTATGTGTGCTGTTTGTGAAAGAAATTGTACAATTCACAATGTGTTCAGTATACAGACTGACTGCGTGTTACTTTGTTTATATTATTTTATTTCAACCATCATGTTGTATCCGAGACTGTTCCATAATGCTCATTATCATCACGGCTATTTGAACCAATCAGATTGCTTTGTCAGAACTACCTGTTGTGTAATCTACAACATATACACTCAGTGTTGCCATGTAGATCTACTGTATGGATCCATTTTAGTACATTTTACTGCTTTCCAGTGATATTTTATCACAATGTTTTTCCTGTTACTTCAACATGGAGTTTACTCTGTTGTAAAATGCAATGTAACAATACAGAATCTATAACAAACAGACTCTTTCATTCACATGATCATTGTATGAATATTGTTGTGATTCCAGAAGTGTTGACCACAGAGCAGAGTCTCCAACACCCAGCTGTGTGTCTATGAAGAGTGACTGGTCTATGAGAATGCCTCCTCACTTCAGTGAACCTGGACCTCCACACACACAGTATGTCAATAATTTTAACTGGGACCCCCCCAAAAAATCTCATTTGAACTGGGGACCCCATTTCCTATAGGGCCCCCTCAAGAAGGGGGCGTTACTTTTTGGGAGGCTATATTCTATTGAGACTATATATTTGAGGTGGAACCATGGGGTAAAGTGGTACTAAAATTGGAACGATACGGAGAAGATTAGGATTGACTCTACAAGTCTACATGGTTCTCATCGTTTTTCTCTGTATCGTTCCAATTTCAGCCCAAAGAAAGTGCCCGTTGCCAACAAAGGGCATTTTGGTATTGCATCTGAAATGGCTTGGAATTAGAGACATACAGAACATGACATTTCAATGTCCGAGTGGTTGTTTAGAGTAAAACCTGTATAAAACCGTAGTATGGACCAATATGTATACAAAATATATGTATTTTGAAAAGCATGTGGGGCCCCTTTAAGTGATGTTGTTTAGGCAGAAACAGTGCACTCTGATTTTCACAATAAAATGTTACCCGCTAAGTATTTAGTCCTGTACACCGTCCGTCCCCGTGAACGTATAAACCCATCAAACTCAGGTCCCTGTCGGATATCCACGGATACCTGGCTCGTAGCAGGACTCTGATATATAAGATTTGCTGTATGTCTGTCTGTCTGTCTGTCTGTCTGTCTTTTCAACAATCTATAGATAGTTTCTTTCATGAAAACTGGAAATGATACTGTTTTTTTTTAACCCTGTTAACCTTTGACAATAAAGTTGAAGTTCAACTATGCAACAATGTGGAGGGAAAGACAAATAGTTTACCAGTAAACACTAACGGTTAATTGTGACTGTTAATAAGTAGTTTTAAAATCCGCCAGAACAGCTTGGAGCGATCGAGGACCGTCCTCCACTCCAATTCTGCTCCTGTTGGCAGGGGTGTCGCACAAAATTCTGGGCCCTGGGTACAAGGATTCACTGCGGGCCCCCCATGAATGTTCTTCATAGGGGGATGGGGTTTAGCCCATTTAGACTGGGAACGCATTATTACACGTTATTTTGTGCTTTAACTATTAATAAATAGCACATACAAGCTCACAGTGCGGCACCAAGTGCCTTAATAATTAAGGCCCCTCCACCTTGGGCCTTAGTAACTCAGTCCCACTTACCCCCCTCCTTGTGACATCCTGTGATCCACAGTGTTGGGCAGTAACGAATTACTAATAATATATTACTGTAATATTATTACTTTTTCCAGTAACGAGTAGTGTAAGGTATTACTCTAAAAAAAATGGTAATATATAACGCTTTACTCCGCAAAATAAAAGCCTCGCTACTCCGTTACTAGCCATTTTAGCCGATTGCCGAAAAAGAACAGATCTACAAGACATCAACATACATCTACAGAGATGCGATGTAGCTTGTAGATCAGTCATTTGCGCAGTGCGCACAGTTATGACGTGGCTTATGTCATGAGACCAGTCCAGTGTCAGCGCTGCGCTGCCTGTCACAGTCACAGAGAGAGCATAGCGTGCGACGCGCTTACATGAATGGGACATTTACAATCTACAAGCACTCCTCTCGGCCGCGGAGGGGTCCGTCGCGGGGGGGGGTCCGTCGCGCGGGGGTACGCCCGACTCCGCCGCGGAGGGGTCGCGGGGGTCCGCCGCAGACCGTCCGCGGAGCTCAGCGGGACCACCGTGGACCACTGCGGACTGAGTTGCTGCTGTTAGCCAGTTAGCGTAGCCTCTAGCCTTACATTAAGACGCTTTCTGCCGAGACTTTCGCATTGTGACATTGGGGCGAATGTCACAATGCGAAAGTCTCGGCAGAATGCGTCTTAATGTAAGGCTACGTAGCCTCCACTGTCTGAGCCCAATAAGCCTCATGTCTGTTGTAAAATGTAAAACTACTCACCGAAATAGACGGTTTTAGGGAGTTGAAAGCCTACTTTCCTTAGTGGGAACACCCAGAGCCCCTGCACCTCACGTCTAAAATAGCCTAAACTTTTTAGGCAGAAAAGAAAATATGTAGCCTATTATTTAAGAATAATATAGGCAGGGGTCTTCAACAGAGCTGAGAGTTTTAAATGTAATAAAAAATAAGCAATGTTTTGTTGGGTTATATATTATGTCTTAATTATTAATTGATTCGCTTGTAGGCCTATACCAAAATCCATTAAAAAAGTTTCTAACTGTTCCCAGGTCAAATATTGATGTGTGATTAAAATGTGATTAATTGAGATTAATTAATTACAAAGCCTGCAATTATAATTTCTTTAATCGCATCCCAGAGACTCTTATTGTTCCAATAAATTGGATTCAGTTCTAAAAGGAGCTGTCTAAACAGATTTTGCAGTAAAAAAAAAAAAAAGTAATATAACTTAATATATTACATATTACTCTTGATTCCAAGTAATAAGTAATATAATATTATTACTTTTTCCAAGGAGTAATAAGTAATAAGTAACGATTACTCTCCTAAGTAATATTGCCCAACACTGGTGATCCACATGCATGTTCTCGTTCTGTGCCTCGCTGACAAGGCTGAGACACAGCAGCCACACTGCTGACTGAGATCAGGGCAGACTTTTATTTGTTTGTGCTCCAAACACTCATCCACCCACACAAAGATGAAATAGAGTTTCTCCTAAGCATGAAGCAAAGATGGAAGTATCTTACTGTTCAGTGGTTGTCTACTGGTAATAATATGTGTGTTTTTGTCTGTTCACCACAGAGCAGAGTCTCCAACACCCAGCTGTGTGTCTATGAAGAGTGACTGGTCTAAAATGCATCCTCCAGACTTCAGTAATGAACCTGGACCTCCACACACACAGTAAGACCACTGATCTCTGTTGGTCATTTTTTGGAGGAGAATAAACTTTTGTTTTGGTACAACATACCGGTCTTGCCTTTCATCAAGCCCACAAATATCCTTCTATCCACCAGGAATATAGTCATAATAAATAATATAAATAAATATCCTTCTATCCACCAGGACTATAGTCATAATAAATAATATAAATAAATATCCTTCTATCCACCAGGACTATTAGTCCTAATAAATAATTCTTCTCCTCCACAGGAAGAGGAAGAGGGTGTGTGTTGTGACAGAGCAGGCGTCCAGGTGTTCAGTGTGTGAGGAGGTTCTGACAGATCCAGTCTCTAGCAGCTGTGGACACTGGTTCTGCAGACAGTGCATCACCTCATACTGGGAGCAGTCTGCTCCAACAGGACACCATGACTGTCCCCAGTGTGGAAAGATCTTCAGGACCAGACGTAGACTGAAGACACCCAGTCACACCAGCAGTGGACACAGTAAGACTGGACACCATTTTAACATTGACTGCCTCGGGAAAATGACTGCCATTTTCTCACCTTTTAACGTGGGTGCGTGCGTGTCCATCATGCACGCTGTGGTCCGTGCCAGATTACAATGTTAATTACTTTAATTGTGACCAGAGTCACAGTTTAGTATGTGAAACGTGCAAAACACATGCTGACTTTTATGGTCTATGGGTTTACCGCTCTGACATCACTGTGATGTCAGGGGAACCACTCTAACAGAGTCCCTTTCATGCCCATACATGGAGATCCCTGATGTCATCAATATTAAGCCCATTTCTAACAGGACTTCATATGGGCATGCCCATATATGGAGGCCACATCGGCACATACCACACTCCATATATGGGTACCAGGGGTCTCCATATATGGGTAACTGGTCCGATATACATCACTGGCCAGATGGCCAAGACATGTCTATTTGTGTAGCTAATGTTGACAAAAATCACACGTTATTTTCCGTGCATTCTTTTTTTTTTTTTTTTTTTTAACACTAATGTATGTACAGTACACAGCTGTAAGAATGTAAAGTTATGAATGAAGCTGAATGTTTAAAATGTCTTCATTGTCTTCTCATAGCAGGTGTCAGTGTGCAGGAGGATTTAAAGGTTTATAAGATCACTTTGAACAGTCTGGATCGTGTGACAGACGTCACTGAAGTGCCCTCCCTCAGCAGCATCTTCACAGCGCTCTACATCACAGTGGGAGAGAGTGAAGGGGTTAATAACCAACATGAGGTCTACCAGCTTGAGACGCTCTCCAAGAAGAACACCCTCCATGACCAACCAATCAACTGCTGTGACATCTTTAAGCCCCTCCTCCTTGGCAGAGAGACACCAATCAGAAGAGTTCTGACCAAGGGAGTCGCTGGCATTGGAAAAACCTTCTCTGTGCGTAAGGTCGCTCTGGACTGGGCAAAGGGTTTGGAAAATCAAGATGTCATTCTCCTGGTTCCCTTCTCATTCCGGGAGCTGAACTTGGTCAGAGATGAGCAGCACAGTCTTCTCTCACTGATCCATGTTTTCCATCCAACGTTGAAGAAGGTCACAGCAGAGCAGCTCGCTGTCTGGAAGGTTGGCTTCATCTTTGATGGTTTGGATGAAAGCAGGTTGTCCTTCAACTTCAACAATGACATCATCTCTGATGTCACAGTGACATCATCAGTGGACGGGCTGTTGACAAACCTCATCGAGGGGAATCTGCTCCCATTGGCTCTCATCTGGATAACCACCAGACCTGCAGCAGCCAATCAGATCCCTCCTGCATATGTTGACCTGGTGACAGAAGTACGAGGGTTCACGGACCCCCAGAAGGAGGAGTACTTCAGGAAGAGATTCAGTGATGAGAAGCTGGCCAGCAGAATCATCTCACACATGAAGACGTCAAAGAGCCTCCACATCATGTGTCACATCCCAGTCTTCTGTTGGATCAGCGCTACCGTTCTGGAGGACATGGTGAAGACAGACGAGACAGGACAGCTGCCCACGACCCTGACTGCCATGTGCTGCCACTTCCTGTTGGTCCAGACAAAGAGGAAGGAGCTGAAGTATGATGAGCCTCATCAGGGGAAAATAAGAAACAAGAAAAGAAACAGAAAAGAGAGACAGAATCAACAGCAGATGATGGAGAAGGACAGGGAGGTTCTTCTGAAGCTGGGCAGGCTGGCGTTTGAACATCTGGAGAAAGGCAGCATCATGTTCTACCAAGAAGACCTGGAAGAGTGTGGTCTGGATGTGAAAGACGCCTCACTGTACTCAGGAGTGTGCACAGAGATCTTCAAAAGAGAGGGCGTGCTCTTCCAGAGAGCAGTCTACTGCTTTGTTCATCTGATCATCCAGGAGTTTCTGGCTGCAGTCTACCTGTTCCACTGTTTCACACAGAAGAACAAGGAGGTACTGAAGACATTCCTGGGACGTGACCTATTGGGACGTGATTACCCCAGTGACTTCCTGGACGCAGCCAACCGTAAAGCCATAGACAGTAAGAATGGACACCTGGACCTGTTTCTCCGCTTCCTTCATGGTCTCTCACTGCCGTCCAACCAGAGTCTGTTAGGAGGTCTACTGGTTCAGACACAGAACAGTCCAGAGAGCATCCAGAGAGCCATCAACAACCTGAAGAAGATGTATGATTACGATGCCTCTCCTGACAGATGTATCAACATCTTCCACTGTTTGATGGAGATGAACGACCACTCAGTGCATCAGGAGATCCAACAGTACCTGAAGTCAGGGGACAGATCAAAGACACAATTGTCTCCGACCCAGTGTTCAGCTCTGGCCGCCATGCTGCAGATGTCAGAGGATGTTCTGGAGGAGTTGGACCTGGACAAATACAACACATCAGATCAGGGCCGATGCAGACTCATCCCAGCTGTGAGGAACAGCAGAAAGGCTCGGTTAGTAGTCATGTGAAATAAAACTTAGAACAGAAACAATGTACTGTACCTTCACACCACTACACTATAACTAGACATGATAGTTAAATCAACAGTGATACGCACACACACACTCACGCACGCACGCACGCACGCACGCACGCACGCACGCACGCACGCACACGCACACGCACACACACACACACACACACACACACACACACTCAAAGTCAAAAGCCAATCTAAGGCAAAAGGGTGACAGAGCTTTTTCTGTGGCTGGCCCAGCTCTCTGGAACAGCCTTCCATCCAACGCTCTAGTCAAGCTCTCTCGGAGCCGCCGGCTTCACAAAGTAAAACACACTGTGTCCATAAACCACAGGTTGCAGTGTTGTAATCTTTTACAAAAACGAATAGCCTATTAACCAACTCCTCAAATGAAATAAGAAAAGTCCAATCTCTCTCCATTAGACACACAAAGGTTAAGTCAGCGCTCAGCACAGCCGTTGTGCATATAACCACACACAAGCACATGACACACAAACTGTGTGCAGCCAGCAGCAGTCAGCAAGTTGATCAACCACAGCAAATAAAACAAATAATAATGGGCAGCTGCCAGCCAGGCCTTACCTTTCAGAAATGAACACAGCGGGCATTACTGTAATGAGCCTCTGAAAATCCTCTCGTATAATCATCCTGGTTTTGGGTAAATTAATTCCTCTAACTCTGTGTGCCCTTCTCTGACGGTGGACACCGTGGACTTAATGGTGTTTTTTGTAATTCTTTCTCCTTCACCGCCTCTTTTTGTACTCGCATATTTTTTTACATATTTGCTAGTTATACTGCCTGTCTGTGCTTCCTGTTTACTTGAGTTCAGACTTGGCGGGTTGAGTTGAGTGGGTGTGTGTTTACCAGGGCAGGGCAGCTGTTTGGGCATTACGTGGGCGCCTCTCCTTCCCCCGAAGCGCCTTCAGGTGAAGTTATGATTGGCACATTTTTTAACAGCTGCATGCACCGGGTTAGCCAACACTGCCGCTGTCAGTTTTTCTTTTCTTTTTTCTTTTTTTCCCTTCCTCTCTCCCTCCCTCCCTCCCTCCCTCCCTCCCTCGCTCGCTCGCTCTCGCTCTCTCCCTCTCTCCCTCTCTCCCTCCCTCCGTCCCTCCCTCGCTCGCTCTCGCTCTCTCCCTCTCTCTCTGTCTTTTCCCCAACACATTTTCGGCGCCTCTCAGAAGAGTCGCTCTAGGCAGTTGACTAGTTCGCCTACATATACACGCCGGCCCTGCTTCCATCCCACTTAAAACACACCTCTTCACCCTAGCATTTGAGCCCTAGACCCCTCCCTCCCTGTGCCTTTTATCTGTCATTGTTTTATATCTTAAATGTTTTGTTTTAATAGCTGTTCTTACAAGGTTTTAAATGTTTACAAATGTTTCTATTGTTTTTGCTTTGTATTGTAATTGTTTTTACTGCGTTCTCATGATGTACAGCACTTTGGTCAACCTGGTTGTTTTTAAATCTGCTTTATAAATAAATGGACTTGACGTGTGTGTGTGTGTGTGTGTGTGTGTGTGTGTGTGTGTGTGTGTGTGTGTGTGTGTGTGTGTGTGTGTGTGTGTGTGTGTGTGTGTGTGTGTGTGTGTGCACGTGGTCTGATTGACCACCTCTAATTACAGACTTGTTGGCTTTGGTCGTCGCCTCCGGAAGGAACACATGGAAGTTGTGTCTTCAGCTCTCAGTTCTAATCCATCCCATCTGAGACACCTGGACTTAAGTTCCAACCATCTGGACCTGGATCTACTGGATCTACTCTGTGCTGCACTGAAAAGTCCTCATTGTAGACTGGAGACTCTACGGTGAGATTAATTTACAATCATTATTTCCATCAGTGATTTATCATGTGATTATATTATGAATATTGTGGCATGAATAAGGTTGATATCATAGTAACACACATTGACTGGGATAATGAGGAGGTACAGTAACTACAGTGTGTACATGTTCACTAAATTCACTCAAAACACTCAAAGACTGTGTGTCTGTATCAGTGTAAAAATAAAATCCACGTTACTGATGTAAAAGTAGAAATACCAAAATGCAGCTCTGTTACTAGAAAAAGTAACAAATAAACTTTATTACCAAATACTCAATATGCAGAATGCCCCCTTTTTATGTTTTCAAAATTTGTCAAAATAAAAGAAAGTGTATAATAGATGATAAAATAGCTGGTTTATGTATATTGCAATAATCTAAATCTGCTAAGTAAAATGGTAAAATGCAGTATTTGCCTCTTAGATGTAGTGCAGTAGAAGTATAAAATATAAGTTGACATAATCAAGTAAAGTAAATGTACCTAAACTTGTACTTAAGTACAGAAGTTGAGTAAATGTACTTAGTTCCATTCCACCACTGGTCTGTATCGTCTCTTTCTCCAGCAGATGTCCTTCCTGTGTCTGTGACATCAGCAGTTATCAGCTTCACTTGTCTTAAACTGTCCATCAATTGACCTTTGACCTGTTAGGTCTTATGTGTATAAACTCTGTTTTCAGTCATTTTGCTGGATCATCTGTTTTCAACCTGTTGCTGTTTCCTGTCTGTTGGGAGATTAAGTAAAGATTATTTAGTTCATGTTACTCTGTCTGGTTTTCTACTCTAAAACCCAGACAGTCCATCCAGACCAGGTCCTTTAATAGGTGGTTGTAAGCAGGTTCTCAGAATAATGTATTTCATAGCAGACAATCAAACATTGTGTGTTTTATTTGTCATTTAGACTGATGCACTGCTGGTTGTCAGAGAGAAGCTGTGAAGTTCTGGCCTCAGCTCTCAGATCTAATCCTTCTCATTTGAGAGAATTAGACTTGAACTTCAACGTGTTGCCGGTGTCTGGACTGAAGAACTTCTCTGGACTGGAGTCTCTGCAGTGAGTAGACTTGGACTGTGTCCATGTTGGTTAGTGCAGTGATTCCCTTGTTTCATGTTCCAATGGCATAACGTCTATTGTGCTAGTCTGCCCCAACAATCCCCTCCTCCCACCCCATTTATACAGTCATACACCTGCTGAAGATTCATGTTTATGTGTATAATCTGTTGCAGTAAAATATACAGGCAAAATACGCAAAATAAGCTGGACTTGCATGATTTCATTAACCCTGCATTTTTCCAGTGGTGTAAAGTAACTAAGTACTTTTACTTAAGTACTGTACTTAAGTACAGTTTTGAGGTATTTGTACTTTACTTGAGTATTTCCAAATTCCAATACTCTTACTTTTACTCCACTACTTCTGGGATCCAAATGTTGTACTTTTACTCCACTATGTTTATTTGAAAACTATAGTTACTATTACTTTGCTGATCTAAATTATTATGTTAAAACATGCATAAACCACTTAATCCCTATTTTATACCATGGATATTTGAAAATAGCCGATCTACAAGCTCACAACGCGTCACATCGCGACACGTTGTGAGCTTGTAGACCTGCTATTTTCAAACATTTTGGACTTTTACTTTCATTATTTTAAGTAGATTTTGATGCCAATACTTTTGTACTTTTACTCAACTAAATTTTTTATTCTGGACCGCTACTTGTAACAGAGTACTTCGTTCATAAAGGTATACTACAGTAGACTAGTAAGAAAAGGGCGAGTCACCTTTTCAATCACCTTTTTCTAAATCAAAACACATATTTTTCTTTTGCAAGTTCCCACAATTTTAGCAAATTCTTGTAATTTCACTAGTAGCAGAAACACTGTAGTGTCAGGTAGTGGAGACGTTGTGTTAGACAGTCAGACATTGATGCATTGTTGTTCTACTTCCTACAGAGTGAAACATGGGGGAGAATTCTGGAATTCTAATCCTAATCCTCAACTCCTCTCAAGATGTGAGTATCTGTCTGTCTGTCTGTCTGTCTGTCTGTCTGTCTGTCTGTCTGTCTGTCTGTCTGTCTGTCTGTCTGTCTGTCTGTCTGTCTGTCTGTCTGCCTGTCTGTCTGTCTGTCTGTCTGTCTGTCTGTCTGTCTGTCTGTATTTGTATACAGTGTGTTATCCTCTGTTGGCCCCTCCCTCCCTGGATGCTGTCCTGAAAGCTCTTCAGTAGAGCTTCCAGTGAATGCAGGAGGTTTCTCTGCTCTTGGCCTGGTCCTTCACACCAGCTGATGCTTGTTTACAAAACACTCCCTCTACCTGACACACCTTCTGCAATGTTCAACCCTCCTTCTGCCACACATTCTGCTTAATGTCCCCAAAACACACTGGCCCTCATTTATCAACATGGTGCAGATCAAAATGTTGGCGTACACTGAAATTTAGGCAAGTCTCTGCATTTATCATTTCAATGTGACTTTGACGTTGGTGTAGGGTAGGATCAGATCTCACATCAAGTTCAGAGGTGGTGTCGGATTCATCTTACACCTCTTATTCCATTGTAGACATGCGGGGCAGCATTGTCTAACTATCTGACAGGCAATGGACACATGTATCCACTCGAAAATGTATATTTAACACACTAATAAATAATCGTGTGAAAATATTACATTTTATAAAAGTATATAGCCGGCTACATCATGGACATGCATGCTGATTTTATGTCCAAGTTACAATGACAAGCAATTTAAATCTAGTGATATGGAAGCAATCTACATTAAGTGCTTTAACACTAACAGTCTATTGCAGTTCTGGCTTTTTGGGACCAGCTCGGCGTGGCTGTAATCTTACATTTTCGTGGACTGTGAGCCTCCAATTTAAACAGTGACATGAGTCCTTTATTAAGGATAAAACCTGAAGGTCCAAACCTGGCTGTGTCCAGCCCAGCGCACGCTGTGGATGATTCATTTGAGGGTCCACGGCCCACCGGGGAGATGGCCAGCCCGTGCGGGAATTGTATATACCGGTACATGATTGCTATAGTTTAAGCACTCAAAGGCGCATTGCGCTCGTCGCCGATATTGAGTTAAAATTAATATCCAAACATAACCGTGGGGTCTCTCAATGTATACAGTAGCTACTGTACACTATGCTGGAGTTAATGATGAAACCCGACGCTCCACCTGTGCCCACAGCGCACCATCTTCCCCGTGGGCGCCGTGGATTTATTTATGCCACCTGGAGATCACTCAACACCAGCCAGCCTTCATCCATCAATGCTTAGAGCCTCATTCATTCTGCAACCACTGCATTCAGATGACCTTTAGTTTCCAGGATATCTGCCATTAATGTGGCGAGCCTGTGAGATCATGGCCATGGGGAATTATGATTGCTTGTAACCAAATGAACGCACACGGATATGGTTTAAATTAATATCCCAAAGTATTCATGGCAGTGACTTGTGTCATTCATGTCGGCTGCAGTGCTATAGCCTCCTTGTCAAAGATTGTACCGTTGGTTAATCCCACATTCCCACTGTCGAAGACTGCTGTGTAAACCAAAATGCTGCTGTTCCAAGCCTAGTGTGTGTGTGTGTGTGTGTGTGTGTGTGTGTGTGTGTGTGTGTGTGTGTGTGTGTGTGTGTGTGTGTGTGTGTGTGTGTGTGTGTGTGTGTGTGTGTGTGGGTGGGTGGGTGGGTGTGTGTGTGCTCTCTCTCTCTCTCTCTCTCTCTCTCTCTCTCTCTCTCTCTCTCTCTCTCTCTCTCTCTCTCTCCCTCAGTGAATGGTAATACTTTTTAAAATATTGAATGTTTTTTTAAATGTTTCCTGTCTTGTTCTCTCATCAGACTTCCATCGTCTCACACTGGATCCAAACACAGCGAGCAGAACACTCTGTCTGTCTGAGAGCAACAGGAAGGTGACTCGGCCAGAGGGGGCGGAGCTTCAGTCATACCCTGATCATCTTGACAGATTTGATGATAAGTGTTTTCAGGTTCTGTGTACAGAGGGTCTGACTGGACGCCGTTACTGGGAGGTAGAGACGAGTGGATGGGTTCAGATAGGAGTGGCTTACAGAGGAATCAGCAGGAGAGGAGAGGGTCCTAATGGACTTGGGCACAATGATCTGCCCTGGAGTCTGGGCTGTGGGGGAGGCCCTTACTGGGTCTCTCACAATAGTAGGATCACTGAACTCCCTGTTGATTCCTCTGGCTCCAACAGAGTAGCAGTGTATGTAGACCATGCTGCTGGGACTCTGTCCTTCTATGAGGTGTCCTCTGACTCACTGAGACACCTATACACCTTTCAGTTCACATTCACTGAACCACTCTACCCTGGGTTTGGGCTTCCTGATGACTACTCCTCCTCCTCCTACTCCTCAGTGTGTCTTTGTGAGGACAGATAATGTATCTGATGAGTTGACATCAACCAATATGGTTGCTATGGATGTGTTTGAACACAATTAGCATTTTGGACATCCAAGGTTTCCAGCAGACAGCAACATAGTTTATGTATATATTTATGTATATAGTGTATGTATATTTATGTATATAGTGTATGTATATTGTATATGTCCACAGTACAGTTAATACTGCAACAAAGAAATACTCTGATAAAAGTAAAATTCCAAATTTGCTTGAATAAAAGTGCAAAAGTATTGGCATCAAAATGTACTTAAAGTAGTGTTGATTTTGTTTACTAAAAATATGATGAAAAATGTCCGTCGACTACCTTTTTTCACTGACTAAATAAAAGCTAAACAAACACTGAGCTATGATGACTAAAACTAAGACTAAATTTCGTAAAATCTCAGGGAGGGACTATTAGTGGAGAAGAGATCCAGTAGAACTAAAAGACAAGTCATTTTATGTTTTGTTGTGCTCGGGTGTTGCTCCCTTAAAATAGTCAATCTACAAGCTCACAAATTACTAAAACTAAATGGAAATGTATTCAAAAGACTGACTAAAACTACATAATCATTTGCTGTCAAGATCAACACTGACTTGAAAATTGCTGATTCACAAGCATCACAATGCTTGAGACACATTGTGAGCTTGTAGATCAATGTCTGAAATGTACATAGACTGGCTGGCTGAATGAAAAGGTTTTTTCTGCCTGACAGTAAACAGTTTTTGAGACAGGACCAAACACAACATAGCTTTTCCTCATCTCTAAGGCCTCCCATACATGACATGGATTCTTGTATAACATTTTACTGCAAAAGTGGTGAAATTGATAAAAATGTATAAGCTAAACCTAAAAATAAAGACTTTCCGTTTGTGGGTTGTGACATATAGACTCATGTAGATTCACAATATATGTCACTCAATGTATTTGGTGTCCCAAATGGGAGGGGGGAGGGGGGGGGGGCTCTCATAAGGATTGCATTGGCAGCTGCAGTACACAGTTCTCCCTTACCCAAAGTGGTGGTGGTGTCTCAATGGTGGGCTGGAATGTGTAAACGGCCGTGTCTCAATAGAATCACATTGTGGTGCTCTAGACATGTTCTCTGTCTACCCTCTCCCCTCTGCTCTGTATGGATAACACATTCAACTATCAAATTAAATGTTAAACACTTCATCTATTTAGAAAACAAGAAGATATGTTGACTAAGACAGTCCATACATTTCAATATTGTCTTCAGTTCATGTAGGATTTTTTTTAAAGTAGGCTAACTACAGTTGAATTGCAATGTGACTTCTATGGGCTGGCTTGCAGTGCACCGTTCTCCCTTACCCCAAGTGGTGTCACTGTCTCAATTGTGGGTGTGAATCTGTAGGCGCCCGTGTGTCTCTATAGATGTCTTAACAGTAAATGCACGCGCAGGTCTGCACCAAATGAACCCCACCGCCCATATGATGCAATGGATAAGTGGTCACTGCACTCACCTTTAAAAATGCATTCCATGTTTATATTGCACGTGACGTTGTTGCTTATGTTTAGCATAACTTCCACTGGCAAAACTATTTCTTGTCCAAACAATACCCTGTAAGGCAGGGGTCTTCAACGTTTTCAGTCCAAGGACCCCTTAGTTGAGAGGGAGATGAAGCAGGGACCCCCACAACCCATAGATTCCATATAGTTTCATTGTTTGACAGCACAATCATCAGTGTATTTTGGTTTCAAGTCAATTCGTGTTTTCAGATATTTAACCACTTGAACTGTCAATACTTAATAAACTTGACCTTTCACTCTGTACTTAGTCTGCTCTTTTTCTCCTATACACCAAAGCTCTTTGCCGAACATAGCCGATCTACAAGCTCACAATGCCTCGCAGCGCGAGGCATTGTGAGCTTGTAGATCAGCTATTGTTGGCTAAAGTTATCAGAATATGGACGCTAGGGTTCAAGAAGTGGTTAATATAAAAAAGGAGAAAGAAAAGCTCCTATCACACAAAGATTTGGAGAACCCCCTGCAGTAACTCTGAGGACCCCCTAGGGGTCCCGGACCCCCTGTTGAAGACCCTTGCTGTAAGGAGTCATGTGACATCTTCATGGATGTGTGTCTGTTAAGAGGTTGTTGTATTTGTGGACGTAGTCCATTATGTATGTTGATGATTGGTCGCAGTCACTGTCAGTCATTTATTTGTATATTTAAGTCAAGACTCTGAACCCCCAGTTGCTCCTGATGAGCAGTAGGTGGCGCTGTATAAATGCACCATTTACCTTTTTATGTTCCATGCAACTTTTATTTACAAAGCCTAAAAGGCAAGTCTGCTGCCTTTGTTCCAATGTCCAAAGCCAAATACACAAATTATTGATGGCAATAATTTGTATGACAATCAATTTGCACTGTCCTAGTGTCTATTACTGTTTTTATTATTATTATTGCTATGTTTTTGCTTTTACTTATGCATTATTTTAATTTTGTGTGAAGCATTTGTTGTGTGATTTGTTTTTGTTCTTTGCAACAAAGGAAGGTGACTCTGCCAGAGGGAGAGTCACAAATTATTTTACCAAATATGTTTATATCCATCAGACAATTCCCATTTACTGTGGACCTTTTTTCTACCTTTATAAAAAATAAATGTTGAATAAAACCAAATCTTTGCAGTTTCCTTTATAGTGGTGTACTTTAAATCCTCAGGTCAAGCTCATTAAGTCTAATCAGCTGTGTGATTAATATGAAATGCATTATGCTGTCTGGGCCTGTCCCCATACACACCCATTGTAACTTCAAACTCCATTTTAACCAGGATAAAGTCATCAAAAACACCCTTTTTTTCTGGTGACTCATACTGTCCTACTAATACATTTAGTTTTTAATATTCTTTTGTGGGAAATGGAAACATTCAATACAATCAGATTAACGTTCATGTTCCAGCATGGATTTATCACCTTCTGTTTTTAGTTACTGCAGTACCCCTCTTCAACCTGTAGGTGTCCTACCTGACCACAGGAACATAACATAACATACTCTATACTCCAGAGTGGTCAAAATAATGTCCTATTCACAAAAGAAAAAAAACTAGAAGCAGTGCTCTTCTGAGCACAGGTCTCCACCAGGTCAGGTAGGTCCTGGTGGCGCGCCGCTACATGTGAAAAGGGTGTCATGTTTTCTTTGGCCTTTAACGGCAATGTGACATGATTGCATGCATGATTTGAGGCATTCTGATCCAAAAATGTGTTTGGCAAAAGTCGACCTGCTGGTGGCACTATAACAGGCCAATGTGAAAAGAGTGCTTGTTCCTTGAGCTAGTGGGAATGTGCATGCAGAATGTCTCTGTAATCACAAGCTGCCTGTAGAGATACTGTCTACCCATTTGTGTGATTTTTGGACACAATCTGCAGGAGTACTGGCAAAAGTTAGTTTTGCAAAAGTCTGCCTCATGGTGGCGCTAGAACAGGCCCATGTGAATTAAAAACGTGGGGCAGAGGTTCTGAATTGGTATCCAGGGAGTGTGTGTGCACCGTTTGGCAGTGACCAGGCCAACGGCGCCAGAGATTAGCTGGTAAAACCTGATGGACGGACGCACAGACACACAGACACTCACACACGGACGGACGGACGGACAGGGACGAAAACGGAGTCTCTCCCCATGCCTTTCGGCTGGTGGAGACAAAAAGTTAGGGATTGCAGTAAATTGTAATGTTGCTCTAATACATGATTGTCTTGAACTAGCAAGAGGCAGTGTGCAGGTCTAATCTTTCATCCTACTACTTTTTGTCTTTATTTAAAGGCCAGTGGTTCTCAAAGTGGGGTTCCGAGGACCCCCAGGGGTCCTTGAGGGGGTTCAAGGAGGTCCACAGCTAAATTAGTCTGTATATAGTGTATAGCATCACATCAAAGAAGGAAAAATACCAAATGTTATAAGCATCTCTTAATTTAGAAAAACATATATTGCTTTCTACAAAACAAATATCTACCTTAAATTAAATACATTTGTTCAACCAATGAAAAAAAGGAGAGCACTCAAGATGGCCAGGGGGACAGGCGGGCAGACTTGTGCACTTTAGACAAAACATGTTCAATAAAATATATTTTTTGCGTGCACTTTTTAACTATCAATAAAAATAAAACAATTGTGGGAAATACATATGAATTCTATTATGTTTAGTTGTTTTGTAATAATTTAATTTAAGAGTAGGCCTAGTCATGTCATGTGACATGATTTTCTTTTCGCTTTCACGTGCGATCAGGGCTCCAGGGTGCGACCTATTAACTCGCATATGCGACATAATTTCATAAAGTGCGAGTTAAATTTTAACCAGGTCGCGCCAGTGCGAGTTGAGTGCGTTGAGCAGCAGTGAGAAGAGGAGCGCTTTTTTCTCTTCTTGGCTCCGTCCGTTTTGTCAGTGCAGTAGTGGTGAAGGTGGGTGGGGAATATGGTCGTTTTATTTTTGACCAAATCAAGCGCTCGCTTTCTCTTGCCTGTGACGTCAACACCCATGCTTGACTCTGTCCAGTCTGCAGCCGTGCAGCGCTGAGGGGAGGCTGGGGAGCGCTCTGCAGCCAGTTAGCACACAGTCACAGACGGAGCACATAGTGTGGTGTAGTTGTGGATTGGACTTTTTTAATTCGCTTGCATCGCGATGCGGTCGCTATTCTGCATCGATGCGGTGACGTGACATAATCGACTATAGCCTACGTTTGTTGATTTTCCTCAACGGTGATGCGATATAGCTTAGCAACATGCTAAGGCTAAAGCAACCGGACCTATCATGCCGTTCCATCTGCCTCTTATTAGACAGAACAGAGATTTCTCGCATTTATTATAAGAGAGAGAGAGAGAGAGAGAGAGAGAGAGAGAGAGAGATATGAGGCAGAGAGTCACAGACAGTTCTCAAAGCGGAGAATACAATAATCATCTGTGATTTTACAACACTGTTTCCCAAGCACTGGGTTGGGACCCATTTGTGGGTCTTGAAAACATTTTTATGGGTCCCTTAACGTTTGGTTTCCTACATTTAGTTTTGTATCATTTAAAAACGTTAGAAAAACATTTCATGATTTAAAATACATAAATTACATAAATAAAAGATTCTTTTCTAATTTCATCAATAAATAAAAATCTAAGAAATTATATTAGTAAACACAGGCCTATTTAAGAAGTACTGAAAATAGCCAATCTACAAGCTCACAGCGTGCATTGTGTCTCTGTCTATGCCTGTCTATTAAAGACAAGTCCCTAAATATTATAGGATATTCCTATAACTATCTGTAGGCTATATTATATTTCTATTATTATTGTTTCATTATATCTAGAACAATCGGTGGTAGGCAACAAGTCCAATTTTGCTGCAGTATTGTATATGAGTAAGTCACTGTTTTACCCAGTTAGAATCGTGCAAATTCACCCGACCCGACCCGAAAAAGGTCAAAAATGTCACGCCAAAAGTTGTCACCTTTTTCACCTTGGGCCTGTTTGCATGTCTGTATATCCTTATCGAGGCATTCAACAATGTTATCGAATATCGAAGGCTCTCCTAATATCACACAGCCTTAGTGCTGACCTATTTTGTCAACTACTGCTGCTCATGCAGAGAAACCTAAAGTTCAGACTAAAATATTTAGTAAAATATCAAGTTTGGGTCATTGCTTTACATCAAGGCAATCCTATGGTATGGAAAATAACAACTATCATCACCAGCATGATAAGGCTATGTATTAATACCACGCTATACAAAGAAAAAGATGGTGCTACTTAATTTCGGGTGGTGCTACCTAATGAAAAGGTAGGTGGCACCAGTGCTACCTGTGAAAAAGTCTGGAGCCCTGCGTGCGATGGAATGGAAGACGGAAGTAAGTGAGTCTGCCCTCTTCCTACCTGAACCCACAGACATAAAAAGGTTGACGCCTCTTCCGGCTCTCTGGTACCCGTCTCGCCTTGGTGGGCATTTTTGATTGACAGGCTTGGAATTCTTCTGTGTGCGTAAGGTCGGTGGGCAGGTTTGAATGGAAAAGTCCCGGAAAAGACGCGTTGTGATTGGCCAGTAGTGTTTTTGAGTGGCAGCCTGCCCTCGACACTTCCTCTTTTGAGCCCACCAAGGCGAGACGGGTCGCTCCAATCAACTGCAGTGGGTGGACGAGGTATCTAGCTTTTTATATCTGTGGTGTGTACCTGTAGCGTGACTGATAGCTCAAACAAATTCAGCAGCAAACATGGATATCCGTCCATTTCTGAAGCGTAAAACGCCAACACAGGAGTCGCAGCCGCCTGACGACGGCAGCCAACAGCAGCCGGTCCCGACCATAGCAGCAGATTCTGCCGAGATACCAGCGGCCCCAGCAGAGCCGCCAGGCCCGCAGCCGCTAGCAACAGCCCCAGAACCACCACCCAGCCCGGGGCCATCAGTTAGAGTGGATGAGGCCCCAGAACCACCACCCAGCCCGGGGCCATCAGTTAGAGTGGATGAGGTCCCAGAACCACCACCCAGCCTGGGGCCATCAGTTAGAGTGGATGAGGTCCCAGAACCACCACCCAGCCCGGGGCCATCAGTTAGAGTGGATGAGGCCCCAGAACCACCACCCAGCCTGGGGCCATCAGTTAGAGTGGATGAGGCCCCAGAACCACCACCCAGCCTGGGGCCATCAGTTAGAGTGGATGAGGCCCCAGAACCACCACCCAGCCTGGGGCCATCAGTTAGAGTGGATGAGGCCCCAGAACCACCACCCAGCCCGGGGCCATCAGTTAGAGTGGATGAGGCCGCGGGGCCTTCGGTGGACAAGCAACCTGTTCTATCTGAATTCCCCCAAAAAATGATTGGAAAAAGCAAAAGATCTTTTTCCACCATTTATTACAATAAGCACCCATGGATGGAATATTCTATTGCAAAGGACGCCGTCTTTTGTTTTCCCTGCCGGCAGTTCCAGAATGACAGCAGCGTCAAGGATTCATTTCGTAAGGATGGAGTGAGTGACTGGAGTAAGCTGGGCTCTAAACTGGACAAACACGCAATATCTGAAGGCCATACGAACTGCATCATTAAATGGGACAACTTTAAAAAGAGTGCATCTACAGGCTCTATTGCAGCTAAACTATCAGATCATAAAGCTACTGTTGAGAAGAACAGATCTTATTTGTGCAAAGTGGTTGATGTCTGTTGTCTGTTGTCTAAACTTGGATTGCCTTTCCGTGGACACAGGGAGGGGAAAGAGTCAGACTCACAGGGCAATTTTCGTGAGTTTTGCAGCTGGTATTCTAAATATGATTCTGATTTTGAAAGCATGCAGTCAAATTATTTTAATTCTTAAGTCCAAAATTTCAGAATGAAATAATTGAAATATGTGCTAATTTGGTTTATGCAGACATTGCAAAAACTGTGCAGGATACGTTTTTTTTTTTTTTTCTATTATGGCAGACGAGGCCAGGTCCTCCAAAACGGAACAGTTGTCGATGTGTTTAAGATATACAGAGCAGCTTGACATCAAGGAGCGTTTTCTGTGTTTCCTTGACTGTTCAGCATCTCGTGATGCGGCTGGGATCGTGGACGCTATAAACACAGGACTGGAGATGGGTGGTCTCAAAAACATCCCAATTGTTGCACAGAGTTACGATGGTGCCTCTGTAATGTTGGAGCACCTGTCAGGAGTACAGCAGCGCATCAAAGAGACCTATCCCTACGCAGCTTATATTCACTGCTTGGCACACAAACTAAATCTGGTGCTTGTAGAGTGTTGCACTGTCAATCGCAGCGTGAAAACATTCCTGAACGTTATTGATAAAATGTTCTCTGTATTTGCACAACCGTCAAATCACCATAAATGTATTGAAATCCAGAAATCACTGCACATGAAAAAAAGGAAATGGTACAGCCCAGTGAGACGAGATGGGCATGTAAGTGGAGGGCCGTGCATGCAGTTAAAACCCACTACTCTGCTATCACTGGGTGCCTAAAAGACATTAGTGATGAGGGAGGGAGATGGGCTGTTGATGCCACTGGCCTAAATGAACACATGACAAGAATGTCATTCATTGCATGTCTGGTTTTATCTGAGGATATACTGCGTGTGATCCACGTTACACACAAGGCCCTGCAGTCCAGCAACTCCACGCTCTGCCAGGCTGCAGAAAATCTAAAAGCTCACTTCAAATCTCTGAGGCAGGCAAACACTGATACGTGGAGCACGGTGTGGGAATCAGAGAAAAAGTTCAGCGAGGACAAGGTGAAAGACGTGGCGGCGGTGACTGTAACTGAGGAGGATGCTGAAGCAGCAGCAGCCCCTGCCCCTGGCCCAACTGCAGACCACTCCAGTGACTCCACCCCCCTCCTCCCTGTCGGGTTTCCTGATAACGTCTACTTTGGGCCAACGCCAAATGGATGATGAAAGTGAGACAGTCACAGAAGTGAGTCAGAGTGTGACAGAGAGTGACACATTTCGCCAACACCTTTATCTGCCCGTATTGGATTCTCTGATCGCCGGACTTGACAGGCGGTTCACGGGGGAGTCAATAGAACTTGCACAGGCATGTGCAGCAGTGTTTAAATGTCACAAGAACGGAGTGGAACCTCTCCTAGAAAGATATGCACAGCCACTGAAAATCCATCCTGTCCTGCTTGGAGCAGAGATGGATCTGGTGAAAGCCTCGCCTCGTCAAGCACAACAGTTTCACTTGACCTTGACCATCTTAAAAAGACAGTTAAAAAGGACAGCTATCCCAATCTGTTCAAGATGCTACAGTTGGCACTGACTCTGCCAATTGGATCTGCTACCACAGAGAGGAGTTTCTCTGCCATGAGGAGGATTCCATGTTGGCTGCGCTCAACAACACTTGCCATTCTGAACATTGAGGATGACTTAACAGCAAAGTTGTCGCCTGAGAAGATTGTGGATGTATATGCAGGACGCAAGAACAGGCGTTTACTTCTACACTAGGTGAGACAATGATTCAATATGACTTACAGCCTGCTGTATACTGTTTACTGTACTGCGTGTGTGTGTGTGTGTGTGTGTGTGTGTGTGTGGGGGGGGAAATAAATCTTGAAATATTCTGTAACCTAAACTCTTCCTTGATCTTCATTTGACTCTTAATCATCATATATATCTCTTGACTCTCAAAACAGCAATAAAAAAGAACAGCTGAGAGCACTGCTGATGTTATATTGCTGTTTTGAGAGTGTGTGTGTTGCCGGCTCAGAGTGCTCTGTTCAGAACTATGAACTGCCTCTACCTCAGCTCTAATTAACAGAGCTCCTAAAGCACCCTTGCTCATCAACAGATCTGAATCAGCTGTCAAGAAGTCACCTGGGGTGGTAAAACCTCAGTACACAGGAGGAAAACAAAGACACATAGAAACATGAAATGGACCAAAACAAGAACATTATGAACATATTCAACCTTATTAAAACAAAAGAAAATATATATCCACAAGTTTCCAAGATCCCATCGTGCATTGCGCAGAAATTGGACGGAGCTTCCGGCGCCGCAGCCGAGTGTGATCTACAAGCTCACAACGGCTGCATCTGCGACGCGACGTGAGCTTGTATGTCTGCTGTTAACCGGAAGTGTGGTGCAGTGTGGTGCAAAACATTCTCCAGTAAATTCCCGCGGAAAGAGGTGGATATATAAACATCTGATGGCAGCTACATCTTGTGTACAATTATGCTGCGCAGCACTGTGGTCTGCCTTTGGTTGTTTTGTGTTTTATACATAAAATAAAATACTTTTAACTTGTTTTAGGAGCAGGCTGTCTTGAACATACCTATAGGTATATATAAATACATTATTGACTTGCTACCATGCGTTTGTCTTATTAGAAACATTACATTTAATTAGGTGTGCATTTAGATTTTCCTTCTACAGCCTGGAGTAAAATCCTTAGCTTTTCAAGTTAAGTTCATGTTGGGTCTGCTGTCAAGATGTGAATTAACAGAAGACCAAATTACAAAAATAGTGCAATTTTAGTTGTATACATTTCCCCTGTATGTATCTGGATGTTTTAGTTTGTTATTTTGACAAGTGAATTGTCATGTTGGTTAGTTTTTGGCTCATTGTTTGTCAAATTAAATGGGACTGTCTTTTGTGTTCACATGTTCTGGGTTGCTCAACCACCTTTATTAGACTGATTGGACCAAGCCTAACTTTATCTAGTGTCTGTCATCCTTGCCCTAATATCTAGAAAATAAATCGATAAAAAGGCTGCCGTTCCGGACCTTACAGGCCATCGGTCGGTAACCTTTTCCTCATAACAACACACATCTTCACACTGCAGCAGTTTGGCTCATACTGGACCAGAGCGGGCAAACACACTGGAGTATATATAGACAACTCTTAACAGGACACAGCTGAACACTGTGGGCGATTAACACGTGATTGGCTATGAGTCTAATAGGACACAGTTGATTGGCTATGGGCCTAACAGACACCAGAGATGGACAGAGTAGGCCTACTCCAGGGGCGTCAATTGGGTATGGCAGGGGTATGCAGCTGCCATACCCTGGGCCCAGGGGGGAAAATAAAAGTAACTTTTAAATATAAATTCATGAATGTCTCATTGTCTATCTGTGCTGGTTATTATGTTGTTAAATTACAGTAAAATAACTACAAATGCAAAAGGTTACAAAATGGTCACTTTAACAAGGTATTAGAATTATATTCTCCACACTTTTATTCTCCCCATCTTGACAAAATGGTATATTCCCAGGTTCCGCAGGTCAGCTGCACAGGTGCAATGCACTTGAACAACCGTTCCAGACTGCCATATCCAGGCCAAGAAACCATAGAAACGGGGAAAAAAATAAAATGTACTTCTTAAAATAAATGTATCATGCCTGTTGCTAAGGTATGGCAACATGACTGGGGTCTTCCAAGACACCAGTCATGTTGCCATACCTTAGCTTTTTCTGAACTGACGCCACTGGCCTACTCGACCCCAGTACCTGAGTAAGAGTACAGACACTACACAACAAGTAAAAGTAGCTCAGTCAAAAGTATTCAAGAGTTCATGTTTTAAATGTACGTAAAGTAAAACTAAGAGTAAGAGCACATGTATTATTCACATCAATGGATGAATTACTGTATGTTTTCACAATTCATTTATGGACCTTGAACTAGGGCATTAAAGGTGTATAATAAAGTGGCCGGGGGTCATCTTCTCCCTTACTGTCCTTACAGCGTGGAAATGTTTAGTTTTTTATAGATTTTTTACACCATTATAATGTTCTCGTTTTGATCATTAGACCCTCACTGAATATCGGTAGGCCTACGTCTCCAGCTTCAGGATATGTATGATACTGATTTAGGCTTTCTCCCAGAAAGCCTGGTGACGCGAGGTTATCTCTTAAAGACACTGATCACTATAAGATAATCACAATTATTTTACATATTCCTCAGAATCCTTTCCCTTCCTCTGTATGAATTAATCTGTTGAAAAACAACATTGGTTTTGGTCAAAAGTCCACAAGCTCACAAGCTCACTTGCACTATAAACTATTTGCACTATAAAAGCATATTTAAAGTATTAAAAACGTAATATTGCCCTACAAATGATGTATTATGATTATTGTTAACGGACATTGTCAGTCATTATTTTGTGTATTTAAGTCATCATATCTTTCTTTTTGTGCAATGTTTGGTAACAAAGCCTAAAAGGTCAACAGAAATGTAATTTCTATTCTATTGTGTCAACGTTCAAAGCCAAATACTAAACGATATCATTGTTTGTATGATAATGAATCAGCAACTAAAATGTAACTGGAGTCACTCCTAGAAGTGTTCAGTAGTTGTGGATGTTTCTCGTTTGGACCAAAAAGTTCTTGGCTGCTGAAGACCAAGAACACATTATTTTCAGTAAGAACAAACTATTTTAATCAAGTATGGCATTTTATACATGTGTCTGACTGTGCCTGATTGATATGAACTTTTTCTATTTTCATGAAATAAAATGCTTTGTCAACATTCTAATCGTACTCTGTAGTTCGCTTAATAGATGTAAACTTTAATTAAATCTTTAGCTCAGTCTGTGATTAATAAAGCTTTTTCAATCTTGCCATAATATACTGCCATTCAAAAGTATGCAATATTACAGAATACTAAGATATTATATTGTATTGTCATCAGGAAACTCTGTGCTATTCTTCTGCCATAAACACAATGATCAATACATGATGTCATACAACGTCATACTGTACTATAATACTGTATATCGTCCAAACATGTAAAAGAACATTAATGTTCCAATGTTCCAGCATGGATTTAACATACCACTGCTTTTACTGCAGTACCTCTGTCACCCTGTAGGTGTCCTACCAGACCACAGGAACATAACATAACAACTATATACTCAGACTGAGTGGTCAAAATAATGTCCTATTAACACAACATAACATAACTCTATAGTCAGAGACAGAGTGGTCAAAATAATATCCTATTAACACAACATAACATAACTCTATAGTCAGAGTGGTCAAAATAATGTCCTATTAACACAACATAAGAAAGGGGAAGGTCTCATGACCCAAACCTTGATCTAATAAATTATTCTCTTGAACTTGCAAGATCGAGGCACGTTTGTTTTCATTCTTTTCTCTATAAACTATACGCAAGGCCAGTGGTTCTCACGGTGGGTTCCGGGGACCCCCAGGGGTCCTGGTCCGTGTATTTTTCGGCCATCTGAATACTGCTTTTATATCTGAGAAATGAAAATCAGAATTACAGTCAAAACGTTCTGTCTGCTGCATTTGAATGGACCATCTTAGAACTGAAAATCGGTCAAATCGTTCTGTTTTGAACCTAGAACCTGGGGAACAGAACCTTTTTTGCGGGGGGAAATAGGGAACATAGAACCTGGGGAACATAGGTACGGTACCGCTTGAAATGATCTCAGCGTGGTGTTTCTCAAACAGGGTTCCTCCAGTGGGTTCTAAATGGACCCTTAAGGTCCATGTGTTTCCATTTATTCATTCTCCAGAACCAACCGTCTCAGTTCAGTCAGTGTTTTGGTGTTTGCATGACTTTCATCATTGACTGATTATTGTTGTGGTCACTGAAGTGCAGTTACCCAATGTGACCACAGGGTGGCATCTCAGTGCAGCATCATTTAGTTTGCCTGTTTGTGCATGTTTTTTGTTCTTGAAATTACTTAAGAAATAGCACATGTACAAGCTTGTGATGTGGTGTGAGCTTGTACATCTGCTATTAGTGAATTATACAATAGGTTACAATTATTGTGGCTCTGTATATGGCATACAATGATGTTCTAAGCCATTGGTTCTCAAAGTGAGATCTGGGGACCCCCAGGAGTCCTTGGGGGGTCCCCAGGAAAAGTAGTTAACATAGCATCACAATCAATTGAACCACTTCATCCATTGGTATGTTGGCTATTCAAAAATAGCATGATCTACAAGCTCACAGCTTGTACAAAATATTTGAAACAATTAAAAAAGAAAAAATCAAAAATGTTTAGAATATTTAGAATAATTGTGAAAATTCTTTAACACAAATGCTCTTCTGGGGGTCCCTGTTCAAAATCATTTTTAGATGGGGGTCCTCGGCCAAACATACATTTGGGGGTCCTTGGCATCTAAAGGTTAGAGAACCAAGGCTGAAAGGACATCCCTCATCTTACAGGATGTCATTTGTATAAACTGTAGATGTGAGTGGACTAGGATTCTCTCACTCTTCTGCCAGTGTGCCAGTGATCAGTGATCAGCCTCCAAGGCCTATTTTTAGTTTGGGTTCAGCTTATAACTTTATATCAATTTCACCACTTTTGCAGTAAAATGTTTTTATACTAAAATCCATGTCATGCATGGGAGGCCTTAGAGAGGAGGAAAAGCTATGTTGTGTTTGGTCCTGTCTTTCTGTGTGTTTGTCTCTGTGTGTTTGGTCTTGTCTTTCTGTGTGTTTGTCTCTGGTCTGTTGCTGTTGGACTGGTTTGACTCACAGAGAGATGGGTAAAGTCTGGCACCATGCCAAGAGCACTTGAGGACGTTTAGAAGGTGTGTGTGTGTGTGTGTGTGTGTGTGTGTGTGTGTGTGTGTGTGTGTGTGTGTGTGTGTGAGTGTGTGTGTGTGTGTGTGTGTGTGTGTGTGTGTGTGTGTGTGTGTGTGTGTGTGTGTGTGTGTGTGTGTGTGTGTGTGTGTGTGTGTGTGTGTGTGAAATGGGTGAATGTAATGCACAATCTCTGTAAAACGCCTTGGATACACACACACACACACACACACACACACACACAGTGTAGTGAGTGCCTAAACCCAACCCTAATCCTAACCCTAACCTCAGTAAAACTATGCCTAAACCCAACCCTAACCCTAACCCTAACCTCAGTAAAACTATGCCTAAACCCAACCCTAACCCTAACCCTAACCTCAGTAAAACTACGGTATGCCTAAAACTAACCCTAACCAGACCCGGTGGGCATTTCCTGAACGCACCCTTTGATACACTCGGACTGAAACACCAGCAGAAAACACTCTCCCCTCGGGAAACATTTATCTCCACCCAGGTGACCTCTATCACAGTTAGAGGTTCATGGTGACACAGTAGCAGGGCTTGGAATGGAACCCTGAAACTTCTGCTTTGCAGGTTGGCTCTGTTTCTACCCATTTATACCTGTATATTGCTGAGAGAGAACAAGCATGGTGTCTTATCTTACCAGTCACACAATATGGTTAAACATTGACCGTGTGTGTGTGTGTGTGTGTGTGTGTGTGTGTGTGTGTGTGTGTGTGTGTGTGTGTGTGTGTGTGTGTGTGTGTGTGTGTGTGTGTGTGTGTGTGGCGTGCGTGCGTGCGTGCGTGCGTGCGTGTGTGTGTGATATGGCTGCAGGTCAATGTACCACATTGTTTCATAATGGGGCGGGGCAGTCCGTTCTCTATAGGATTGAGAACAACACACAACTGTTAGTGAGTTGATACACCTTCCCCTGAAGAGACTGGACTCCATTTAGCTTAATTCACCTGAAGAGTCTGATCCGTTTTACTTGGCGTCCAGAGCGTAAAGATTGTTGCAGGGTAAGTGATTTTAATCACTATGGTGTTAAATGGATGTTTCACCCCCAAAATGATGTTTTTTTCCTATCCATTACTCTACTTAATTTGAGGAGGCTCTTTGTGTCTCTATAGGGACCAAAGCAGACTCTTTGCAGGCTCTTTGTGTCTCCATAGGGAACAAAGTAGACTCTTTGCAGGCTCTTTGTGTCTCCATAGGGAACAAAGCAGGC
This sequence comes from Nannobrachium achirus, assembly GCF_963921795.1. Lineage (NCBI taxonomy): Eukaryota > Metazoa > Chordata > Actinopteri > Myctophiformes > Myctophidae > Nannobrachium > Nannobrachium achirus. The sequence goes on along the minus strand of NC_137810.1, from coordinate 4,017,857 downwards.
TCTTTGTGTCTCCATAGGGAACAAAGCAGACTCTTTGTGTCTCCATAGGGAACAGAGCAGACTCTTTGTGTCTCCATAGGGAACAGAGCAGGCTCTTTGTGTCTCCATAGGGAACAGAGCAGGCTCTTTGTGTCTCCATAGAACAAAGCAGGCTCGTTGTGTCTCCATAGGGAACAAAGCAGGCTCTTTGTGTCTCCATAGGGAACAAAGCAGGCTCTTTGTGTCTCCATAGGGAACAGAGCAGGCTCTTTGTGTCTCCTTAGGGAACAGAGCAGGCTCTTTGTGTCTCCATAGGTAACAAAGCAGGCTCTTTGTGTCTCCATAGGGAACAAAGCAGGCTCTTTGTGTCTCCATAGGGAACAAAGCAGGCTCTTTGTGTCTCCTTAGGGAACAGAGCACTTACAGGCCTCTTTGTGTATACTGTGACCTGACGGTCGCTTATCTCCCGATTAGGGAGTCTTACTGGTGTCTCCATAGGGAACAAAGCAGGCTCTTTGTGTCTCCATAGGGAACAAAGCAGGCTCTTTGTGTCTCCATAGGGAACAAAGCGGGCTCTTTGTGTCTCCATAGGGAACAAAGCAGACTCTTTGTGTCTCCATAGGGAATAAAGCGGGATCTTTGTGTCTCCATAGGGAACAAAGCAGACTCTTTGTGTCTCCATAGCGAACAAAGCAGGCTCTTTGTGTCTCCATAGGGAACAAAGCAGACTCTTTGTGTCTCCATAGGGAACAAAGCAGGCTCTTTGTGTCTCCATAGGGAACCACTGCTGGTCATACAATTATTGGCCTAGGAATGTGAGAAGAAAGTTATTTTGGGTGAACTATCCCTTTAAGAATGTTAACACCATCTGAGACCCTATTCTGGAGGGGAAACGTGTGGCGTTGTGACACATTGTGAGATTTTAGATCTGCTATAAGATATTTGGTGTAGAGGGGAAAAACGTAGTGCAGAGTCAGGTCTGTGTGTTTTTTTTCTGTCTTTACAGTTTTTCACGATTGTTAACACACGTTTCTCAATATAGTCAGGGAAAATTAGCAGAATACCTGTCAAATCTGGGAATAAATTCCTTACCAAACAATTTCTTCACCAATGTGTTCATAAAGGTGTCTAGTAACATATCTAACAAAGATTGAAATTCAACATCCCTAGGAAAATCTTTGTCAGCTAGGGTAAGTTTGCGTCTCATTCACTTACTATACACTGTACTATAAGGGAAACAATGACTCCCAAAACATATGCTTTAAGTGGGATGTGAGGGGTCTAACTAGGTGTTTTTAATGATTCTGAATCCATTGCATGCATTTGTTTTGCACAAAAAACATTCCTTGGGCTAAAAATTGACCCCATACCACTGTGAAAAGTGATGCCTCATCACTAAACCATCATTTTTATGGGCTGTTTTAGCCCAATGAATGTTTTTTGTACAATACAAATGCTTGCAAATGCACATCCCACTTAAAGCATATTTTTGGGAGTAATTTTTTCCCCTATATTATACTGTGATATATAGTAAGTAAATGAGACCCAGAATTACCCTAGCTGTCAAAGATTTTCCTAGGGATGTTGAATTTCAATCTTTGTTAAATATGTTACTAGACACATTGGTGAAGAAATTGTTTGGTAAGGAATTTATTCCCAGGTTTTTATTAATATTCCCTGACTATATGGGGAAACACATACAAAACAGCAACTCATTCACTTCACATACTACAAAAAAGAGCCGTAAGAGTCATAAACAACACCGGCTACCGTGATCACACAAACATTCTCTTCTACGATTCCCTTATTCTAAAGTTCCCCGATCTAGTCAAATTCAAAACAGCCCAAATCATGTTTAAAGCTAAAAACAAATCACTTCCAACCCATATTCAAAACAGATTTCCAGACAAAGAAAGTTACTATGACCTAAGAAACCCCTTATAGTCTAGTGGAATTTCTGAAAAATGTGATTGTTAGATAGCCTAGTTCCAGACCCTGAATCGCTAGCCACACCCCTTTAATTTTTTAGTTTTGGCGATTCAAGTCTAGCATCGCTCTCATTTAAGAGGCCTGCCTCGGTTGAAAATCTGTACGCGAATCAGCGTCGTGAATCAGCATCTTGTGATCAGCGTGGGTGGGGGTTTCCCAGAGCTCATGTGTGTTTCCAAGTACACCAGCGCCGCCGCCATACCGTACCGCGCATCGCGTCGCGGTAAAATGCGGTAAATTGCGGTAAAATGCGATCGTATCGATCTCGCTATGAAACACCAGTAGCAGGCATGTTATGTTGTGTTTGATTACTAGTTCGTAGTGCTCCTATTCTGACTGTTTCTTTGGTTAGCAAGTAGCACTAGCAAGCAACAGGCTAGCCACTAGCCAGCCACACTGAACCAATCGCTGAAGACTGCTTTTTTTTGGCAATGCCCATCCCTGCAAGCGCCCTGGGGGGAAGCGACCTCAGACTGAATAATGGAGTGAAACGAAATGTCAATTCAGGCTGAGTGTCAGGCTAATTGTTAGAGGCATTTTGGGGTAAAAGTTGGGAACCAATCTATTTTACACAATTCAAGGGTGCTGAATCTGAAAAAAAAGGTTCCCAAGCTAAATTTTTAGTTTTTGACCTTCTAATTTGCATAACAAAATAGCTGCCGAATTGTCAATTTTAAAATATTTCTTCAAGTGATATTTCAACTTTCAAAAAACCTTTAGTAATTTTATCGTCTAATCAAGTTTTTGGGAACACCCAGGACAGTTTTTGAGTTGTTTGATTCAGTTTAGATTTAGATATTTGATATTCATTTTATCAGACACGCCCCCTTCCTATACCAACCCATTGTAACTTCAAACTCCATTTTAACCATGATAGATTTAATGAAAACACCCGTCCTTTTTTTCTGGTGACTCCTGACATCCTCCTAATACGTGAGCAGGTTGTGTTTTGTCAATAACATTTTTAATTTATTTTTAATCATTTCTTAATTGTATTTTATTTTTTTCATTTTCCCAAATAATTATAGAAAATAAACTAAAAAGGTTATCGAAAGCACACTGCCTGTTCGTGTATTAGAAGGGCATCAGGAGTCACCAGAAAAAAAGATGGGTGTTTTTATTAAATCGATCATGGTTAAAATGGAGTTTGAAGTTACAATGGGTTTGTATAGGAAGGGGGTGTGTCTGATAAAATGAATATCAAATATCTAAATCTAAACTGAATCAAGCAACTCAAAAACTGTCCTGGGTGTTCGCAAAAGCTTGAATATATGATAAAATGATGAAAAGTTTTTTGAAAGAGAAATATTGCTTGAATAAATAGTTCAAAATGTACAATTCGGCAGCCACTTTGTTATGCAAATTAGAAGGTCAAAAACTCAAAATATTGATTGGGAACCAGGTTTTTCAGATTCTACACCCTTGAATTATGTAAAATGGCCTAGTTCCCCACTTTTACCCCCAAATGCCTCTACCTGCTTATAGAAGGCCTTTTTTCAGAATTTCCGCCTGACTATTAGACTTTGAACAACCGCTAGTCCATACAACCCTCAAATCCATGTCTGTCTCATCCTGTGGAGTGTCACTGTGGAGTGGGCTAGCTGATGACATTCAAAAAAGCACAAATATGGGGGCGGCTGTGAAAAAAAGAGAAGAATAAAAAAGAAAAAAAGGAGGAGGAGGATAAAGATACCAAAAGGAGAGAGAAGAAAGGGTGGATGAGGTACATTGTGCGGTATCCTCCTTGTCAATAGTGATGGGCAATCCCGTTCATTTCAGTGATCGGATCATTTCGTTCACGTTCACGGTAAAGATCCGTTCAAAAGATTCGTTCAAATAATTCGTTCATAGCGTGATTGTCCCATGAAAAACACAATCGCGGGAGCGTTTTTATTACATCGCGAGTACAGCCCGCCGTCGCGTCCTGTCTGCCGGCCGCGGGGCTTTTAGGGGGAGGGTGTGAACGAAAGTGTGAACGACCCATCTCAGGGATTTGAACGAATCGTTCACGAGTCATGCTAATGATTCGAATCTTATGAACGAATCACTCATGAACGACACATCACTACTTGTCAAGCTCGACGTTGGTCATTTGGACCTATACATGGAGAAATGGAACGAACCTGTTTGGCCTAAACATGGAGATGTGGTACAGAATGACTCATATATGGGCATAAAAAGTATGTCATGTGACATCACTTCCTGTACAGACAGTCAGACAGACAGCCATTGACTCCGGCCTAACGATGGCTACTGTCTATGACGGTAGTCCCATATGACATGATGGACTGGACTATCTCCATATATAGTGTTCTCCACATCTCCATGTTTAGGCCCTATCGCTCACACCCTAGGTGAGGTTGGCGGTAGGGCCTTTCTGTGTGGAGTTTGCATGTTCTCCCCGTGTCTCCTAGGGTTGATACCCTCACAAAAACATGAACAAACTCCCCGCAGAATGATAACAACTAGAATTGTCAGAGAAATGCTGTGGTTGGCCAGATAGTCAAGAATTGGCGCGACCTCGCCCTTTAGGGCGAGGTCGCATGTCACCCTGAGGTCGCATTCCACCCTCAGGTGTCTTACTAGTATAAACTTGACAACATGTGCCTTGGACTTTCATAATTATTATTAATGTGATTGTCTTGCTCAAATGCACAAATGCACATTGCATATCTACCTGTTGTCCAATGAGCTGGGGAAAAAATGAGATGAATGAATGAATGAATGAATGAATGAATGAATGAATGAATGCATGAATGAATGACTGAATGAATGAATGAATGAATGAATGAATGAATGAATGAATGAATGAATGCATGAATGAATGACTGAATGAATGAATGAATGAATGAATGAATGAATGAATGAATGAATGCATGAATGAATGACTGAATGAATAAATGAATAAATGAATCTATGGTTTTGATTGATTGAAGAGTTTATTAGCAGTTTGCAATAGAAAAAAAGTACAGTTTCATGACAGTACAAATGTCACTGGTAGCCTACAAGGGCAACTTAAAGGAGATCCTAGTAAGCTTTACAGCTTATTTACACAAGTCACTAGTAGCAGCAGCCGTCTGAAGGTGGCCAATTTTGAAGGAGGCTAGGGATTTGCTCTCCTTTAAGGCTTGCGTTAGGGCGTTCCACATGCTGGTGGTATAGCAGGAGAACGAGTTAGAGCCTTGTTTAGTGTTAAATCTAGGTTGAACATGATTAGTGGAGCTGCTGATGTTGTGATCGTGAACATCCTTGACCTTTAGTTTGTCAGGTACATGGGTATCTTGGAGGTGTAGTGTATCTTGTACACCAGGCCCATTGCAAGTTGCTTTAATGTTCCAAATCTCCCGCCTGCCTCCCTCCCTCTCTCTACTTTACTGTAAGTCACGTGTCTTCAGCCGCAGTTGAGTTGGCCCATGGCCATGTGCATTGTGCAACTGCCAGAGAGAGAGAGAGAGGAGGGGGGGGGGGGGGGAGACACACACACACACACACACACACGCACACGTACACGCACACACACACACACACACACACACACACACACACACACACACACACACACACACACACACACACACACACACACACACACACACACAGTCAGAGAGAGAGAGAGAGAGAGAGAGAGAGAGAGAGAGAGAGGGGGGAGGTGTTTAAAGTGCTTGTGGCAGAGTCTGTGCAGAAAGGAAACACGCACAGACTGGATAACACAACAACACGATATGCCTATGGAATATTATGGAACACCCGCGATGGAGGCCGGACTGCTACCCGTTTAGGGTAATTACTGACTGTACTTTATGTTTTAGTTTATAATCACTGACTGTACTTTATGTTTTAGTTTATAATCACTGACTGCACTTTATGTTTTAGTTTATAATCACTGACTGCACTTTATGTTTTAGTTTATAGTCACTGACTGCACTTTATGTTTTAGTTTATAATCACTGACTGTACTTTATCTTTTAGTTTATAATCACTGACTGTACTTTATCTTTTAGTTTAGTCACAGACTGCACTTCACTTTATGTTTTAGTGTAGTTCTACTGAGGCTACAGTCATGTTGTGTTGGAGGAGGGGAATTACACTTGGAATAGCCTCGGAAACCCAGGCTTCTTGTAATGTCAGTTATAGTGTTGGATGAGTATAGTGACAGAAACTGTCAGAGATAGACGTTTAGCAGGCATTGACACTAAGGCTTGCCCACCTGCCCCCGGTAGGTAAATAAAACGTCAGGGCAGGTGAAGTTGGCTTTCAGGTTGCCCGACAGGGCAAGTGCTCATTTGAGAGTGGACACAAATGTCTATAAACACAACACGAGATGTCTGTCTAAACACCTGAACGTGGCCAGTGCGCTGTGTCTTCTGTTCTGTGGAATGTAAAATAAGAGCTCTATTTACCTATAATGTGCTGTTTTTACTGTTGCTACATTTAAAAATATAAAATAACAAGTGTGAAACCATAGACAATCATAGCTAAAGTATTTGGTATTTGGATTTGGAGGTATTGAGGTATGACATTTTATCGCACAGCCCCAGAAAGTAAAGAAATAAGTGTTAAATTGAGCGGTAATTAAAATCGTACCTATCATTTTATAATGGACGATTTACTTTTTGGGCAAGTGGGCATTATCTTCGGGCAAGTAGAACATGACCTGCACTTGCCCAATGGGCAAGTGCCTCTGAGACTGTCAACCCCTGCGTTTAGGCTACGCCTTGGCCAGGAACGATATCTAGCAGATTCTAGCCTAATAATAAAGTATGGCCGAGTTGTTAATAGAACTTCACGACCGTTTTGAATGCAGCTTCAAAACCTGGGTGTCATACAATAACAACAACAACATAATACAGTACCTGGCTTAAAGTCCTGCTCGCAATTTGGTGTTAGGGGAGTTTCTCACCTGAACTGAGTCAGTGGGTCCCTAGACATGAAAAATCACTGAGGTGCTCGTTCGCCATAGTGGCACGAATGGCGCAATGGCCATATCAAATATGGCTGCCATCGGCTATGATGAAAATCCAACTTTTCTGTTTCTGGGTATATATGCACATGTAATACCTCTATTTGGACTAATTGGGGTGTGGGGAATTCATATCCGACATTGTTTTGACCATTTTGGGTGATCTGGACCTCTAAAAGGTCATAGTCAAGGTAATTTTGCTATTCCGAAGACCGTGGCCATAACTTGGCCATTGTTAGGAGTAAAAACAGGTGTAATAGGTCTAAATCAACTAATTCTGACATGTATAATTCATTTCTGACATTGTTTTGACCATTAAGGATCATCTTGCCTTTGAAATATCAACGTCAATGCCATTTTTCAAAAACGATTTTGTTAATTACTTGCACTTTTATAGTATTTTTTCATAAGTTTGTTTTGTTTATTACAAAATACATACTAGTGAGAAATACAACAAGTAAACATCCCCTTTAACTTTAAAGTGGGGTTTTAAATGGGTGTTTAAATGAGAAAATAAGACCATTTACGAATAAAAGTGACAAATAAAATCACACAACAAAATCACACACAAAATGAAATAATCTCCCTCAAAGTGCACCATAATGTGATTGTGTGCATGCAAGTTGGTATGATGTGTTTTTACAGGATGGATTTGTCATTGTTCCATGGCAAAATATGATGCACAGAACTCCATCAGCAAGGCAGTCATATGGTCGAGTGTCACGCTTCAGATATGGCAGGAGTGTACTTAAGTCAAAGTGCTCCTCCCATCCATCAGAGCTTGACATTGCCTTTTTGAGGCACTTGTCCTTTGGACAAGTATATTTCCCATTAACTTGTCCGGACACAAAAGTCACTTGTCCGGATAAAAATGTTATACATTGAAATAGAATTAATAACAAAAGGACTGCTAATGACCCCCCTTGCTCCCTCCACTCCATAGTATGGGCAGTCCATAGTCTGCATACAGCACAACGCTGCTAGGAGCGCCACAGAAAAAAGTGAAACCAAGAGCCACTTGTCCTCATTTTTAATGCACGGACAACAGGACATGCCCTGTTCCATGTTCCATTGGTTCTAGTCTTTCCTCAGGTTCCTTGGCTGTTGCAAGCAGGTGGCAAGAAATGCACTAGAAAGGTGCCTTGTTGGTCTCAGCAGTTGTACTTCTCTGCTACCAATGCTTAGTCTTGTTCTGTCAAGGTCTTTGCCTCTACACATTTTGTTAGATATTGTACTCGGTCAGAAGCCATAACTGCATGTTTAATCCTCACCTGGCCCATGTAGTAATCTCCTGTCTCCAAGGCATAGGCCTACAGTATGTGCCTTGATCACTGTCTTAGCTATTGGTACTCAAAGATGAGAGACTGCTTGATGCAGTGGAAGCATGTGCTGATTCTCACCAGTGCCATACTGCTGCCAAATCTCCTTCATCCCCAGCTTGGAAATATGGGGTGTAGTATAGCAGTTATGCGAAGGAGACAACAACTCTCTGGGGTCCGCTCATAGTTCCGACATCCCATTAGGTATAGGCTTAGTTATAATGGAGTCAGTATGCAGTCATGCACCATGTGTCAGCCTTCTCAATCCTATTCAAAATGTCTGGGCCGCCTATGTCATCATCACCAGAGACAACAGAGCTGACAATGGTAAATGGACTGCATTTACAGTATTGCTTTTCTCCAAAGCGCTTGTATTTCACATTCACCCATTAACACACACATTCACACATACATTCACACCATGAAATCATGCAAGGTGCTCATCAGGAGCAGTTAGGGGTTCAGTGTCTTGCTCAAGGAACCTTCCATACATAACCAGGAGGAGCTGGGAATTGACCCTGGAACCTTCAGATTCCAAGGCAGCCGTTCTACCTACTGAGCCACTGTCGCCCAACAATGTGGGTAGCGTTGCCACAGGCTTGATTGGACCTGAACACACAGCTGGTGTTCTCCTCAGACACCCAGAATTTGTAAAGTTGCTGAGGGATGGGTGCGTCTGTCGACTCTGTTAGCTCTGATGATAAGGGGCTGGTGGTGAAGAGATCCCAAAGATTGAACTAGATTGAAGAGGATGACACCAAGCTGGTGGTACATGTGGAGTCAACTGGCCATTATTACTAAATCTATCCATAACCCTAACCTAATGGACGGAATAATGAGACCCCAGGATTATGAGTGGACCCCAGAGAGTCATAGTCTCCTTCGCATTAATGCTATACTACACCGCATACTTCCAAGCACTGGGGATGAAGTAGATCTGGTAGCAGTATGGCTCTAGGGGCGCAGCGGCACATGCTTCCACAGCGTCAAGCAGTCTCTCATCTTGGAGCACCACTAGCCACGACAGTTATCAAGGCACATATGCCTTGGAGACTGGAGATGACTGCATGTGCATGGGCCAGGTGGGGACTAAACATGCAGTTATGGCTTGGCTACAATATCTAACAAACTTTTGAGAGGCAAAGACCTTGACAGAACAAGACACAGCATTGGTAGCAGAGAAGTACAACTGCTGAGACCAACACAGCACCTTTCTAGTGCATGTCTTGCCACCTGCTTGCAACGGCCAAGGAACCTGAGGAAAGACTAGAACCAATGGAACATGGATGGATGCAAGGAACACTTAGATACTCGACAGCTGACTTGCTGATGGAGTTCGGTGCATCACATTTTGCCATGGAACAATGGCAAATCCATCCTGTAAAAACATACTAACTTGGAAGCACACAATCACAATACTGGTGCACTTTGAGAGAAATTGTTATTTAATTTTGTGTGTGCTTTTGTTGTGTGATTTTTGTTGTGTGATTTTATTTGTCACTTTTATTCGTAAATGGTCTTATTTTCTCATTTAAACACCCATTTAAAACCCCACTTTAAAGTTAAAGGGGATGTTTACGTGTTGTATTTCTCACTAGTATGTATTTTGTAATAAACAAAACAAACTTATGAAAAAATACTATAAAAGTGCAAGTAATTAACAAAATCGTTTTTGAAAAATGGCATTGACGTTGATATTTCAAAGGCAAGATGATCCTTAATGGTCAAAACAATGTCAGAAATGAATTATACATGTCAGAATTAGTTGATTTAGACCTATTACACCTGTTTTTACTCCTAACAATGGCCAAGTTATGGCCACGGTCTTCGGAATAGCAAAATTACCTTGACCATGACCTTTTAGAGGTCCAGATCACCCAAAATGGTCAAAACATGTCAGATATGAATTCCCCACACCCCAATTAGTCCAAATAGAGGTATTACATGTGCATATATACCCAGAAACAGAAAAGTTGGATTTTCATCATAGCCGATGGCAGCCATATTTGATATGGCCATTGCGCCATTCGTGCCACTATGGCGAACGAGCACCTCAGTGATTTTTCATGTCTAGGGACCCACTGACTCAGTTCAGGTGAGAAACTCCCCTAACACCAAATTGCGAGCAGGACTTTAAGCCAGGTACTGGAGTAACAGCAGCAGCAGCAGCAGTAGCCTAGTCAGTGAGAAAGATATGCCGTGAATAAGATTAAGAATATAGACTGGATATGAACAACATCTATCTAAGCCCATCCTCACCTCCCCTTTCCACTGTAAATATCTGCTTCTTCTGTTTATTTTATTGGTGTCAGATTCGCCTAAAACTATTGATGTGGTTACGGAGTTCATATAGGATAGCCGTGTATAGGACTAATGGTCACTGTTTGACAGCCAGGTAACACCACTGTCACAGTCACTATAATATTTAAATGACAAAGGGATAATATGCAAACATGGACAGTCTGAAAGCAGAATTGAGAGTAGGCGAAATGAGTCTTCAACTGCGGTGAAAAGACTCTTGTGTGTCTGTCTGTCTGACTGCCTGTCTGTCTATTGTGTGCTAGTGCAACGGTTCTCAACCTGTGGTTCGGGGGCCCAAATTATTTTAGGGGGGTCCCCAGATGATTAACTTAATGTGAAACATTGTTTTCTCTCTCAACAGTAAACAAACCAACATAAGGAGAGGGTATCTGCACACTTCTAAAGTGACAATTTAAGGACGTTTTAATACTTCTAAAATGACAAATTAAACATTGGCCAAATTGTCAAATATTAGATGCAGACATTTTTAACATAGCAGATCTACATGCTCACAACGTCTCGTTGCGAGGCGTTGTGAGCATGTAGATCTGCTATTGTCCCAATAGAACCGTGTTATACAAAATGTAATGGTTCAGGGTGGGGGGTCCCCGGTTAAAATATGATTATTTTGGGGGTCGTGGTCTGAAAAGGTTGAGAACCACTGGGCTATTAGTGTTCCTACAGTAAAAAGACAACAAATGCATGGCGTTGTATTTGAGCTTGTTTTCATGCTGGGTGAATCCTGTCCTCACTTCAGTCAGCCCAATGATCTTCTATTGTGTGTTTAAACACTGACTACAGTCATAGCATAGGCTACTCATAACATAATAACTTGGGGGTGGAAATGAGACATGTTGGGACTTTCCCAACTCGTTCCCTGACTCTTATGTGTTGGTTCCTCTGTGTAGAATAGATGACATGATATTAGGGGTGTAACAATACATTTTAATAGCGATTCGATACATATCACGATACATGGTTGACGATACGATACATGGACAATATTGGTTCATTCATGGCAATACGATACGATTCGATTTAATTATTTGAAGCAAATTTTTAGCAAATAAATTAAATCTGTGTGAAAGGTGTGGATAGTGCAGCTTTTTAAGGGAAACATGTATTATTATGAATATAAATAAGTAAAGACAGTGATTATCTGCCAAATACATGGACATTGTATATTGACAAACCTGCACCTTGACATGAACCCAGAGATTACAAACATTTATCGATAGCTATATATATGGACAGGAAAAGTAATTAAACCCCTCCTTTAAATGTTTTCTTCTTAAAAATAGGTATAGGTAGGATCATTACAATCGATTCTTTGCACTGCAGATTCGATACGATACAAAATAAAACAATACGATTTGATTTTTGCTGTTTTCATTTCGATCTACTTCGATTTTTTAAGTTAAAAACGATATTTCGATACAGTTACTATATCGTTACACCCCTACATGATATCATCTAACTGACTGTAGCCCTAGAGCTGTAGAGGCGGGTCAAAGTCACATTATAAAGGAAATTAAAGTGCGCAGCTCGGGAACCATTTTGAGACACGACAACAACTGTGAACTTGACAGTCTGTGCGGATGACAAAACAAAACAGAATGGACCAAACTTAACCAACTTTACGTAAAGTAAGTGTTGTTGTTTTAATATTCACTACTAGAACCACTTGGTTCTCACAGGAACAGTTTATAGGCTACTTTATGCTTCTGGTTTCTACTAAAGCTACCACTCCCTGTTGTCTAGTCTGTCTGTCTGTACTTGTTCTCTGTGGTTAATCTGGTTATGAATCTTATGATTGATGTCACCAGCAAAATGCTTATTTAGACAGAGCAGAACATTATTACATCATTATGTTGATTATTTAACCCTATAAGTAACGTGTGTATTTGGTATCATACTCTACCAGTAAGACTCCCTAATCAGGAGATAAGCGACCGTCAGGTCGCAGCGTGATTTTAGGGCAACATGTGTAGGAGCATTGTCCAAAAATGTGTTTGAAAAAATTGGCTCGATGGTGGCGCTATATGGGACAGATCCATGTTGATGAGATGAGTGTAGACATACTTTGTACCGATTTGCGTGATATTAGGGCAAAAACTGTAGGAGCAGTGTCCAAAAATGGGACAGATCCATGTTGAAGACATGAGTCGATGAGTGTACTGATTTGTGTGATTTTTAGGGCAAAATGTGTTGGAGCAGAGTCCAAAAATGTGTTTTGCAAGAATCTGCCTCATGGTGGCGCTAGAAGAGGGTGATGTGAGAAATGGGGGATGGAGGTAGTGGTTTGGCAGGCAAGGAGTGTGTGTGCAAATTTTGGCATGGATCGGGGCAACGGTGGCGGAGATATGAGAAGGGCAAAAGTGTGACGTGTGACGTGTGACGTGTGACTGACTGACTGACCCGCGTAGCCAGGCTTACTCATCTCACCGAAGAGAAAAGCCTGGTTACGACCATAGGCTGAAACGGCATGAAACGGTGCTGCTTCCACCGGGAGAATTTCACCGGAAGACTGCAACGCATGACGTAACTTCTGTTAACCGCGGCACTTCTGGTGTCTGCAGATTCATGCCATTTACATTGCCTATTGTGGCCAGGGTGCTGACTGACTGACAGCCGGTGGAGGTTGTTAACAGTGTCATGCGGTCTAGAGCCCGCCTACACACACACACACACACACACACACACACACACACACACACAGCTAGTGGAATGGAGCACACATGCAAACACAGAGCGTTTCCGTTGCAGACCAGATGTGCAACATGCAGATAGACTTGATCCCAGTTTCTATGGTCTGCTCTGCTTGAATATAAGAGGAGGCTGCCTATGTCTGCTATGCCTATGACTCACCTTTTCAGACTCCACCTAAACCCATAGCACTACTGAAACACTCACTGACCATACATGAAGCTAGTTAGCATTTGTTTTTAGTTTTTTAGAATCCTTTTTTCTTTACTGATTATAGTGATGTATTATCTGCTTATTGTAAGTGGCTTTGGATTAAAAGCGTCTGCTAAATGCCTAAATTGTAAACTGTAAACTATGTGAGGGAGAAGTTGTTTTAAGGGTGTGGTGTGGTTTGGTTGGTTTCCTTTTGAGTATTTAGTGTTTGTGAATGTAGTAAGCAATGTTACAATTAACAGTTTTAGAATAAAAATAATTGTAATCCAATCAAGAAAAATATGTACTGTGTATTTTAAATATTTTAATACAAAGGAACTGTTGAACTAACCGACATCTCAAAGCTGCCAGCAGTCCATGACTTGGTTTAGTGAATGAAACATTATTTTAACCAGGGTACAGTATGTTAATCAATAGTATTATTAACATGATATTCAAAGGTCTACCTTGTTCTGTTGGAACATGAGCGTCTCTCCCTGTTCTTCTATTGTGATATTTCAATTCTGTGGTGCAGTAGGACACCTGTTGGTTGACAAGAGCTACTGCATGCATCTGCATCTACTGTAGTCTCAGCATTATGATGGTGATATTGTTGTTCATCTACTGTAGTCTCATCATTATGATGGTGATATTGTTGCCTCATAGCAGACTCACAGTTAATATTTCAACATATCATCATATGTCAGTGGCATATTGATAATACAGAATGATATTGAAAATATTACTGACACCGTTCTAGAAATGTGTTGTCGGCAACTAAACTCTCTCTCTCTCTCTCTCTCTCTCTCTCTCTCTATCTCTCTCTCGCTCTCTCTCTCTCTCTCTCTCTCTCTCTCTCTCTCCCTCTATTGTATTGACTGTATCCTTGACAGGTTTAATAAAGAACAACATGGAGAGCAAGAAGGAGGAAGCTGACAAACATCACATCCACAGAGCAGAGTCTCCAACACCCAGCTGTGTGTCTATGAAGAGTGACCGCTCTAAAGGACTTGGTCCTCTCTTCAGTGATGAACCTGGACCTCCACAAACACAGTATGTCAATCCTCCTATACAATATATAACACTATAATATGACAAAGTGATCTCATGCTAAATTACTATAAAACAATACATGTGCGTATTCAATCATTGGCTATTAAGTTATTGTTCAGTCAGTGGCCTGCCTGCCTGCCTGCCTGCCTGCCTGCCTGCCTGCCTGCCTGCCTGCCTGCCTGCCTGCCTGCCTGCCTGCCTGCCTGCCTGTCTGCCTTCCTGGCTGGCTGGCTGGCTAATCTAGCAAACTACTTGATTGACAATAGCCACATATCTTGTGCACACTGCCAATAGGCCTATAGGAAGCCAATCCCTGCATTAGGTTAATAGTCCTGTGCCCGGGGGTGTGCATAGTATATGAGTGCACAGTATATGAGAGATTGAATGTCCCTGAGGAGTCTCAGTAGTAATGTTGAAGAGCCCAGACCAGTAACACCGTTGGGCAGAATAGTCACCATTAACTGGTAGCGTGCCCAGGATTATTCAACATTTAATCGGCAGGTGCCCATGGCAACCCGCCATTTTACGTACCTTTGAGGTCCTGGCAAAAAAGTAGTCGGAGTAATTGTAATCCAAGTATGTCCTGTTTATTTTCACGATAATGTTTTCTTTCAGTCAGGACCATTTTTAAACAATCGCGGGCCACAGTGCTTTTGTGATGGCCGGTAGAAAAGGCCGCGTTTTGAACATGAAGGTGATTTATAAGCTAGATTAGGAGAAAAATGTACTTTTCTGCAGCAGCGTGCATGCATGTCTATTAGGGAGACAGCTCTTCCCGGTCACGTGATCTTGCGCTGCATTTCGGGAAATGGAGTGTTTTTGGTCACCGCGGTAGCCTGGTACAGTAGCTACAGTACAGTATAGTTTACTGTACGGTAGCCTGGTACAGTAGCTACAGTACAGTATAG
>NC_137810.1:3987450-3997450 GCF_963921795.1 Nannobrachium achirus | reverse complement strand
GAGCCTTTACACACACACACACACACACACGCACGCACGCATGCACACGCACACACACACACACACACACACACACACACACACACCAAAACAATGTCAACACAACGCACACAGATGCATGCACACAGCCACACACAGCACATATAGACAAGGAAATAGCCTACCTCCAAGCTCACAACACATTGCAGTGTGAGATTGTAGATACGCTATTATGTTCCTGCAGTGCTTGCTGGTGAATAATGGAATGATTGTTTAATGTTCTCGATTTCACTGAATAATGTACTTAATTTGTGTTTGTAGAATGCAGATCGGCACACCCAGTCAGACCACACCTGGACTGAAGACACCCAGTCAGACCAGCAGTGGACAGAGTAAGACCGGACACAATGTACATTAATTAACACAGTTAATAAATGAAATGTTTGAAATTACAGAAGACATTGTCATAATAAATGTCCACAATGTGTCATCAACAGTATCCATTTTAAATAATGATGCTAAACATGTATCAACTCTGTATGAAAACCAGTGATCCACTGTTGTTTCTTTGCCTGTTTTAATTAGTTTTATTAACCTCTTAAACGTGTTGTTTAGTGGAGTGGAGACCCTCAGGGCTCTATACTAGTATATTTTCTGTTTTCACTCAACACTCTAAACATTTTAGCTGAAAATAGCAGACCTACAAGCTTACAGATCAGCTTGTAAGCTTGTAGATCTTCTATTTTCTATCAAATTTTCCCTAGAATACAGATGCTGGGATTTAAGTGGTTAAATTAATAAAGTGCATACACAGCTGTAAGGATGTAAAGTTATAAATGAAGCTGAATGTTTAAAATGTCTCCATTGTCTTCTCATAGCAGGTGTCAGTGTGCAGGAGGATTTAAAGGTTTATAAGATCACTTTGAACAGTCTGGATCGTGTGACAGACGTCACTGAAGTGCCCTCCCTCAGCAGCATCTTCACAGCGCTCTACATCACAGTGGGAGAGAGTGAAGGGGTTAATAACCAACATGAGGTCTACCAGCTTGAGACGCTCTCCAAGAAGAACACCCTCCATGACCAACCAATCAACTGCTGTGACATCTTTAAGCCCCTCCTCCTTGGCAGAGAGACACCAATCAGAAGAGTTCTGACCAAGGGAGTCGCTGGCATTGGAAAAACCTTCTCTGTGCGTAAGGTCGCTCTGGACTGGGCAAAGGGTTTGGAAAATCAAGATGTCATTCTCCTGGTTCCCTTCTCATTCCGGGAGCTGAACTTGGTCAGAGATGAGCAGCACAGTCTTCTCTCACTGATCCATGTTTTCCATCCAACGTTGAAGAAGGTCACAGCAGAGCAGCTCGCTGTCTGGAAGGTTGGCTTCATCTTTGATGGTTTGGATGAAAGCAGGTTGTCCTTCAACTTCAACAATGACATCATCTCTGATGTCACAGTGACATCATCAGTGGACGGGCTGTTGACAAACCTCATCGAGGGGAATCTGCTCCCATTGGCTCTCATCTGGATAACCACCAGACCTGCAGCAGCCAATCAGATCCCTCCTGCATATGTTGACCTGGTGACAGAAGTACGAGGGTTCACCGATCCCCAGAAGGAGGATTACTTCAGGAAGAGATTCAGTGATGAGGAGCTGGCCAGCAGAATCATCTCACACATGAAGACGTCAAAGAGCCTCCACATCATGTGTCACATCCCAGTCTTCTGTTGGATCAGCGCTACCGTTCTGGAGGACATGGTGAAGACAGACGAGACAATACAGCTGCCCACGACCCTGACTGCCATGTGCTGCCACTTCCTGTTGGTCCAGACAAAGAGGAAGGAGCTGAAGTATGATGAGCCTCATCAGGGGAAAAAAAGAAACAAGAAAGGAAACAGAAAAGAGAGAGAGAATCAACAGCAGATCATGGAGACTGACAGGGAGGTTCTTCTGAAGCTGGGCAGGCTGGCGTTTGAACATCTGGAGAAAGGCAGCATCATGTTCTACCAAGAAGACCTGGAAGAGTGTGGTCTGGATGTGAAAGACGCCTCGCTGTACTCAGGAGTGTGCACAGAGATCTTCAAAAGAGAGGGCGTGCTCTTCCAGAGAGCAGTCTACTGCTTTGTTCATCTGATCATCCAGGAGTTTCTGGCTGCAGTCTACCTGTTCCACTGTTTCACACAGAAGAACATGAAGGTCCTGAAGACATTCAACCCATGGGTTGACACCAGGGACATGTCCTTGGAGGACTTCCTGGACACAGCCAACCATAAAGCCATAGAGAGTAAGAATGGTCACCTGGACCTGTTTCTCCGCTTCCTTCATGGTCTCTCACTGCCGTCCAACCAGAGTCTGTTAGGAGGTCTACTGGTTCAGACACAGTACAGTCCAGAGAGCATCCAGAGAGCCATCAACAACCTGAAGAAGATGAATGATATCGATGCCTCTCCTGACAGATGTATCAACATCTTCCACTGTTTGATGGAGATGAACGACCACTCAGTGCATCAGGAGATCCAACAGTACCTGAAGTCAGGGGACAGATCAAAGACAAAACTGTCTCCAACCCAGTGTTCAGCTCTGGCCCACATGCTGCAGATGTCAGAGGATGTTCTGGAGGAGTTGGACCTGGACAAATACAACACAGACAGGGAGGGCCGAGGCAGACTCATCCCAGCTGTGAGGAACAGCAGAAAGGCTCGGTTAGTAGTCATGTGAATAGAAAACTTAGAACAGAAACAATGTACTGTATCTTCACACCACTACACACACACACACACACACACACACACACACACACACACACACACACACACACACACACACACACACACACACACACACACACACACACACACAAACAAACAAACAAACAAACAAACAAACAAACAAACAAACAAACAAACAAACAAACAAACAAACAAACAAACAAACACACACACACACACACACACACACACACACACACACACACCTCAAAGTTACAACGGCTAATCTAAGGCAAAAGGGTGACAGAGCTTTTTCTGTGGCTGGCCCAGCTCTCTGGAACAGCCTTCCATCCCACTTAAAACACACCTCTTCACCCTAGCATTTGAGCCCTAGACCCCTCCCTCCCTGTGCCTTTTATCTGTCATTGTTTTATATCTTAAATGTTTTGTTTTTATAGCTGTTCTTACAAGGTTTTAAATGTTTACGAATGTTTCTATTGTTTTTGCTTTGTATTGTATTTGTTTTTACTGCGTTCTCATGACGTACAGCACTTTGGTCAACCTGGTTGTTTTTAAATCTGCTTTATAAATAAATGGACTTGACGTGTGTGTGTGTGTGTGTGTGTGTGTGTCTGTGTGTGTGTGTGTGTGTGTGTGTGTGTGTGTGTGTGTGTGTGTGTGTGTGTGTGTGTGTGTGTGTGTGTGTGTGTGTGTGTGTGTGTGTGTGAACGTGGTCTGATTGACCACCTCTAATTACAGACTTGTTGGCTTTGGTCGTTTCCTCCAGAAGGAACACATGGAAGTTGTGTCTTCAGCTCTCAGTTCAAATCCATCCCATCTGAGACACCTGGACTTAAGTTACAACCAACTGGACCACATGGATCTACTGGATCTACTCTGTGCTGCACTGAAAAGTCCTCATTGTAGACTGGAGACTCTACGGTGAGATTAATTTACAATCATTATTTCCATCAGTGATTTATCATGTGATTATAATATGAATATTGTGGCATGAATAATGTTGATATCATAGTAACACACATTGACTGGGACAATGAGGAGGTACAGTAACTACAGTATGTACATGTTCACTAAATTCACTCAAACCACTCAAAGACTGTCTGTCTGTATCAGGGTAAAAAATAATCCAAGTGTCAATATCACAATGCAGCTCTGTTACTAGTAAAAGTAATAAATACACTTTATTACCAAATACTCAATATGCAGAATGCCCCCTTTTTATGTTTTCAAAATTTGTCGAAATAAAAAAAGTGTATAATAGGTGATAAAATAGCTGGTTTATGTATATTGCAATAATCTAAATCAGATCTGAAGTAAATCGTTACTAAAGTTTTCAAATAATTAATGAGTAAAAATTACAGTAATAGCCTCTCTAGATGTAGTGCAGTAGAAGTATAACATATACAAAGTTGACATAATCAAGTAAAGTAAATAAAGTAAACTAAACTTGTACTTAAGTACAGAAGTTGAGTAAATGTACTTAGTTCCATTCCACCACTGGTCTGTATCGTCTCTTTCTCCAGCAGATGTCCTTCCTGTGTCTGTGACATCAGCAGTTATCAGCTTCACTTGTCTTAAACTGTCCATCAATTGACCTTTGACCTGTTAGGTCTTATGTGTATAATGAAGCAATAAGCCACAAGAGGCATGTGGTTACCCAGTATTTTATAACGTCTGAAAGGCGTGGTGAGACACGAAGCCAAGCCGAGTGTCTCCAACCCTCTCAGCCGTTATAAAATACAGGTAACCACATGCCTCTCAGCCGTTATAAAATACAGGTAACCACATGCCTCGCGTGGCTTATTGCTTTTCTAAAACGGTTGCAATATGGCAACATGAAAAATCATAGACATGTACCAATTAAAACTGTTCTATGTCACTAATAATATTTCACAAACAAGGTCTGCAAGAAAGTAGTTCCCAGCTACAAGAAAGTAGTTCCCAGCTACAAGAAAGTAGTTCCCAGCTACAAGAAAGTAGTTCCCGGCCAGGCTGCAGAAACACCTGTTGCAATCAGAATGGGGTATAGGGGGGGCGCTTGGTGTTTTTACAAGCCCCATCCAGAGTCACTCAGTTACCGTCCTATGTGTGTGGGCGGTAGAGTTCTCAACGGGCCTGAAAATTAAGGCCCGGCCCTAACTGGGCCCTAACTGGGCCCTAACTGGGCAGGCCCAAGGCCCTACCCGGCCCTACTAGTTGCAGGGGTTGACGCTAACGCCTGCCCGACTGCCCGGGGCAGGCAAATAAAATGGTCGGGCAGGTGAAGGTTGTTACCAGGTTGCCCGACCGGGCAAGCGCACATTTTGAGTAACATAATGAGATTATCCGTCTTTAGAAACTTGAACAGGACTAGAGTGCTGCTCTGTCTCTCTCTCTCTCTCTCTCTCTCTCTCTCTCTCTCTCTCTCTCTCTCCCCTCAGTCCAACCCTCCTCCCCAGTCCCTACACACACACACGCAAACACGTGCGTGCTCCGTGCCTCCGTCGAAAACAGCTAATATACAAGATCACATTATGATGAAGACACGACGCGCACACAACTGCAACAAGGTATAAATCAGTGGGTTTCATTCACGCAAAACCTAAATGTGAATACGTTTGCAGGATCAATCCTCTCTCCAAAGAGTGTCTGTCGCGACGGGGATAGCTTCGCTGTTTCTATATGTCATCTTTTTGACACCCAACTCTAACCTTAACCTCCATGGGGTGAGTTGGTAAAACCCTCCGTCCGGACGAAATGATAGTCTTTCGAAAGAGCAAGATTTTACCGTTGCGACGTGCCGTGGCCGCCTCTCTTTGCAGCCTCTCTTTGCAGCGAACCACGCAGAAAAGCTAGCCGCGAACAGCACACGGTAGTCGGCATCGGAGCGAGCCAAGAGCCGCTCTGACGCACAACCTTGTTTTCAGATCATTCACGTTGCGACACAAGCATAAAGCATTCGAAGAGAATCACAGTTTATAAAGAGAAAACACCAGAGCAATAAACACTTTCTAACTGTCTTGAAACAAATATCTTTGCTCCACTTTCATTCATCCACTAAAACTACATTCTCCCTTCCACTTCAGTCAAGTGAGTCAACCTGTGGGTCGAGACCCCCCAGAGGTCCCCAAATGATTTTGGGGGGGTCCCTAGATGACAACCAAGTCATAATTTAAGGACTTTTTTAATACATTTAAAGACAAGAAAAAAAGACCATTGCTGCATCAAAAGTAATCAAACTATACTATAAAAACAAACACTAGCCAAATTGTAAAATAATACAAGAAAGATGCAAATTTTGGAAAATTGCTGATGTACAAGCTCACAACTCTCAAAAACATTTAATTGGGGACCCATATTTTTTTTCTGGGACCTATTTGAATGACCACCTGTGGGTCCCGTGACCCATTATATTGAAAACCTAGCAACATCACTGTAAGTAGAAGGTAACAAATATGTTAAAATGAACGTTAATTCAAATGTTGCGATTTTGCGATTATGAGGGCAAGTAGAACATGACCTGTACTTGCCCGACGGGCAAGTGCCTCTGAGACCTTAGTGTCAACCCCTGAGTTGGCATACATTTTAGGCCCTACCCGGCCCGAAAACCTTGGGTCGAGTCGGGTATATGTGTCCCAGCGCGGCTGACGGCTAGTCATTGAATTCTTTTTTCATTTTCATTTTTTTGAAAGCTGGGAATCATAGCTACAAAATGATATATTGGTTGTGGAGATTGACCCAACAGTTTTGAAGATATGGCTTATAGAATGATGCCATGCTGAAATACTACTTTTGAGATATTCAAGTACTAAATTTGGGAGGACCAACAGAATTATGTCCCGATCTCTCACATTAATTAAAAAAAAGTCTTATTTACATGCAGAGTTAAGCTCTGGCGTTTAAGTGAAATGTAGCCCGATATTTATGACATGCTTTTGTGGCTTTATCACATTTTAGGAACAAAATAATAATAATAATAATTTCAGCCCTGGTCTAAAGTAGTGGCTTCAGAAATGACTGCCCCAGTGTCATGGTCGGGTCTATCATATAGTAATAGTAATAAAATAATAAAAACTAATATTTTATTTTTTCATTGAGCCCGAGGCCCTACCCGGCCCGACTAATTAGCATACATTTTAGGCCCTACCCTAGCCTAAATGCCGGTCGGGTTCGGCTATGGTTGGGTTCGGGCTACATGTCGGTCGGGTTCGGGTTTGGTCGGGTTTGGAAAGAATTTAGCAATAAAAAAATAAAAATATATATTTTCTTTTTTCATTGAGCCTGAGGCCCTACCGGCCCAACTAATTAGCATACATTTTAGGCCCTACCCTACCCTAAATGCCGGTCGGGTTCGGCTATGGTTGGGTTCGGGCAGAATTTGAGAACTCTAGTGGGTGGTGCTTAGAAGCCCCGCACGGCAGGATTTAAGAGAAAATCAAGCGCTCCCTTCTCTAGTTCAGCTTCACAACACTGTGGAAAGAAATAACACACCTGGGTTTGATATAAACTGATTCAAGGTGTGGATTATTGTGTCATTTAGACACTGGTTTAATCAGAAACCAGCCAATCAGAATCATGTATTGGAACTAACCATTTAGAAACTCTGTTTTCAGTCATTTTGCTGGATCATCTGTTTTCAACCTGTTGCTGTTTCCTGTCTGTTGGGAGATTAAGTAAAGATTATTTAGTTCATGTTACTCTGTCTGGTTTTCTACTCTAAAACCCAGACAGTCCATCCAGACCAGGTCCTTTAATAGGTGGTTGTAAGCAGGTTCTCAGAATAATGTATTTTATAGCAGACAATCAAACATTGTGTGTTTTATTTGTCATTTAGACTGATGAACTGCTGGTTGTCAGAGAGAAGCTGTGAAGTTCTGGCCTCAGCTCTCAGATCTAATCCTTCTCATTTGAGAGAATTAGACTTGAACTTCAACGTGTTGCCGGTGTCTGGACTGAAGAACTTCTCTGGACTGGAGTCTCTGCAGTGAGTAGACTTGGACTGTGTCCATGTTGGTTAGTGCAGTGATTCCCTTGTTTCATGTTCCAATGGCATAACGTCTATTGTGCTAGTCTGCCCCAACAATCCCCTCCTCCCACCCCATTTATACAGTCATGCACCTGCTGAAGATTCATGTTTATGTGTATAATCTGTTGCAGCAAAATATCCAGGAAAACTACACAAAATAAGCTGGGATTGCATGATTTCATTAACCCTGAATCTTTACACATAACGTTTATAAAGTCATCACCTCACCCGTCGTTCACGTTCACACAGAAGCAAAACTGTGCCGTGAAAAAACAGTGCTCCGTGTGTGTGTGTGTGTGTGTGTGTGTGTGTGTGTGTGTGTGTGTGTGTGTGTGTGTGTGTGTGCGTGTGTGCGTGCGTGCGTGCGTGCGTGTGTCTGTGTGTGTTATATAATATATATAATCTCTTCCCTTGCTCAATAAAACATAATGTCTATATTATCTGCTCCGTTAAAATTCAAATAATGACAATTTAAATTAATCCTACTTGATGCAACATTCATTGCACTCCTTGTAAACTGAGCTTTGCCACGTTCATAAAGTTATACTACAGTAGCCTAGTAAGAAAAGGGTGGCTCACCTTTTCAATCACCTTTTTTTAATCAAAACACATATTTTTCTTTTACAAGTTCCCACAATTTTAGCAAATTCCTGTCATTTCACTAGTAGCAGAAACACTGTTAGTTGGCTAAACAATGTCAGTTGACAATGAAAAACATTCCTTGGGCTAAAAAACGGCCAACAAAACTATGATTTAGTGATGAGTCATCAATTTTCACAGTCTTTTGGGGTCCGTTTTTAGCCCAAGGAATGTTTTTCATGCAAAACAAATGCTTGCAATGGATTCAGAATAATTATGAACCCCTAGTTTGACCCCTCACATCCCACTTAAAGCAGTTTTTTTGGGAGTAATTGTTTCCTTTATTTTTCCTTGGATATTTAGTGTATTAGCCTAAGTGAATGAGACTGAAAATTACCCTAGCTGTCAAACATTTTCCCGGCCATTTAAAAAAAAAATACACCCCGGCCAAATTTGTTTATTAACCCTCGTAGATGACAAATCCATTGAGAAACGGACCTTTGCTCTCCACGGTCACGGAACTGCAATTTGTTGATGCATTGATGCATTGTTGTTCTACTTCCTACAGAGTGAAACATGGAGGAGAATTCTGGAATTCTGATCCTAATCCTCAACTCCTCAAGAGATGTGAGTATCTGTCTGTCTGTCTGTCTGTCTGTCTGTCTGTCTGTCTGTCTGTCTGTCTGTCTGTCTGTCTGTATTTGTATACAGTGTGTTATCCTCTGTTGGCCCCTCCCTCCCTGGATGCTGTCCTGAAAGCTCTTCAGTAGAGCTTCCAGTGAATGCAGGAGGTTTCTCTGCTCTTGGCCTGGTCCTTCACACCAGCTGATGCTTGTTTACAAAACACTCCCTCTACCTGACACACCTTCTGTAATGTTCAACCCTCCTTCTGCCACACATTCTGCTTAATGTCCCCCAAACACACTGGCCCTCATTTATCAACGTTGGCATACACCGAAATTTAGGCAACTCTCAGCATTTATCATTTCAACGTGACTTTGACGTTGGTGTAGGGTGGGATCAAATCTCAGGTCAAGTTCAGAGGTGGTGTAGGATTCATCCAACACCTCTTATTCCATTGTAGACATGCGGGGCAGCATTGTCTAACTATCTGACAGACAATGGACACATGTATCCACTCGAAAATGTATATCTAACACACTAATAAATAATCCTGTGAAAATATAACATTTTATAAAAGCATATAGCCGGCTACATCATGGACATGTACGCTGATTTTATTTCCAAGTTACAATGACAAGCAATTCAAATTTAGCGATGGAAGCAATCTACATTAAGTGCTTTAACACTAACAGTCTAAATCATAAGATTGCAGATCTGGCTCAGAAAAAGCATAGATACGAACGCATGCGAGAGCATTTTCGGGACCAGCGCGGCGCCGATATAATCTTACATTTACGTGGACCGTGAGACTCCAATTTATACAGTGCCGTGAGTCCTTTATTAAGGATAAAACCTGAAGGTCCAAACCTGGCTGTGGCCAGCCCAGCGCACGCTGTGGATGATTTATTTGGGGGTCCACGGCCCACCGGGGAGATGGCCAGCCAGTGCGGGAAATGTATATAGGCTACATACCGGTACATGATTGCTATAGTTTAAGCACTCAAACGCGCATTGCGCTCGTCGCTGATATTGGGTTAAAATGAATATCCAAACATAACCGTGGGGTCTCTCAATGTATACAGTAGCTAC
>NC_137810.1:3957450-3982450 GCF_963921795.1 Nannobrachium achirus | reverse complement strand
ACACTGACTTGAAAACAGCTGATTCACAAGCATCACAAAGTCATTTCAACACATACCTACAATAGGCGGAAATTAAAATCTATGTAAAATGCTTTGTTTAGTTTGCAGTGACTCTGTGAAACGTGTGGTTCTACTGAATCCAGCAATACCAATGTGTAAATGTAGCTTGTATACTCATGCAGTAAAATGTATGTATATGGTGTCCCAAATGGGGTGTCGGTCATAAGGATTGCATTGGCAGCTGCAGTACTCAGTTCACCCTTATACTTAAGTGGTGGCGGTGTCTCAGTCATAAAACCACTCCAACTTCTATCTGAATAATGTAAGTCTGAAATCAGATATGATCTGCCAGTCTGTAAGAACACATTATTTTATCCAAATATTTTATCAGACTATTCCCCTTTGATGTGAAAATCTTTTTTATTTTTATAAAATAAAATGTTTATATGAACACCTGAATCTTTGCAGTTTTCTTAATAGTGGTATACTTTAAATCCTCAGGTCAAGCTCATTAAGTCTAATCATGTGTGCACTTAATAAATGCATTATGATGTTAATGATGATGCTCTATGAACACTACTATGAATTTTTATAAAATAGTCAATATTTATTTATTTTATTATCAAGCATTTTGCAGTTTAAACGTATTCTATGTGAATAATGGTGACCAGATGTCCCAACATATCCAAAGCTTTAGTGTTAAGTAAACATGTTTTAAATCATTTAACCCAGTTCAGTCAGATAACTTACGAATAGATTGAAGCAATATTTATTATAGAATGAGTGTACAAGTGTAGATATAACATTTAGACTTGGCGTTCAGGCTCTGCTACCTTATTCTCCCTGCTCAGCAGCAGTACAAATAGAAACCATTATTAACCATTAAGAGCAGGGAGACATATGTATATATATACACACATACATATATATAATAAACACCCCCCATGGGGAACAGAACTAGTAACAGAGCCTTCTGGTGGAGCTGGGGAGGCGGTGGGAGCAAACAAGCGCATAACAGACAACAGTCCAGGACAAGAGACAGCAGGAGAACTGACAGACTGAGGCGAGCTTAAGTAGCCCGGCAATTGATCAGCTGACTGCCACATTGGCGTGTGACGTAATAACATGGTAATAAGCATCCGTATGCGCTTATGCAGCGCAGTATGATATTCTCAAGTATACCTGCCTGAACTAAACTCGCAGGCTACGTTATCATTTCAGTCAGATAACTTACGAATAGATTGAAGCAATATTTATTATAGAATGAGTGTACAAGTGTAGATATAACATTTAGACTTGGCGTTCAGGCTCTGCTACCTTATTCTCCCTGCTCAGCAGCAGTACAAATAGAAACCATTATTAACCATTAAGAGCAGGGAGACATATGTATATATATACACACATACATATATATAATAAACACCCCCAACACGCAGAACCAGAAACGCCCTACGGTGAAATCTCACCGATTCATCCTGGCAGATATCCCACTGACCCTCTTGGAGACAGTGACGAAATGCAGCGAGCAATTCTGAATCCTGCCAGAATATTCTAACATTATGTGAAGACTTAATATGTGTGCCGGCTGCGCACCGCCGTTTGGCAATTCCTCTACAGCACAAGAGGAATATACTATCTATTGGGAAAAACTATGTGTGGGGCGAAACCTCACCACTTAAGACCAAACCGATATCCCATCTTTTCCCCCCAAAACACCGAGACAACCATGGGATCGGCTAGGACATACTAACTTTATGTGAGAGAGGCCTTGGCTGCCAATACCATAAGGCCGTTCCTTAGAAAGGAACATCCTAAGCTTATTGAGAACGCTAGGCCTTGGGAGCCGACACCATGGGCCAACCTCTAATGCCAACATAGAGGTACCTGAGAATACAGCAGTGGCTGGCAACGCCATCCTCTAATGCCAGTATAGAGGATATTATCCTATTATCATACATTAGCTAATAGGCCTACATAACGTTCAGATGCAACCAATGATTCACCCAGCTACCACCATATATGCATAGAATAGTAATAACACTTTATTACCATCAAAGATAATTACAAAACACTTGAACTCATTAAATTTTGAGCCAACAAAACCTCGCCCCGATTTAAGCGCACATATCGTTCATAAGCAGCAGAAGACCACCGTCCCAGGGATTTAAGGGTGGCGACCGGCACTTTCATGGCTGCCGTGGTGGCCGCTCCGATGCGAAGTGAATGAGGAGAGTAGTATTCGGGAGACAGTCCGCAGAGCTGGCACAGAGTTTTTAGCTTTTCAGCAAACCAGGATCTTGTCATGGGTTTGCCGCCGGGGAGGAGGAACAGGGGATCGTGAGGATGATAACAGGCTCGGCATTGCAGGTAAGCAGACATAGAAGAAAAGGGACAAAAAGCTGTATTAGTCTTGGCTATAATCACAGGCACGCCTTTTTTGAATTTATCAGATTTAGAGTGTTTCAGAAATAAAGTGAATAGGACATCTTCAAAAGTTAAATCAGAGACAGTGAGGTCATGCTGAGGATCGAAAGAGAGAGAGCGAGTGGTGAATTCCCCACACCTCAAGAACCCATAAAAAGCCGTGAGAATAATAGCCTCTAACATTTTATCCTCATAGAAAGAAAAGCACCCAAGTCTCAATTTACACACCAGCTGATGCACCAAGTTAATAGTAAGAGGCAGTCTTTTATCTTTGCCTTGAGGTTGGTCTTTTTTGAGGCCGTTGAGCAGCAGGCGGATGGAAGGATGGCTGAGAATACTACATGATGATGGGTCTAGGCACCGGAGATGAAATTGAATACCCGCTAACATAGCTTTAATTGAGGACGGCTGGAGTTTACGGGATTCTGAGGAATGCACTATGAAGGCGCAGACTATAGCTAAATTAACTGGAACAGGGTTAATTGAACAGCTTAGACAAAAAGAGGAAAAGAAAAACCATGCAGAGTCGTATGCCTTTAATGTGTTCTTAGACAAGCCTTTCCTCATGATCACGGCAGCTGAGCTCAAAAGACCTTGCAGAAATTGATTTTTGTTTAATTGAGGATCGCTTGACAGAATGGAGGGCACGGCAGGCTGGTTGGCTTGGCATTGGGGCACAGCGCTTTGAACTCCTGAAATTTAAATCGGGAAAGAGCATCAGCTATCGATTTCTTATAACCTGGAATATAAGCAGCACGCAGAATAAAATTATTATTAATGCAGGTCCAAGAAAGACGTCTAATTAAGCTGTTGATAATCGGGATAGACGAACAACCTTTATTGATAATAAAAACCGCAGCTTCATTATCACAGAAAACCGTAATTTGTTTACGTTTCCAACCCTCCCCCCATAATAAGCACGCTATTACAATGGGGTACAATTCGAACAGAGCGATGGATTTAAGATTAGAAACCAAATCGCTCATTTCGGGAGGCCAGGGACCAGCGAACCACTGGTTATCGAAAAACCCGCCGAACCCGACGGACGGGGCGGCATCCGTGAAAAAATTCAATGAGGAGGAAGTCTCAATTACATCATTATAGAAAAAAGAAATTCCATTCCATTTATCTAACAAAGCAGACCAGAAACGAATGTCTGATTTGCATCCCTCATCTAAATTAATTATATCGATTAGATTAGGAACAGATTTGGCCATATCCAGCAGGCGGGAGACAAAAGAGCGGCCTTGAGGAATAATTCGCATTGCGAAATTAAGATGACCGAGCAGTGACAGGAGCTGACGTTTGGTCATTGATGGAATCTCTAAACAACTTTTTAGGAATTCTCTAATTCGAGTTAATTTTTCCTCAGGCAGAGAAGCCTGCATAAGCGCGCTGTCTAGAAGGATGCCTAGAAACTCTAGCTTATTAGTAGGGCCTACCGTTTTCTCCTCCGACAGAGGGACTCCTGTAGCTTTAAACAAATCTTTTAGAATAGAGATGCACCGGGCTGGAGGCGAGTGCTGAAAATCCACTACTAAAAAATCATCCAAAAGGTGCAAAACGAACGGCAGTTTGAACGTATTAGACAGAATCCAGCATAGCGCCTCTGACAAGGAATCGAATATACGGGGACTGCTGCGGCACCCGAATGTTAATTTGACTGCGAAATAAAAGTTTCCCTGCCATTTCACCCCGAAGAGATGCCATTGAGACGGGTGGAGCGGCATTACCTTAAACGCGTCCGTTATATCTGCTTTTCCCAACCATGCGCCTACGCCTGCCGATTTTATCATTTGAATGGCATTATCGATCGTGGCATAATATAAGGAAAACGGAAATAGCGGAATTAAATCGTTAATACTGGGAACTGGGCCATTATGAGGAGCGGAGAGGTCGATAATCAGCCGTTTTTTCCCCGAATATTTACGAGTAGCTACCCCTATAGGGCTTACCCGAAAAAGGGAGAATGGGGATTTTTTAAAAGGCCCGATCATGTGGCCTTTTGTCGTTTCTTTCTTAAGAAGCTCATCGACAACTTTAGGTTCTCGTATGGCGGACTGCAGATTATAACATATGTGGGTTATATTTGGTAGCCAACACAAACCCGCCAGAAACCCCTGAACTAGCCCAGTTAATAAATAATTAACAAAGGAACGGTTTGGATGGTTCTTGAGGGCCTCGGATAAAGCAGGAACGTTCACTGGTGTAGATGGATGATCCTTTATTATTTGGCTGATTTTTCGCGGGTTCTCCGCGGGCAGACAGACCTCGGGTGGGAGTCCCCGCACCAGCTGCAGACATGTATAAATTTACAGAATTGAAATGTGCACACACTCTCATTAAACTTATTACAAATGGGAGTCTTATTTCCTGGCGAATATCGCACCTGTCTTTTCTTAGCTTGGCCTTCGGAGATGTGCAGGGTTGCATTTGCATGAGGCTGCTGGGAGTGAGGCGGCTCTTGCTTGCACATAGCCACAGTCTTGGGGCATAGATTAGAAGTGTGGTTAAAGGAACCACAAACAGCGCAGCCTAACAGCCTATGGCCGGTGAAATGACGGGAGATGAGGGCTAGGTCGACAACTGACCAATCCAAACGCTGGTTAAACTTTTGGATGTGGACGGCGGCTTTGGAGGAGAATGATTTATGGTATTCGTAGAATAGAGACCCGCCATAAGAGAGCGCCAGATCAGCTATGATGGCCATATAACAATCTAGTTCCTCTCTACGCTGGGGGTGCACCTCGCAGACACAATCCCTGTATACTCCAAACGCTACAAAAAATTCTGCCAATGTTAACGTTTTTGAGAGCCTGGGGTCAGAGTCCTTTAACATAACAGACACATCTCCACAATCCACCATCCTGCTATAGTGAATAGTTAGCCTTTTAAATGAATAGCTATTTACCTGCTATTATATGGCTTCTGAGGCCCTCCGGGATTGCTGCAGCAGGAGAAAGAAACGGAGAGCTAGAGGAAGGACCTGGAACGGCAGTTCCCCAGGTTTTCCGAGGTGCCACGGACACCACGGATGGGATCGCACTAGCGGCTGCTGAAGGACCTGTAGACTGCCTTGGGGAAAACCCTGTAGATGCACGGAACACTGCGGTTCCCGTAGACAAGCCGGAAGAACCTGGACTGTTGTTGCTGCTTTCGAGAGCGTTGATCCTGAGGTTTACTTGCTCGATAGATGATTTGAGGCTCAGCAGAGTAGACACGATGATGTCATCATTCGGTCCGCTGGACTCGGCCGGGTTGCCTTTGTTCTTCTTAACCGGCGCTGAAACCGTGGCACCGGCGGGGCGACCGCGTTTCTTTGCTGGGCCTTTTCCTTTACCGGTGTACCCGCCGGTGGGGGCATCTCCGCCGTTTTGGCCGGTATCGCCGTCACCGCTCGGCTGAGCCTCGTCGGCTTTGACCAAAAACTCAAAAAGCCCTTCATGGCTCAGACCTGCAGGCACTGCAATGCCGCGTGAATAGAGTGACTCTAAAATACGCTGAATGGGCCAGTCGGCCAGCTTCCTCTGAACGAGACGCGAGCTACGTCTTTTACCGGTTGGCGCAGGATCAACATCATTAATCGCTGTTGCTGGGATTTCATTCTCATCATCTGGGTCTGGTTCCTCGTCAGGAATCAGCAGAGAGCCATCGTCCGACTCGGAGTGAGCAACGGACATGACGGCGACAAAGCTAACAAGTAATGCTAGAGCAGCAAACAAGCGCATAACAGACAACAGTCCAGGACAAGAGACAGCAGGAGAACTGACAGACTGAGGCGAGCTTAAGTAGCCCGGCAATTGATCAGCTGACTGCCACATTGGCGTGTGACGTAATAACATGGTAATAAGCATCCGTATGCGCTTATGCAGCGCAGTATGATATTCTCAAGTATACCTGCCTGAACTAAACTCGCAGGCTACGTTATCATTTGTGGGTTTTTATGGGTCACAACTCCAGTAAATATCCCATAGAATAATTTGATAAATTGTAAAAAAATAAAAAATAATAATGCTTGTCTCTCAAGCTAAAAAGTTTGGGAACCACTGGTTAGAACTGACGTGAAAATATTATCATAATCGTATGAATCAAATGATTAATTTACTTGATAAGGTAATGCATTATAGGAATATTTCACTTCCAAACAGTGTTGCCGTGGTCTGGGGTCGCGCCCCCGGCCACCCATATCTTTTCTGAGCCGGGGTCTCGCACCCCCCCCCCCAAGTTAGGGTTAGGGTTAGGGTTGGGGTTGGAGAAAGATATTTTTTTATAGTTATCTGGCCCAGTGGGAATGGGCCTTAAGTCTTACGTTTTGTTCCTGTTTAAAGCTCCAGTAAAGGTTTGTGTTTTCAACCAACTCCACTCTCAGTCTTACGTTTTGTTCCTGTTTAAAGCTCCAGTAAAGGTTTGTGTTTTCAACCAACTCCACTCTCTATGCATCATAATTACCAACCCTTCCTGCATGGTTCCTGGGCCGAGACCTAACATAACAGCCTATAAAAATCACAGTGATTTGTTTCATTACAAAATATGTGCATGCATACATATCTGTCTGTTTATTTACACAGGTGTTTGATAGTGTTTAGGGTTTAAATGCATACATATCTGTCTGTTTATTTACACAGGTGTTTGATAGTGTTTAGGGTTTAAATGCATACATATCTGTCTGTTTATTTACACAGGTGTTTGATAGTGTTTAGGGTTTAAATGCATACATATCTGTCTGTTTATTTACACAGGTGTTTGATAGTGTTTAGGGTTTAAATGCATACATATATGTCTGTTTATTTACACAGGTGTTTGATAGTGTTTAGGGTTTAAATGCATACATATATGTCTGTTTATTTACACAGGTGTTTGATAGTGTTTAGGGTTTAAATGCATACATATATGTCTGTTTATTTACACAGGTGTTTGATAGTGTTTAGGGTTTAAATGCATACATATATGTCTGTTTATTTACACAGGTGTTTGATAGTGTTTAGGGTTTAAATGCATACATATATGTCTGTTTATTTACACAGGTATTTGATAGTGTTTAGGGTTTAAATGCATACATATATGTCTGTTTATTTACACAGGTGTTTGATAGTGTTTAGGGTTTAAATGCATACATATATGTCTGTTTATTTACACAGGTGTTTGATAGTGTTTAGGGTTTAAATGCATACATATATGTCTGTTTATTTACACAGGTGTTTGATAGTGTTTAGGGTTTAAATGCATACATATATGTCTGTTTATTTACACAGGTGTTTGATAGTGTTTAGGGTTTAAATGCATACATATATGTCTGTTTATTTACACAGGTGTTTGATAGTGTTTAGGGTTTAAATGCATACATATATGTCTGTTTATTTACACAGGTGTTTGATAGTGTTTAGGGTTTAAATGCATACATATATGTCTGTTTATTTACACAGGTGTTTGATAGTGTTTAGGGTTTAAATTCAGGCTATTCCATTTCAAATTATGTAAAATATAGGCTTTATGTACTGTTGTAATGTGACAGTGTGTCCACAAGGGGGCACACCAACACCACATCTGCAGGGTTCTGGTGACGTCAGAGCAGTGAGTCAACAACTCTGAGCAGCCAGACATAACAACAGACATAATACACTGGCCTATAACAACACACATAATTGTATTTCTGTCTATACAAAAACAACAAACTAATATTAATATACAAATGATACCATGGTTTCTTTCATTCATTTAATATTACACATAGGCCTACGTTCCATGTATATTGTATATTGTTTCTATTATGTAGGACTAGCTATTATTGATGAATTGAGTACAATAGACCACAGTGCAGGAAACAATCCCCCTGGGTTATTTTTGTGTTCTCATTTTAGCAGTGGCTCAGGGGTAGAGTGGCCGGATGTTCGATCCCGGGCTCCCCCAGAGTCAGTGTGGAAAAGTCCTTGAGCAAGACTCTGAACCCCTAACTACTCCTGATGAGCAGGTTGGTGCCAAGCATGGTTTCCTCTGACATCGCTGTATGAATATGAGATCAGATGGATGGATGGATGGATGGATGGATGGATGGATGGATGGACTGATAAATGACCACATTGTAACTTGTAAGATTTGATTCCATTTGTTTATTTATTTCTTCCAAAAATAGTTTTTGTACTTTCCACACTCACTGGCCTCATTGTTAATAATAGCTGATCTGAACACAACATGTAGTGTGTGTGTGTGTGTGTGTGTGTGTGTGTGTGTGTGTGTGTGTGTGTGTGTGTGTGTGTGTGTGTGTGTGTGTGTGTGTGTGTGTGTGTGTGTGTGTGTGTGTGACTGTGACTCACACATGGTGACATCATAATGCAGATCATAGCAGCAGCACATGACTTGAACGTTTTTTAATCACGCGACGCTGAACATGTGTATAACACACACACACACACACACACACACACACACACACACACACACACACACACACACACACACACACACACACACACACACACACACACACACACACACACATATGCATTGTCCTCTGGTCACAAGTCTTACAGTAAGTCTAGCTGCACTGAGCAACACTCTTCACTGGAGGGTTAACAGTAGCATATTAACCTTCCAGGAATAGAAAGACTGCAGTTCAGCTGAAATATGAAATATGAACTGTGCTGTTGTTGAATACATCTATAATTATTATTATTAGAGAGAGAGAGACAGAGAGAGGTTTGCTGCTAAAATGTGCTGCTATTGTCTAAGGTTTTATAAATGCAAAATATAAAAATATTTGTTATTGTGTTTCTAAACTTCATAAGCTTTCCTACCATGTACTATATATCTGACAGAGAAAAACACAACTCTTATGGTTTTCATACCATGTACTATATTTATGACAGAGAAAAACTCAACTCTTGTGGTTTTTCTAAGATAGATTTGTCTCTGTTGTAGTTTAAACATCTCAGTTCACAAATGTATTAATTCCTGTTTAATTGTACTCATAGTACATTGTTTTATTACTCTTTTACTTTGACAATGCAAACACACATGTTTCTTCATGACAATAATGCTCCTTTGAAGACAGACAGACAGACTGTTAAACTGTTAGTAATTCCTCCATCAGTGAGTGGGTCATGTTCTGGTCATGTTTATGTAGCAGTAACTGTAGCAGAATTTACTGGCAGTATCGGCCAATGGGAACATTTCTGTTTGACCAATCAAAGAGCTCAGAGTGAAAATAGAACAGAACATGATAAAAACGGTTTCTTACCGTAACCGTGGTTACTGATTAATTACTGATAGAGAGCACACACGCACGCACGCACGCACGCACGCACACACACACATACGCACAGTCTCTTAACCAAATTTTAGCTGAGTGTGTGTGTGTGGGCGTGCGCTCGTGCACAGGCATATTCTGACACCGGCCTTTTCCCAGAATCCCCCTTGGCCTGGATTGCAGTGCATGTGTGTGTTCTTCCAATGAGGAGTAACTCTGTTAGTGTGTGTGTGTGTGTGTGTGTGTGTGTGTGTGTGTGTGTGTGTGTGTGTGTGTGTGTGTGTGTGTGTGTGTGTGTGTGTGTGTGTGTGTGTGTGTGTGTGTGTGTGTGTGTGTGTGTCATTGTGGTACAAAGAGGACAGATAGTGTTCCAGTGTTTTACATGCTCATGGAATCCTCTTATGAATTATGAACAGATCATTATTTATCTTTCTGCCTCCGTCAGCAAACAGTCCAAGGTGTTGTGTTACTGGGTTGCCTCAGTCGTCCGTCCGTCCGTCCGTCCGTCCGTCCGTCCGTCCGTCCATCTGTCCTCTGTCCATCCATCTGTGTTGTCAGTGGTTCTCAAACCACTGACAAAGACCCCCACATTGGTATGTATTTGGCCGTGGACCCCCCATCTGAAAAATGCTTTGCACCAGGGACCCCCCAAGAGAAGATTTGTGTGCTTTGAAGTTGACACATGACCTAAATATAGAAAGACATGACTGACATATTTCACAACTTTATACTTGTAAAAGAACATTGATGATGCGACACGTTGTGAGGTACAACCTCTGCTATTTCCACTATTTTGGAAAATGGAAACGATGACGATTATGACAAGATGATTGTGATTATAGACGATGATGTAATAATGGTGACAGTCCTCTCTCTCTGTGTGTCTCACTGACTCGTTGTTGACAGTAAAAGTATTTACAGTTTGACAAAACATCTGTTAACTCCTCCACCAGCAGTGTTGTCACACACACACACACACACACACACACACTCACACACACACACACACACACACACACACACACACACACACACACACACACACACACACACACACACACACACACACACACAGATCAATACCACAGATGGATGCTGATGAGGAGGTGATGAAACATAAACATGTTTGTCTTGTTGTACCAGAGTTCTGTCCTCGCAGAGAGAACCACACTGTGAAATACAAGAGTTTATATCAGCAGTTCTCAAACCTCTTCATGTCACATGAGTGTATATTTAGCCAGGGACCCCCATCTGAACAATAGTTTGTGCCAGGGACCCCCATCTGAACAATAGTTTGTGCCAGGGACCCCCATCTGAACAATAGTTTGTGCCAGGGACCCCCATCTGAACAATAGTTTGTGCCAGGGACCCCCAGCAGATTTGCATGAATCTCTAGATTTATACATAACTGGTATTTATGAATAGCAAGGTGTAAAATATGGATAGTTATTTAATGCTATATTAACTCATATAACATCAGTTCAGAGACCTGTCTACCAGTGACATCATCGATGGGAATCCAAGCTAATAGAAAGTGCAGGCTGCTTATTCCTGGAACGTTACTGTTCTCCTGTTTGCCCAGGTGCGTTGTTATTGTGTGTTTTGAGTTGCTATTAATAATTAGAAGTGAATGTTTCCTGCATTTTTGAATGAGTGGGGAACAAAGAACCTTTTTTTTTGTGGGGGTAAGTGGGGAACATAGAACCTGGGGAACATAGAACCTTTATTGCGGGGGTAAATAGGAAACATAGAGTAGGTACGGTCCCGCTTGAAATGAGCTCAGTGCGGTGTTTCTCAAACTGGGGTCCAGGGACCCAACAGGGTTCCTCCAGTACCTTACAGGTCCATGTGTTTCCATTTATTCATTCTCCAGAACCAACCGTCTCAGTTCAGTCAGTGTGTTGGTGTTTGCATGACTTTCATCATTGACTGATTATTGTTGTGATCACTGAAGTGCAGTTACCCAATGTGACCACAGGGTGGCATCTCAGTGCAGCATCATGTAGCAACAAACAGACAGGTATTGTAGAAGAGGCATATTTATCATTATTAGACATAACAGAGCAGTTATTTGTTTTTACTAAATAATGTATGATCACTTATTTAATTGTTATTGATGTTATATTGTTATTATATATGACACATTATAATATGTCATTATATTTAGTTTGTCTGTTTGTGCATGTTTTTTGTTCTTCAAAATACTTAAAATAGCACATGTACAAGCTTGTGATGTGCTGTGAGCTTGTACATCTACTATTAGTGAATTATACAATAGGTTACAATTATTGTGGCTCTGTATTTGGCATAAAATGATGTTCTAAGCCATTGGTTCTCAAAGTGAGGTCTGGGGACCCCCAGGGGTCCTTGGGAGGGTCCCCAGGAAAAGTGGTTAACATAGCATCACAATCAATTGAACCACTTTATCCATTGTTATGTTGGCTATTCAAAACAAGCTCACAGCTTGTAGGTGTTTGAAAATATTTGAAAAAAATATTGAAAATGTTTAGAATATTTAGAATAATTGTGAAAATTGTTTAACACAAATGAATCTTCTGGGGGTCCCTGTTCAAAATCATTTTCAGATGGGGGTCCTCGGCCAAACATACATTTAGGGGTCCTTGGCATCTAAAGGTTAGAGAACCAAGGCTTAAAGGACATCCCTCATCTTACAGGATGTCATTTGTATAAACTGTAGATGTGAGTGGACTAGGATTCTCTCACTCTTCTGCCAGTGTGCCAGTGATCAGTGATCAGTGATCAGTGATCATTGATCAGTGATCAGTGATCAGCCTCCAAGGCTTATTTTTAGTTTGGGTTTAGCTTATAACTTTATATCAATTTCACCACTTTTGCAGTAAAATGTTTTTATACTAGAATCCATGTTATGCATGGGAGGCCTTAGAAAGAGTTGTGTCTTGTCCTGTCTTTCTGTGTGTTTGTCTCTGTGTGTTTGGTCCTGTCTTTCTGTGTGTTTGTCTCTGTGTGTTTTGTCTTGTCTTTCTGTGTGTTTGTCTTTGTTGCTGTTGGACTGGTTTGACTCACAGAGAGAGATGGGTGCAGTCTGGCACCATGCCAAGAGCACTTGAGGACGTTTAGAAGGTGTTTGTGTGCGTGTGCGTGTGCGCGCGCACATGCGTGTGTGTGTGTGTGTGTGTGTGTGTGTGTGTGTGTGTGTGTGTGTGTGAATGTAATGAATGTTTATGTGAATGGGTGAATGTAATGCACAATCTCTGTAATGCGCCTTGGATACACACACACACACACACACACACACACACACACACACAAAATAAAGATAAAATAAACAAAAATGAAAATAAAACAATTCAAAGGAAGCAAACAGTGATCACCCCATGATGTGCACTGCAATGTAGTTTCAAATGCACTGCATTGCAGTAAAAAAAACTAAAAAAGAAGAAGACACGTGTGACATGCATGATCTGGGCAGATTGACCCAGGAAATGTGCCAATCTCAACCCAAAACAACGGTATCGTCTGTTCCTGTAGTCTAGTGCAGTTTCTCAAATGGGGGTACGTGTACACCTAGGGGTACACAGGGGTACTGCAGGGGGTACGTGAGGAAAAACTAAAATGACAATATGTATTTTACTGACTTTGCAATACTTTCACTTCGACTCCACGTAGAGGTTTCAAAACGAAGTCAGAAACCCCCGGGGATTGTTTAGGTATAGACAGGGCCTAAATCTCGGGTCCAAGTATTGTACTTTTACTTCAATACATTCATAAAAAAAACGTAGGTTTTAATGTCACGTTTTAACATTACGCCGGATAGACGCCCTGGGCGAACGGCCGGGTGGGCAAAACGATTGGTATTCCCTCTGTGTACGTTAGTGACACCCGACACCGTTGTTTCAGCTGCAGACAGAGGAGAGCCAGGAAAAGACTGCTCTCCTCTCTTCCTTAAAGTTTCCTCCATGAGCTTCTCTTGAAAGAAACATTTAAGAAACTGTAATAATTATGACAACAGTGAAAATGTAATGTAATATTTGTCCATCTGTAAAGTAAAGGAGCTGTAAGCAGCTTCTCTGTTCTCTGCTGCTCTCTGTCACTCACTGGTTTCACTCCAGACTCACTGCCTGCTCTCTTCACTCGTCTGTCTATGACCACAACATTTAGTTGAGTTAGCTCCGCCCCAGTCGATCTGCAAGCCCACAACGCACTGCTGATATGACGTGGTGTGGACTTGTAGGTTAGCTGTTTTGTTCCTGCACGAGGCCATTGTACGTTGATGCAAATAGGGGGAGAACGGGGTAAGATGAACCGCTGGGTAAGATGAACCACCCCTTTTATCTTTAAAACTATACACATGAGTTGTCATTTGACCTTAAAATAAGAACACAAACATCATTTCCACCTTGCTGTGGAGTTGACAGACACATGGGCAAAGTGGAAAGCATATTTCTACCCCGAAAAGTGTTTTTTGAAGGTCGAAGTATTTTTTTTTACTTTTATGGTATAATGATTTTTATATTAAAGCAAATGTACCCAGGTCTAAACTTATATAGCATGCATGTTGGTGATATCCCAATGTATGAAACTATGTGAATCATTTAGCTAAAGAACAGCTTTAAGCCTTAAGTTAGCCAGGTTTTGTCAAAATGGTGTCCGTGGGGCAAGATGAACCAAATGCCTTGGGGTAAATTGAACTAT
Organism: Nannobrachium achirus; assembly: GCF_963921795.1. Lineage (NCBI taxonomy): Eukaryota > Metazoa > Chordata > Actinopteri > Myctophiformes > Myctophidae > Nannobrachium > Nannobrachium achirus. Next base: position 3,968,109 of record NC_137810.1, on the reverse strand, counting down.
GTGAATCACCATTCATATTTTTTATTAGGTGTTATGCTGAATGATCTTTCATTTTGATGAATACACTAATTTAAGTGAAGTTTTTAATATTGTATTAATAATTGCAAATATTATAAGGTTCTGAATAACAAACTTTATTTAATTGGTTTTAAATAACCGTAAGAAATGAAATAAGACTATTTGCAAAAGGAAAATGTGTTATCAAAATATTTCTGATAAGTAAATACATTCTTTGTTCAAGTTTAAGCTGTTAAAGTTTAGTATATCACGTGGTTCAACTTACCCCTTCAATTTACCCCTCACCTGGGGCAAGTTGAACCAAATGACCACTTTTTTTAATAAGTCATATTTTTATGGTCCTTTGTCATAGACACTTACTTATAGTCCAGTCATTTTAGGGTTAGACCTAGAACAAATTGCAATAGTAGCAAACTCAACTGATTTTGTATCCTCATTATGTCCTTAGTGAGGGAAAAAAAGTCCCAAGGAATCCCACCGGGGCAAAGTTTTGAAAACGACCTATCTACCTTCACTTACTATACACTACAATATAAAGGAAAAAATGACTGAAAAAAATCTGCTTTAAGTGGGATGTGAGGGGTCAAACTAGGGGTTTTTAATTATTCTGAATCCATTGCAAGCATTTGTTTTGCACGAAAAACATTCCTTGGGCCAGAAATGGCCACTCAAAACGTCAATTTTCATCAATTTTCATCAATTTTCAGTCTTTTGGGGTCCGTTTTTAGCCCAAGGAATGTTTTTCATGCAAAACAAATGCTTGCAATGGATTCAGAATAATTAAAAACCCCTAGTTTGACCCCTCATATCCCACTTAAAGCAGATCTTTTTTCAGTCATTTTTTCCTTTATATTGTAGTGTATAGTAAGTGAAGGTAGATAGGTCGTTTTCAAAACTTTGCCCCGGTGGGATTCCTTGGGACTTTTTTTCCCTCACTAAGGACATATTGAGGATACAAAATCAGTTGAGTTTGCTACTATTGCAATTTGTTCTAGGTTTGGACAAATTTTGGCCTAAAATGACTGGACTATTAGGGCACCAGCAAGCAGACTCTATGACATGAAAGCAGCACTGCTCTGTGTGTAGCCGGTGTAGGTGTGGCTGTGGGGAATGACAGGGAGTGAGTTTATTAGCAGTTTGCAATAGGAAAAAAAAGTACAGTTTCATGACAGAACAGTTCACTGGTACAAGGTCAACTATGTGAAAGGAGACCCTAGTATGCTTTACGGCTTATTTACACAGGAACCACTTTATGTATCTCATATAACACTGAAAGACAGACGGATAGAACAGAGTACTTTGCATAGGCAGGGGTTGACACTATCAGAGGCACTTGCCCATCGGGCAAGCACAGGTCATGTTCTACTTGCCCGAAGGTAATGCCCACTTGCCCAAAAGGTAAATTGTCCATTATAAAATGATAGGTACGATTTAATTACCGCTCAATTTAACACTTATTTCTTTACTTTCTGGGGCTGTGCGATAAAATGTCATACCTCAATACCTCCAAATCCAAATACCAAATACTTTAACTATGATTGAATATGTCTATGGTTTCACACTTGTTATTTTATATTTTTAAATGTAGCAACAGTAAAAACAGCACATTATAGGTAAATAGTGCTCTTATTTTACATTCCACAGACCAGAAGACACAGCGCACTGGCCACAGATATCTCGTGTTGTGATTATAGACATTTGTGTCCCCTCTCAAATGAGCACTTGCCCTGTCGGGCAACCTGAAAGTCAACTTCACCTGCCCTGACATTTTATTTACCTGCCGGGGGCAGGTGGGCAAGCCTTAGTGTCAATGCCTGATAGGATAACATCAATTACAAAAGCAGAAAAGAAAATAATAATAAAAAAACAGGGCAATAAAAACAACAGATGGGTCTAGTCTATTTAGGCCTGAAGGTGAAGGTTTTGAAGGAGGCTAGGGATTTGCTCTCCTTTAAGGCCTGCGGTAGGGCGTTCCACATGTTGGTGGTATAGCAGGAGAACGAATTAGAGCCTCTGGTGTTGTGATCGTGGACATCCTTGACCTTTAGTTTGTCAGGTACATGGGTATCTTGGAGGTGTAGTGTATCTTTTCTTGACTATATCTACTGCATACTGTGTTCTATTCGTCTGTCATTCAATGTTATATGAGATACTTCATGTGGAAATAAGCTTAGTCTTTTCTAGGATCTCCTTTTAGTAGACCTTGTACCAGTGAACTGTACCGTCATGAAACTGTACCTTATCCTATGCAAACTTCTAATAAAGTCTTCAATCAATCAATCAATTGTACACCAGGCCCATTGCAAGATGCTGTACCCTCTCTCTACTTTACTGTAAACCACGTGTCTTCAGCAGCAGTTGGCCACTGGCCATAAGAGAGAGAGAGAGAGAGAGAGGGGAGGGGGGGAGGCACCGGGAGGCACACACACACGCACACGCACGCACGCACGCACACACACAAACACACACACACACACACACACACACACACACACACACACACACACACACACACTCAGAGAGAGGGAGGTGTTTAAATAGCCTAGTAAACTGACTCCTCCCATCTTCTGTTCGAATGAAGGCAGGAAGAGTATGGTTTATGAGGCTAGTGTTTAAAGTGCTTGTCGCAGAGTCTGTGCAGAAAGGAAACACGCACAGACTGGATAATCCAACAACACGATATGCCTATGGAATATTATGGAACACCAGCGATGGTTATGCAGGGACTGCTACCTGTTTAGGGTAATCACTGACTGTACTTTATGTTTTAGTTTATAATCACTGACTGTACTTTATGTTTTAGTTTATAATCACTGACTGTACTTTATGTTTTAGTTTATAATCACTGACTGTACTTTATGTTTTAGTTTATAATCACTGACTGTACTTTATGTTTTAGTTTATAATCACTGACTGTACTTTATGTTTTAGTTTATAATCACTGACTGTACTTTATGTTTTAGTTTATAATCACTGACTGCACTTTATGTTTTAGTTTATAATCACTGACTGCACTTTATGTTTTAGTTTATAATCACTGACTGTACTTTATGTTTTAGTTTATAGTCACTGACTGCACTTTATGTTTTAGTTTATAATCACTGACTGCACTTTATGTTTTAGTTTATAATCACTGACTGCACTTTATGTTTTAGTTTATAATCACTGACTGTACTTTATGTTTTAGTTTATAATCACTGACTGCACTTTATATTTTAGTTTATAATCACTGACTGCACTTTATGTTTTAGTTTATAATCACTGACTGCACTTTATGTTTTAGTTTATAGTCACTGACTGCACTTTATGTTTTAGTTTATAATCACTGACTGCACTTTATGTTTTAGTTTATAATCACTGACTGCACTTTATGTTTTAGTTTATAGTCACTGACTGCACTTTATGTTTTAGTTTATAATCACTGACTGCACTTTATATTTTAGTTTATAATCACTGACTGCACTTTATGTTTTAGTTTATAATCACTGACTGCACTTTATGTTTTAGTTTATAGTCACTGACTGCACTTTATGTTTTAGTTTATAGTCACTGACTGCACTTTATATTTTAGTTTATAATCACTGACTGTACTTTATGTTTTAGTTTATAATCACTGACTGCACTTTATGTTTTAGTTTATAATCACTGACTGCACTTTATGTTTTAGTTTATAATCACTGACTGTACTTTATGTTTTAGTTTATAATAATCACTGACTGTACTTTATGTTTTAGTTTATAATCACTGACTGCACTTTATGTTTTAGTTTATAATCACTGACTGTACTTTATGTTTTAGTTTATAATCACTGACTGTACTTTATGTTTTAGTTTATAATCACTGACTGCACTTTATGTTTTAGTTTATAATCACTGACTGTACTTTATGTTTTAGTTTATAATCACTGACTGTACTTTATGTTTTAGTTTATAATCACTGACTGCACTTTATGTTTTAGTTTATAATCACTGACTGTACTTTATGTTTTAGTTTATAATCACTGACTGTACTTTATGTTTTAGTTTATAATAATCACTGACTGTACTTTATGTTTTAGTTTATAATCACTGACTGTACTTTATGTTTTAGTTTATAATCACTGACTGTACTTTATGTTTTAGTTTATAATCACTGACTGTACTTTATGTTTTAGTTTATAATCACTGACTGCACTTTATGTTTTAGTTTATAATCACTGACTGCACTTTATGTTTTAGTTTATAATCACTGACTGCACTTTATGTTTTAGTTTATAATCACTGACTGTACTTTATGTTTTAGTTTATAATCACTGACTGTACTTTATGTTTTAGTTTATAATCACTGACAGCACTTCACTTTATGTTTTAGTTTAGTTCTACTGAGGCTACAGTCATGGGAATTACACTTGGAATAGCCTCGGAAACCCAGGCTTCTTGTAATGTCAGTTATAGTGTTGGATGAGTATAGTGTGTGCCAGCGACTACGTCATTGTAGTCCTTAGCGGCCATTTCTTGGGTCAAAACACAGGTGTTTCAATTGTTTGATTGCATAAAACTAATGCTATAGTCTAATCAGAACACCTGTGTAAGGCTGTGTTTACCCAAGAAATGGCCGCTCTTAGAACTACATTTGGCACACCCTATAGTGACTGAGACTGTCAGAGATAGACGTTTAGGCTACACCTTGGCCAGGAACGATATCTAGCAGATTCTAGCCTAATAATAAAGTATGGACGAGTTGTTAATAGAACTTCACGACCGTTTTGAATGCAGCTTCAAAACCTGGGTGTCATACAATAACAACAACAACAGCAGCAGCAGTAGCCTAGTCAGTGAGAAAGATATGCCGTGAATAAGATTAAGAATATAGACTGGATATGAACGACATCTATCTAAGCCCATACTCACCTCCCCTTTCCACTGTAAATCTGCTTCTTCTGTTTATTTTATTGGTGTCAGGTAGATTCGCCTAAAACTATTGATGTGGTTACGGAGTTCGTATAGGATAGCCGTGTGTAGGACTAATGGTCACTGTTTGACAGCCAGGTAACACCACTGTCACAGTCACTATAATATTTAAATGACAAAGAGATAATATGCAAACATGAATATTTAAATGACAAAGAGATAATATGCAAACATGGACAGTCTGACAGCAGAATTGAGAGTAGGCGAAATGAGTCTTCAACTGCAAAGACTCTCTTGTCTGTGTGTGTCTGTGTGTCTGACTGCCTGTCTGTCTGCCAGTCTGTCTGTCTATTGTGTGCTAGTGCAGCGGTTCTCAACATGTGGGTCGGGACCCCCAGGGGGGCCCCAAATTATTTTAGGGGGTCCCCCGATGATTAACTTAATGTGAAACATTGTTTTCTCTCTCAACAGTAAACACACCCACATAAGGAGAGGGTATCTGCACACTTCTAAAGTGACAATTTAAGGACTTTCAATGCTTCTAAAATGATAAATTAAACATTGGCCAAATTGTCAAATATTAGAGGCAGAAATTGTGAAAATCAGATCTAGAGGGTGGCCATTACCCCTTGAGCAGGTCTAGATCTACATGCTCACAAAGCCTTGTTGCGAGGCGTTGTGAGCATGTAGATCTGCTATTGTCCCAATAGAACCGTGTTATACAAAATGTAATGGTTCAGGGTGGGGGGTCCCCAGTTAAAATGTGATTATTTTGGGGGTTGTGGCCTGAAAAGGTTGAGAACCACTGGGCTATTAGTGTTCCTACAGTACAAAAGACAACAAATGCATGGCGTTGTATTTCAGCTTGTTTTCATGCAGGGTGAACCCTGTCCTCACGTCAGTCAGCCCAATGATCTTCTATTGTGTGTTTAAACACTGACTACAGTCATAGCATAGGCTACTCATAACATAATAACTTGGGGGTTGGAATGAGACATGGTGGGACTTGCCCAACTCGTTCCCTGACTATTATGTGTTGGTTCCTCTGTGTAGAATAGATGACATGATATCATCTAATTCAGTGGTTCTCTACCTTTTCAGGCCGCAACCCCCCAAATAATCATATTTGAACTGGGGACCCCCCTGCACAAGCACTTGGAATTGTAGGAGTTGGCAGTTGGCTTTACATTTAGTTTGACTCGACTGTTCCATATTGTGAAAATAGCCGATCTACATGCTCTGTGAGCATGTAGATCTGCTATTTTCACAATGTCTGCCTCTAATATTTGACAGTTTGACCAATGTTTGACCAGAGGTACTAAAAAGGTCTTTAAAGTCTTTAAATTGTCACTTTCTAAATGTGAGATACACTTATAAATTATAAGACCAACATACATTATAAGTTATAATGTATGTTGGTCTGTTAACTGTTGAGAGAGAAAACAATGTTAACATTTAGCTAAACGTCTGGGGACCCCCCCAAATAATTTGGGGGTCCCGACCCGCAGGTTGAGAACCACTGATCTAACTGACTGTAGCCCTAGAGCTGTAGAGAATAGATGACATGATATCATCTAACTGACTGTAGCCCTAGAGCTGTAGAGAATAGATGACATGATATCATCTAACTGACTGTAGCCCTAGAGCTGTAGAGAATAGATGACATGATATCATCTAACTGACTGTAGCCCTAGAGCTGTAGAGAATAGATGACATGATATCATCTAACTGACTGTAGCCCTAGAGCTGTAGAGAATAGATGACATGATATCATCTAACTGACTGTAGCCCTAGAGCTGTAGAGAATAGATGACATGATATCATCTAACTGACTGTAGCCCTAGAGCTGTAGAGAATAGATGACATGATATCATGTAACTGACTGTAGCCCTAGAGCTGTAGAGAATAGATGACATGATATCATCTAACTGACTGTAGCCCTAGAGCTGTAGAGAATAGATGACATGATATCATCTAACTGACTGTAGCCCTAGAGCTGTAGAGAATAGATGACATGATATCATCTAACTGACTGTAACCCTAGAGCTGTAGAGAATAGATGACATGATATCATCTAACTGACTGTAGCCCTAGAGCTGTAGAGAATAGATGACATGATATCATCTAACTGACTGTAGCCCTAGAGCTGTAGAGGCGGGTCAAAGTCACATTATAAGGAAATGAAAGTGCACAGCGTATCTCAGGGAGCCATTTTGAGACACGACAACAACTGTGAACTTGACAGTGAGGACAACATGTGAGGAAGACAAAACAAAACACAATAAGGACCAAAAGCTAACGTAAAGTAGGTGTTGTTGTTTTAATATTCACTACTAGAACCACTTGGTTCTCACAGGAACAGTTTATAGGCTACTTTATGCTTCTGGTTTCTACTAAAGCTACCACTCCCTGTTGTCTAGTCTGCCTGTCTGTACTTGTTCTCTGTGGTTAATCTGGTTATGAATCTTATGATTGATGTCACCAGCAAAATGCTTATTTAGACAGAGCAGAACATTATGAAATAATTATGTTATTATTTAACCCTATAAGTGACGCATGCATTTGGTATAATTATTTATGACCTTTTATGACGTTAAACCTGCTGCTTCAGCGTTGCACTCTGCAGTCTTTTCCCACTCGGCTGAAACCTTTGGTTTTCATTGTGAGTTAACAGTGTCATCCGGTCTGGAGCCCGCCTACTGTATCCTGTTATTTGCGCGCGCACACACACACACACACACACACACACACACACACACACACACACACACACACACACACACACACACACACACACACACACACACACACACACACACACACACACACTGCACACACACACACACACACACACACACACACACACACACACACAAACACACTGCTAGTGGAATGGAGCACACAACACGCAGCGTTTCCGTTGCAGACCAGATGTGCAACATGCAGATAGACTTGATCCCAGTTTCTATGGTCTGCTCTGCTTGAATATAAGAGGAGGCTGCCTATGTCTGCATATGCCTATGACTCACCTTTTCAGACTCCACCTAAACCCATAGCACTACTGAAACACTCAATGACCATACATGAAGCTAGTTAGCATTGTTTTATAAGAGGAGGCTGCCTATGTGAGGGAGAAGTTGTTTTAAGGGTGTGGTGTGGTTTGGTTGGTTTCCTTTTGAGTATTTAGTGTTTGTGAATGTAGTAAGCAATGTTACAATTAACAGTTTTAGAATAAAAATAATTGTAATCCAATCAAGAAAAATATGTACAGTATATTTTAAATATTTTAATACAAAGGAACTGTTGGGCTAGCTGACATCTCAAAGCTGCCAGCAGTCCATGACTTGGTTTAGTGAATGAAACATTATTTTAACCAGGGTAAAGTATGTTAATCAATAGTATTATTAACATGACATTCAAAGGTCTACCTTGTTCTGTTGGAACATGAGTGTCTCCCTGTTCTTCTATTGTGATATTTCAATGCTGTGGTGCAGTAGGACACCTGTTGGTTGACAAGAGCTACTGCATGCATCTGCATCTACTGTAGTCTCATCATTATGATGGTGATATTGTTGTTCATCTACTGTAGTCTCATCATTATGATGGTGATATTGATGTTCATCTACTGTAGTCTCAGCATTATGATGGTGATATTGTTGTTCATCTACTGTAGTCTCATCATTATGATGGTGATATTGTTGTTCATCTACTGTAGTCTCATCATTATGATGGTGATATTGTTGTTCATCTACTGTAGTCTCATCATTATGATGGTGATATTGTTGTTCATCTACTGTAGTCTCATCATTATGATGGTGATATTGTTGTTCATCTACTGTAGTCTCATCATTATGATGGTGATATTGTTGTTCATCTACTGTAGTCTCAGCATTATGATGGTGATATTGTTGCCTCATAGCAGACTCACAGTTAAAGGAGTAGTTCAACCCCAAAATGACTTTTTTTCTATTGATTACTCATGCCATGGAGACTAGAGTTCAATAATATTTTTAGTTTTTTGTCACATTCCTAAGACATAAATGTGATAACAATAAATTTACCCCCATTCATTTCGGATGGTGACCCGTTTCAAAACGGGTCACCATCCGGAATGAATGGGGGTAAATTTACTCAAATCAAATTTTTGTCTTAGGAATGTGACAAAAAACTAAAAATATTATTGAACTCTACTCTCCATGGCATGAGTAATCAATAGAAAAAAAGTCATTTTGGGGTTGAACTACTCCTTTAATATTTCAACGTAGATGTCATTGGCATGTTGATAATACAGAATGATATTACTGCGGTGAAAAGAAATGTGTTGTCAGCAACTAAACTCTCTCTCGCTCTCTCTCTCTCTCTCTCTCTCTCTCTCTCTCTCTCTCTCTCTCTCTCTCTCTCTATTTTATTGACTGTAATCTTGACAGGTTTAATAAAGAGCAACATGGAGAACAAGAAGGAAGATGACAAACATCACATCCACAGAGCAGAGTCTCCAACACCCAGCTGTGTGTCTATGAAGAGTGACGCGTCTAAAGGACATGGTCCTCTCTTCAGTGATGAACCTGGACCTCCACACACACAGTATGTCAATCCTCCTATACAATATGTAACACTATAACATGACAAAGTGATCTCATGCTAAGTTATATGTGCAAATTACTATAAAACAATACATGTTCGTATTCAATCATTAGCTATTAACTTAGTGTTCAGTTTGTGAATGAAGTGGTACAAATCACAACAATATGGTGTTCAGTGGTGAAGTGATTTTTATCTCTGCCAGACTGAAGGCCAAGCATCAGCCTGTTTTCTGTCTCTCTGTCTGTGGCTAATCTAGCAAACTACTAGATTGAAAAGAGTCACATTTCTTCTGCACACTGCTAATAGGCAGAGGAAGCCAATCCCTGCATTATGTATATATTTTCATGGTGGCGCTATACCAGCCCACTTTACATTTTGGCAAATGAGTCTTCAACCATCAAAGACTGATACTGTAGCCAACCCAGCCTGGTGGAGATATGCACTCTGCTACTCATTCTCATGTCATTTTGGACAGTCATGGTGTCACATGTGATTTACATGGGTTCTGTTCCCAGTCTGGTTCTACTACAAGACACTACACACTCATCAATTTACATTTTGCAGTTGTGAAGCTGGATTAATAATTCGTTCTAAAAGCATGTCTTTCTTTACAGGAATCACTATTTGATATGATCGCGGCGCTGATATTTCCTCATGAGCTGCAATAGTAGGCTACGTTAATTTTATCATAGACTCTTCTCCCTGTGAGCCGGCGCTGCGATGTGTCTTGTACATGGAAAATGGTTACCCATTGTGTGTGGTGACTCCAGGGGTCGCTCTCCGAAAACGGTGATCATTGTTTTGACACTGTTTAACTGTTTGACATTGTTTAACTCCATGGACTGTCATAAAGAAAGTTTCAAGTGTGCGCACAACTTCCATCCAAACGACCACGACACAGAAATGTCAAACTGGCTTTTCTTTCGAGGCATTATTTCTCTCTCTTTTCGCTCTCTCGCTGTTCCCCAGAGGAAAGGCATGAGTCAAACGCTCCACATTGTTGTTGGGACGGCAGTAAGATGTCATCGTGTGCGGTGCGCAAAAATAACTGATTTGCATGATAGTACAGTAGGCTATAGGATGCCTTACCACGGCAGTCATGTTTCAGGGCTAAATCCACAGATCTATATAGCATCCGATTCCTGTTAGATCTGTTCTTTTTAAGCAT
>NC_137810.1:3784950-3949950 GCF_963921795.1 Nannobrachium achirus | reverse complement strand
CACAACAATATGGTGTTCAGTGGTGAAGTGATTTTTATCTCTGCCAGACTGAAGGCCAAGCATCTGCCAGTTTTCTGTCTCTCTGTCTGTGGCTAATCTAGCAAACTACTAGATTGAAAAGAGTCACATTTCTTCTGCACACTGCCAATAGGCAGAGGAAGCCAATCCCTGCATTATGTATATATTTTCATGGTGGCGCTATACCAGCCCACTTTACATTTTGGCAAATGAGTCTTCAACCATCAAAGACTGATACTGTAGCCAACCCGGCCTGGTGGAGATACAGTCTGGGGTGAGATGCCGTGGGCTCGGTTGGGCTCGGTGAGCCCAGACGTATCAAGCTGCACGCACACGTGCCCCACGTGCACGCACACACACGCACGTGCACACACACACACACACACACACACTCACACACGCACACACACACACACGCGCGTGCACACACGTGGTCAAGGTGTGCGACCCACGGTCAACACTACACTTCAATCCCCTACCTTGCTGCTTTGCATAACAATACTCTGGTAGGCAGTTCTCACCTACGTCCTCATTTACACTTGTATATGCGCGCAGAACGTGTGTTGCGCAAAAATAACTGATTTGCATGATAGTACAGTAGGCTATAGGATTCCTTAGCACGGCAGTCATGTTTCAGGGCTAAATCCACAGATTTATATAGCATTCGATTCCTGTTCTTTTTAAGCATGTGCCACCGCATATAAAGTTATTATGGCACGCTCAACATTTAGGAGTATACATTATTTTATAGTTTTTATTGGTACAAGAAGAACGCTGACAACGTGTCTGCAAACTCTGCATCCCTTAACGCCCGGCCCCTCCTTGTACTTCTCCGCCTCTGGTGAATTGCGTTAAGCAATATCATATTGTCCATATTCTTTATCAACGTTATCTCAATCCTATCCTATACGCACACACACACACACACACACACACACACACACACACACACACACACACACACACACACACACGCACACACACGCACACACACACACACGTGCACGCACGTTGTCAAGGTGTGTGACCCACGGTCAACACTACACTTCAATCCCCTACCTTGATGCTTTGCATAACAATACTCTGGTAGGCAGTTCTCACCTACGTCCTCATTTACACTTGTATATGCAGTTCTCACCTACGTCCTCATTTACACTTGTATATGCAGTTCTCACCTACGTCCTCATTTACACTTGTATATGCAGTTCTCACCTACGTCCTCATTTACACTTGTATATGCGGCCAGCAGAACGTTGGCCTTGCATTCTTTCTAGACCTTTATCTCCTTTGGGAATCTCTCCCTCCGCTATGCAGCTCTGAGATGAGGTTCCTCACACTTGTCATCCACAATCGGTCAATTGGGGGGAAGCTCTGCCGTTCGTGAACACTTCTTACCTTTTGTGAACATTCTATCCAAAAAGTAAAGGTCCTCTACCGGTCTCTCATCTGTTTACTTCTCAAGCGTGGAAGAAAAACGAAGCAGCGTGTTGAAATAAAGAGTTTAAATCGCTCATTGTGTCACTGCTGCATAGCGGAGGGAGAGGAAAGGAGCTAGCAGACTTTATTGTGTGTGGATGAGTCATGTAAAGTCTATGTAAAGATATTTTATATTAAACTTAAAGGAAAATACATGAATTGAAACAAATGTAACTAAATAATAAGAAATACAATTACATAAAAAAATGTGTTTGTTGTTGAATAGCCTACAGTATTTCAACTATAGCACCGTGCGGCAGGCATGCGCAATAGCATCTGCATGTACACATGGGCATGCACGTGGCGTGCACGTGCGCACGTGACGTCATGAATTTAGAGGGCCACCACTTAAAAAATCCATATCACACCACTGGAAACATTATGCTTTCGTTCTACTTATTCTCATGTCATTTTGGTCAGTCATGGTGTCACATGTCATTTACATGTTCTGTTCCCAGTCTGGTTCTGTACAAACATTATGGACACAAGACATTAACTATCAGCATCCTTTATTGGAAACATTTCATCACATCTGCACTGAGCCTTTTCAAACACACACGCACACGCACAAGCACACGCACGCACACACACACACACACGCACACGCACACGCACACGCACACACACACACACACACACACACACACACACACACACACACACACACACACAGCAAATATAGAGCAGGAAATAAATAGGAATATCTGTCTGTCTGACTTTTTATTACTTTTTCTATTGCTATTTTTACAGTTTTTTCCTGTGGTTTCAACATTGAAGAGCCAAAACAGTTCTGCTCTCTCATACAAATAAAATGACTTTTTCATTCACATGATAAATGTATAAACATTGTATGATTCCAGAAGTCACAGAGCAGAGTCTCCAACACCCAGCTGTGTGTCTATGAAGAGTGACCGCTCTAAAGGACATGGTCCTGTCTTCAGTGATGAACCTGGACCTCCACACATACAGTATGTCAATCCTCCTATACAATATATAACACTATAATATGACAAAGTGATCTCATGCTAAGTTATATGTGCAAATTACTATAAAACAAAACATTTTCGTAATCAATCAATAGCTATTAACTTAGTGTTCAGTTTGTGATTGAAGTGGTACAAATCACAACAATATGGTGTTCAGTGGTGAAGTGATTTTTATCTCTGCCAGACTGAAGGCCAAGCATCTGCCTGTTTTCTGTCTCTCTGTCTGTGGCTAATCTAGCAAACTACTAAATTGAAAAGAGTCACATTTCTTCTGCACACTGACAATAGGCCAAGGAAGCCAATCCCTGCATAATGTTTATATTTTCATGGTGGCGCTATACCAGCCCACTTTACAATTTGGCAAATGAGTCTTCAACCATCAAAGACTGATAATGTAGCCAACCCAGCCTGGTGGAGATATGCACTCTGCTACTCATTCTCATGTCATTTTGGACAGTCATGGTGTCACATGTGATTTACATGGGTTCTGTTCCCAGTCTGGTTCTACTACAAGACACTACACACTCATCAATTTACATTTTGCAGTTGTGAAGCTGGATTAATAATTTGTTCTAAAAGCATGTCTTTCTTTACAGGAATCACTATTTGATATGATCGCGGCGCTGATATTTCCTCATGAGCTGCAATAGTAGGCTACGTTAATTTGATCATAGACTCTTCTCCCTGTGAGCCGGCGCTGCGATGTGTCTTGTACATGGAAAATGGTTACCCATCGTGTGTGGTGACTCCGGGGGTCGCTCTCCGAAAACGGTGATCATTGTTTTGACACTGTTTAACTGTTTGACATTGTTTAACTCCATGGACTGTCAGAAAGAAAGTTTCAAGTGTAAAGATGTCAGCTACAGTAATGTGGTGCAGTTGCTGTCTGCTTTAACGCGTCTCCGGCCTCGGTCCCTCCCACACGTCAAGTGGTGAACCTCACAGCGAACACAGCTACGCAAGGTCACCATCTTGTGTGTAACACCGTAACACGGGAGGGGAAGGAGCTAAGCTGCGCGCACAACTTTCATCCAAACGACCACGACACAGAAATGTCAAACTGGCTTTTCTTTCGAGGCATTATTTCTCTCTCTTTTCGCTCTCTCGCTGTTCCTCAGAGGAAAGGCATGAGTCAAACGCTTCACATTGTTGTTGGGACGGCAGTAAGATGTCATCGTGTGTGGTGCGCAAAAATAACTGATTTGCATGATAGTACAGTAGGCTATAGGATTCCTTAGCACGGCAGTCATGTTTCAGGGCTAAATCCACAGATCTATATAGCATCCGATTCCTGTTAGATCTGTTCTTTTGAAGCATGCACCACCGCATATAAAGTTATTATGGCTCACACGCATAGGCCTATGCTACGCTCAACATTTGGGAGTATGCATTATTTTATAGTTTTTATTTGTACAAGAAGAACGCTGACAACGTGTCTGCAAACTCTGCATCCCTTAACGCCCGGCGTCTCTGTGTACTTCTTCGCCTCTGGTGAATTGCATTAACCAATATCATATTGTCCATATTCTTTATCAACGTTATCTCAATCCGATGCTCATCTGTTGCTCTCGACAACGATGAGTGTGCCAAAAAGAGCGGGTAACAGAAAGTGATTCTACCCAGTAAATGTGTGCTTGCGTGCATGCCTGCGTGTTTTTTCCTTCTTTTTTAACATTTGGTTTGCTTACCAAAAGTTCCGTTTAAACGCTAACTGGACCAAATTCAAAATGCAACAATGTAAACATTTGGGCTCTGATCCGGACCTTCTTAGCAGACTTTGGGTGAGAAAGGCGAAACAAGACATTAACTATCAGCATCCTTTATTGTAAACATTTCATCACATTTGCACGCACGCACGCACGCACGCACGCACGCACGCACGCACGCACGCACGCACGCACGCACGCACGCACGCACGCACGCACGCACGCACACACACACACACACACACACACACACACACACACACACACACACACACACACACACACACACACACAGCAAATATAGAGCAGGAAATAAATAGGAATATCTGTCTGTTTGCCAAAACAGTTCTACTCTCTCATACAGATAAAAATACGTTTTCATTCACATGATAAATGTATAAACATTGTATGATTCCAGAAGTCACAGAGCAGAGTCTCCAACACCCAGCTGTGTGTCTATGAAGAGTGACCGCTCTAAAGGACATGGTCCTGTCTTCAGTGATGAACCTGGACCTCCACACACACAGTATGTCAATCCTCCTATACAATATATAACACTATAACATGACAAAGTGATCTCATGCTAAGTTATATGTACAAATGACTATAAAACAAGACGTCTTCGTATTCAATCCTTAGCTATTAACTTAGTGTTCAGTTTGTGATTGAAGTGGTACAAATCACAACAATATGGTGTTCAGTGGTGAAGTGATTTTTATCTCTGCCAGACTGAAGGCCAAGCATCATTCTGTTTTCTGTCTCTCTGTCTGTGGCTAATCTAGCAAACTACTAGATTGAAAAGAGTCACATTTCTTCTGCACACTGACAATAGGCAGAGGAAGCCAATCCCTGCATTATGTTTATATTTTCATGGTGGCACTATACCAGCCCACTTTACATTTTGGCAAATGAGTCTTCAACCATCAACGACTGATACTGTAGCCAACCCGGCCTGGTGGAGATATGCACTCTGCTACTCATTCTTATGTCATGTTGGACAGTCATGGTGTCACATGTCATTTACATGGGTTCTGTTCCTAGTCTGGTTCTGTACAAACATTATGGACACAAGACATTAACTATCAGCATCCTTTATTGGAAATATTCCATCACATTTGCACTGAGCCTTTTCATGCGCAAACACTCACACCGCACGCACGTACGCACACTCCCACACACACTCCCACACACACACACACACACACACACACACACACACACACACACACACACACACACACACACACACACACACACACACACACACACACACACAGCAAATATAGAGCAGGAAATAAATAGGAATATCTGTCTGTCTGACTTTTTATTACTGTTTCTATTGCTATTTTTACAGTTTTTCCTGTGGTTTCAACATTGAAGAGCCAAAACAGTTCTACTCTCTCATACAAATAAAAATATGTTTTCATTCTCATGATAAATGTATAAACATTGTATGATTCCAGAAGTCACAGAGCAGAGTCTCCAACACCCAGCTGTGTGTCTATGAAGAGTGAGCACTCTAAAGGACATGGTCCTCTCTTCAGTGATGAACCTGGACCTCCACACACACAGTATGTCAATCCTCCTACACAATATATAACACTATAATATGACAAAGTGATCTCATGCTAAGTTATATGTGCAAACTACTATAAAACAAGACGTGTTCGTATTCAATCATTAGCTATTAACTTAGTGTTCAGTTTGTGATTGAAGTGGTACAAATCACAACAATATGGTTTTCAGTGGTGAAGTGATTTTTATCTCTGCCAGACTGAAGGCCAAGCATCTGCCTGTTTTCTGTCTCTCTGTCTGTGGCTAATCTAGCAAACTACTAGATTGAAAAGAGTCACATTTCTTGTGCTCACTGACAATAGGCAGAGGAAGCCAATCCCTGCATTATGTATATATTTTCATGGTGGCGCTATACCAGCCCACTTTACATTTTGGCAAATGAATCTTCAACCATCAAAGACTGATACTGTAGCCAACCCGGCCTGGTGGAGATACAGTGTGGGGTGAGATGCCGTGGGCTCGCTTGGGCTCAGTGAGCCCAGACGTATCAAGCTGCACGCACACGTGCCCCACATGCACGCACACACACACACACACACACACACACGTGCCCCACATGCACGCACACACACACGCGTGTGCACGCACGTGGTCAAGGTGTGTGACCCACGGTCAACACTACACTTCAATCCCCTACCTTGCTGCTTTGCATAACAATACTCTGGTAGGCAGTTCTCACCTACGTCCTCATTTACACTTGTATATGCGGCCAGCAGAACGTTGGCCTTGCATTCTTTGTAGACTTTTAGCTCCTTTGGGAACCTCTCCCTCCGCTATGCAGCTCCGAGATGAGGTTCCTCACTCTTGTCATCCACAATCGGTCAATTGGGGGGAAGCTCTGCCGTTCGTGAACACTTCTTACCTTTTGTGAACATTCTATCCATAAAGTAAAGGTCCTCTACCGGTCTCTCATCTGTTTACTTCTCAAGCGTGGAAGAAAAACGAAGCAGCGTGTTGAAATAAAGAGTTTAAATCGCTCATTTTGTCAGAGCTGCATAGCGGAGGGAGAGGAAAGGAGCTAGCAGACTTTATTGTGTGTGGATGAGTCTATGTAAAGTCTATGTAAAGATATTGTATATTAAACTTAAAGGAAAATACATGAATTGAAACAAATGTAACTAAATAATAAGAAATATAATTACATTAAAAATGTTTTGTTGTTGAATAGCCTACAGTATTTCAACTATAGCACCGTGCGGCAGGCATGCGCAATAACATCTGCATGCACACATGCGCATAAACGTCACGTGCACACGCGCACGTGACGTCATGAATTTAGAGGGCCACCACATCAAAAGTCCATATCACACCACTGGAAACATTATGCTTTCTGTTCTACTTATTCTCATGTCATGTTGGACAGTCATGGTGTCACATGTCATTTACATGTTCTGTTCCCAGTCTGGTTCTGTACAAACATTATGGACACAAGACATTAACTATCTAGCCTGCTTCCAGACCAGAGACCCCGCCCACTCTCAGAGTGGACTCTTTCTCTGGTCTGGAGCTGAGTACAGGAATCACTTTTTATTTTCGGTTGCTCCAATGAGCGCGGGGGGTGGGGGTGGGTCTAACGAATATCCAATCCGCGCAGCAGTTGAAACGATTCAAACGAAGTTCACACACAGGCAGGCTGAGGAAGGCACACGCACACACACGCACGCGCTGAGTTCACCAAGCTGTTTATGTTGATTACATGTTTCTGGTCGCAGTTCTGTCACTGGCACAGACAGAGACACACACACAATCACACACACAGTCCGCGACCGTGCGTCGCGTCCACCGTGCGTCTCGATCACCGTGCATCGCGATCACTCCGTGCACGCTCGCAAAAAAAGTCCCTCCCTGTAAATCGCTTAGAATAGAGCACAGCTTCAGACTAAAGCGTGAGCTGAGTCTGAAATCAGGCTATTAACTATCAGCATCCTTTATTGGAAACCAGAGATTCAATTAGCCGGTATTTACCGGCCATTGACCGGTTAATTGTTTAATTGGCCGGTACTTATAAAGTCCACCGGCCACCGTGGCCGGCTGGGAAAAAGGCTCTTAGGCTATTTTATCATTTAATCTTATTATTCACATAATTATTTGTCTAAAGTAAAGCTACAACCATTAAAACCTATCATAATTTAAAATTTGTATCATGTTCTGTGAGTCTGACGACAGCGGAGCTCACCGCCACTGCTGCTGCTTCATGCTGTGCTGTGCGCATTAGATCAGTCTATATTCATCGTACGATGGTTACGCGCATTGAAAATATCAGAGCTTCAAGCTCACAACACGTCGCATCGCGCTGCGCTGTGAGCTTGTATGTCTGCTATTTTAGATACGCACACGGCCATACAGAGAAGCACACATCAAGTTTCACAGCTGACAGTTCCAGCAGCTTGTAACAATCAGCGCTATACAGCGTGGGTTTAGTGTTATGATCCGAACAGAACTGGGGTTCTTCCGAGGTAATCTGGACCAAGCTGGACCCAGTAGACGATAATAAAAAAGGTACCCGAACTCTGTGGAATCACAAAACAAAGGTTGTATGTTTGCATATTAAGGTTTAATGAGACGTGAAGCCAACATCATATAATATTAACGTATTAATTTGTAGGCCACTGTGTAGCAGGACGCGCAAACGGTTCGATTGAGTTGCGCCAACTTTAAACTATTCACTTTTTTGGCAAGCGATACCTCTCTAGGCCTACATAAGTAGATAGTTAGGCTATTATTTAATTAACTCAGGAACAGATTGCAATTGCATCTGTGATAAAGAGGAAAGAAGCCCAGTGCTAACATAAAATGGTGTAATTATCAGTTGGGTGCACCGTGCACATTGCACATACAGTATCTCATCTGCAAACACGTATGTGACGTTCATTATAATATGGCCGATAAATTAATTGATTGGCCGGTAAAATATAATCCTGCCGGCCAAGGTGGCCGGCCCCAAAAATGCCTAGCGGAAACCCTGTTGGAAACATGTCATCACATTTGCACTGAGCCTTTTCACGCACGCACGCACGCACGCACGCACGCACGCACGCACGCACAGACACACACACACACACACACACACACACACACACACACACACACACACACTCAGCAAATATAGAGCAGGAAATAAATAGGAATATCTGTCTGTCTGACTTTTTATTACTGTTTCTATTGATATGTTTACTGTTTTTCCTGTGGTTTCAACATTGAAGAGCCAAAACTGTTCTACTCTCTCATACAAATAAAATGACCTTTTCATTCACATGATAAATGTATAAACATTGTATGATTCCAGAAGTCACAGAGCAGAGTCTCCAACACCCAGCTGTGTGTCTATGAAGAGTGACCGCTCTAAAGGACATGGTCCTGTCTTCAGTGATGAACCTGGACCTCCACACACACAGTATGTCAATCCTCCTATACAATATATAACACTATAACATGACAAAGTGAAAAGAGACACATTTCTTGTGCACCCTGCCAATAGGCCAAGGAAGCCGATCCCTGCATTATGTTTATATTTTCATGGTGGCGCTATACCAGCCCACTTTATATGTTGGCCTATGAGTCTTCAACCATCGGTCAAAGTATGATAATGTAGCCAACCCGGCCTGGTGGAGATACAGTATGCTTCGTGTTCTACTTATTCTCATGTCATGTTGGTCAGTCATGGTGTCACATGTCATTTACATGTTCTGTTCCCAGTCTGGTTCTGTACAAACATTATGGACACAAGACATGAACTATCAGCATCTTTTATTGCAAACATTTCAATCTGCACTGAGCCTTTACACACACACACACACGCACGCATGCACGTGCATGCGCGCGCTGCGCGCGCACACACACACACACACACACACACACACACACACACACACACACACACACACACACACACACACACACACACCAAAACAATGTCAAGTCGACGCACACAGACACATGCACACAGCCACACACAGCAAATATAGACGAGGCAATAGCCTCCAAGCACACAACACATTGCAGTGTGAGTTTGTAGATAAGCCATTATGTTCCTGCAGTGCTTGCTGGTGAATAATGGAATCATAGTTTCATGTTCTCGATTTCACTGAATAATGTAATTCATTTGTGTGTGTAGAATGCAGATCGGCACACCCAGTCAGACCACACCTGGACTGAAGACACCCAGTCAGACCAGCAGTGGACAGAGTAAGACCGGAAACAATGTACATTAATTAACACAGTTAATAACTGGAATGTTTGAAATTACAGAAGACACTGTCATACTAAATGTCCACAATGTGTCATCAGTATGTTTAAATAATAATGCTAAAGATGTATCAACTCTGTAGGAAACCAGTGATCCACTGTTGTTTCTTTTGCCTGTTTTTCTTAGTTTTATTAAATTAATAATGTGCATACACAGCTGTAAGGATGTAAAGTTATAAATTCAACTGAATGTTTAAAATGTCTTCATTGTCTTCTCATAGCAGGTGTCAGTGTGCAGGAGGATTTAAAGGTTTATAAGATCACTTTGAACAGTCTGGATCGTGTGACAGACGTCACTGAAGTGCCCTCCCTCAGCAGCATCTTCACAGCGCTCTACATCACAGTGGGAGAGAGTGAAGGGGTTAATAACCAACATGAGGTCTACCAGCTTGAGACACTCTCCAAGAAGAACACCCTCCATGACCAACCAATCAACTGCTGTGACATCTTTAAGCCCCTCCTCCTTGGCAGAGAGACACCAATCAGAAGAGTTCTGACCAAGGGAGTCGCTGGCATTGGAAAAACCTTCTCTGTGCGTAAGGTCGCTCTGGACTGGGCAAAGGGTTTGGAAAATCAAGATGTCATTCTCCTGGTTCCCTTCTCATTCCGGGAGCTGAACTTGGTCAGAGATGAGCAGCACAGTCTTCTCTCACTGATCCATGTTTTCCATCCAACGTTGAAGAAGGTCACAGCAGAGCAGCTCGCTGTCTGGAAGGTTGGCTTCATCTTTGATGGTTTGGATGAAAGCAGGTTGTCCTTCAACTTCAACAATGACATCATCTCTGATGTCACAGTGACATCATCAGTGGACGGGCTGTTGACAAACCTCATCAAGGGGAATCTGCTCCCATTGGCTCTCATCTGGATAACCACCAGACCTGCAGCAGCCAATCAGATCCCTCCTGCATATGTTGACCTGGTGACAGAAGTACGAGGGTTCACAGATCCCCAGAAGGAGGAGTTCTTCAGGAAGAGATTCAGTGATGAGGAGCTGGCCAGCAGAATCATCTCACACATGAAGACGTCAAAGAGCCTCCACATCATGTGTCACATCCCAGTCTTCTGTTGGATCAGCGCTACCGTTCTGGAGGACATGGTGAAGACAGACGAGACAGGACAGCTGCCCACGACCCTGACTGCCATGTGCTGCCACTTCCTGTTGGTCCAGACAAAGAGGAAGGAGCTGAAGTATGATGAGCCTCATCAGGGGGAAAAAAGAAACAAGAAAAGAAAAAGAAAAGAGAGAGAGAATCAACATCAGATCACGGAGACTGACAGGGAAGTTCTTCTGAAGCTGGGCAGGCTGGCGTTTGAACATCTGGAGAAAGGCAGCATCATGTTCTACCAAGAAGACCTGGAAGAGTGTGGTCTGGATGTGAAAGACGCCTCGCTGTACTCAGGAGTGTGCACAGAGATCTTCAAAATAGAGGGCGTGCTCTTCCAGAGAGCAGTCTACTGCTTTGTTCATCTGATCATCCAGGAGTTTCTGGCTGCAGTCTACCTGTTCCACTGTTTCACACAGAAGAACATGAAGGTACTGAAGGCATTCCTGGGAGGTGACCCATGGGGACGTGATTACACCAGTGACATGTCCTTGGAGGACTTCCTGTCCGGAGCAACCGTAAATCCATAGAGAGTGAGAATGGTCACCTTGACCTGTTTCTCCGCTTCCTTCATGGTCTCTCACTGCCGTCCAACCAGAGTCTGTTAGGAGGTCTACTGGTTCAGACACAGAACTGTCCAGAGAGCATCCAGAAAGCCATCAACAACCTGAAGAAGATGACCACTAATAATTACTCTCCTGAGAGAATGATCAACATCTTCCACTGTTTGATGGAGATGAACGACCACTCGGTATTTCAGGAGATCCAACAGTACCTGAAGTCAGGGGACAGATCAAAGACAGAACTGTCTCCATCCCAGTGTTCAGCTCTGGCCTTCATGCTGCAGATGTCAGAGGATGTTCTGGAGGAGTTGGACCTGGACAAATACAACACATCAGACGAGGGGCGACAGAGACTCATCCCAGCTGTGAGGAACAGCAGAAAGGCTCGGTTAGTAGTCATGTGAAAAGAAAACTAGACATGATGGTTCATTTTGGTCACATATCTGACCCAGACACATCACAAAGTACAGAAACATCATATCCACGACTTTCCAATGTCCCATCATGCATTGCGCAGAAGGTGTGCGGCAGCATGCGGCTCAGCAGCCGAGTGTGATCTACAAGCTCACAACGGTTGCCTCTGTGACGCGACGTGAGCTTGTATGTCTGCTGTTCTCCGGAAGTATCCCACAGATAATGCTACAGTAAATTCTCGCGGAAAAAGGTGGATAAAAGATCTATCAATTCACAGAACCATAACAAGAGGCAATAATACTCTGTGTTGTGCAGTAACTATTTACAAGTAATATATTATTGCTATTAATGCTATTACTTTACCCAGTAATGAGTAAGGTAAGGGATTACTCTGCCAGAACAGTAATATTATGTTTTATTACTGGTTATTATTAAAAAAGACAATATATTACATATTACATGTTATTTTTAATTACTTTTTTGTCAGCAGTCTTTTCAGTTTTGTTTTAAGGAAGAAAGATTGCTGCTATATGTTATTACACACATTTCGTTAGTCGCTAGTCTTTTGAATTAAATGTAATGTAATGTAATTTTTAGTCGACTATATGCAGTTGTATTTTTGCGGTGCCTTGATGGTGTAGTAATGGTTGATTTTACACTTGGTTGCAAGCCTAAAATAACAGATCTATGAGCTCACAACACATCCCAGCGTGATTCATTGTGAACTTGTAGATCTTCTATTTTCAGTCGTTTAGTTTGAGTGCAACCAAACATAAAATTACTTTTAGTTCTACTGGATCTCTTCTCCACTAGTATATATGTTACAGTATGTTTGGGTAACTCAGGACGGTAAGAGTAAGAGCGCTTGTTTTGTCGTTCACCACACACTAATCACCACCAGATGGCGACGACAGCCCATAGACAGCCATTCACTAGTGCAGGCGCTGACGTCACTCGTTTGCGACTCTCTTTCTTTATTTACTAGCCTAGCTGGGCGGTGTTTAGCCATTAGCTTAGCCATTAGCTTAGCCATTAGCTTACTATGAGCGTTTATCGTGGGCTTGCCCAGGCCTTACGGCCTGGGCATAAATATAACGATTGCATTCACCACGGCTTCGTAACTCGCGCGGCGCTCCGCCGGCCGCGCGGCCCTGGCCCGCTCTTCACGGCCACTCGCGCCTGCGGCGCTCGGGGGGCGAAGAGCAGGACCAAGGTCCGCTGGCCTTCGCGCCGCTTGCAATGTCGTGGACAATCGAGCGGCTCCGCCTGGAGGACGTTGTTGTGGGCGACCGCTTGTTCCGCCCCGTGCGGCACCACGAGTGCTCCGTTTCTCGACCGTCCTGTTTCTCTAACAAACCGTGACATATATATATATAGTCCCTCCCTAACATTTTAGTCTAGCTTTTATTTGTTGATGAAATTGTCAATGCATTTAGTCTTAGTTTTAGTCATCACAGCTTTGTCTGTACAGAATGTATTTGTCAGCGAAAAATAGTCAACAAAATGTTTCCGTTTAGTCGACAAAATCAACAGTGACGCGCACGCACACACACACACACACACACACACACACACACACACACACACACACACACACACACACACACACACACACACACACACACACACAGCTGGGTAGAATGTTGGGTAGAGTGCTAGAATAAATTCAAAATGTCATTGATACAAACTGTGTGTGTGTGTGTGTGTGTGTGTGTGTGTGTGTGTGTGTGTGTGTGTGTGTGTGTGTGTGTGTGTGTGTGTGTGTGTGTGTGTGTGTGTGTGGTCTGATTGACCACCTCTAATTACAGACTTGTTGGCTTTGGTCTTGCCCTCTATAAGGAACACATGGAAGTTGTGTCTTCAGCTCTCAGTTCTAATCCATCCCAGCTGAGACACCTGGACTTAAGTTACAACCAACTGGACCACCTGGATCTACTGGATCTACTCTGTGGTGCACTGAAAAGTCCTCATTGTAGACTGGAGACTCTACGGTGAGATTCATTTACAATCATTATTTCCATCAGTGATTTATCATGTGATTATAATATGAATATTGTGGTGAGACTTTAATTAAAGAGTATGAATAAGGTTGATATCATAGTAACACACATTGACTGGGATAATGAGGAGGTACAGTAACTACAGTGTGTACATGTTACAATTATCATTTAGATTAATTCACTTTTGTGTGTTCTTTTGTTGCGCAATGTTGAGCCTCTGACACTTTAACCGAACATTACAGACCAGTATAGACCAATCAGAGACTCCCACTCAGCATTTAGAGCAGGTTGTGGTTTATCATTGGATATCCATGTCACAGTTGTGTCTGTCTGTCTGTCTGTCTGTCTGTCTGTCTGTCTGTCTGTCTGTCTGTCTGTCTGTCTGTCTGTCTGTCTGTTTATCTGTCTGTCTGTCTGTCTGTATCAGTGTAAAAAGGAATCAACTTCACTGAAGTAAATGTATGCAGCTCTGTGACTAGTAAAAGTGCTATTAAAAGTGCTGCACTTAGTAAATGGTAAATGGTTACTAACGTTTTCAAATAAGTAAAAATTATTCGATTAAATTGAAATTTCCTCTTAGATGTTGTGCAGTAGAACCTAAACGTGTACTTAAGTACAGAAGTTGAGTAAATGTACTTAGTTCCATTCCACCACTGGTCTGTATCGTCTCTTTCTCCAGCAGATGTCCTTCCTGTGTCTGTGACATCAGCAGTTATCAGCTTCACTTGTCTTAAACTGTCCATCAATTGACCTTTGACCTGTTAGGTCTTATGTGTATAAACTCTGTTTTCAGTCACTTTGCTGGATCATCTGTTTTCAACCTGTTGCTGTTTCCTGTCTGTTGGGAGATTAAGTAAAGATTATTTAGTTCATGTTACTCTGTCTGGTTTTCTACTCTAAAACCCAGACAGTCCATCCAGACCAGGTCCTTTAATATGTGGTTGTAAGCAGGTTCTCAGAATAATGTATTTTATAGCAGACAATCAAACATTGTGTGTTTTATTTCTCATTTAGACTGATGAACTGCTGGTTGTCGGAGAGAAGCTGTGAAGTTCTGGCCTCAGCTCTCAGATCTAATCCTTCTCATTTGAGAGAATTAGACTTGAACTTCAACGTGTTGCCGGTGTCTGGACTGAAGAACTTCTCTGGACTGGAGTCTCTGCAGTGAGTAGACTTGGACTGTGTCCATGTTGGTTAGTGCAGTGATTCCCTTGTTTCATGTTCCAATGGCATAACGTCTATTGTGCTAGTCTGCCCCAACAATCCCCTCCTCCCACCCCATTTATACAGTCATGCACCTGCTGAAGATTCATGTTTATGTGTATAATCTGTTGCAGTAAAATATCCTGGCAAAATACGTAAAATAAGCTGGGCTTGCATGATTTCATTAACCCTGCATTTTTCAGTGGTACACCACTTTTACTTAAGTACTGTACTTATTTACAGTTTTGAGGTTTGTATTTCCAAATTCCAATACTAAAACTATAGTTACTAGTTACTTACTAATATGTTAAATAGTCCCCCCAGGAATCCGCGGAGAAAAATTCTTAATTCCGCGGAGAACAATCCTGATTCTGCGGAATTCTGTGGTGAACAATTCTTGATTCCGCGGACATTAAAAAACAACCTAAAATGACCAGTTATCAAGCTAAAAATGATATAGTTCTAATAATCAAGTAAAACCCTTCATGAAATAGCTACAATTAATTTTAATTAGTGGTTAGAATAATCAAATAATCATTTTTGAGAATATAAATCTAATATTAAATCTATTCTTTTTTTTTAATTGTTATTGTTTTTAATAATTACTTTCTGTTGCAAAGACTATATTGTCATGCAAACCCTGCCCATAGTAACCACATTTTAGAGGATAGCCTACCTACTACCTAGTATGGGTGTAATATTTATTTATTCTCTTCTGCATTATTGCCAGGACCATAGACATAGAGGAACTATAGTTCAGGACACAGTTTCTGTCAGGAACGAATGTGGGACCGGACCAATACAGCGTCAGTGCAACCAGCAGGAGGAAGCTAAGCTATTCCCCCAGGCTCTGGGGTGGCCACTGGCCAGACCATGTACACATTGTTTTATAATAGTAGTAATGACTACTCCCGCCGCTCTGCTGCCACTCGCGACCGTTATTCTACGGACGTCAGAAAAGTCCGCGAATGGCCGAGAAATCCGCGGGTGGTCCATGTATAGCATACGTGAGTGTGTCTTTCTCACCATTTGAGGCTTGTGAGCCAATATAAACAGTCAGACGATGTGCCTAGTTCCTAGTCCATTAAAAATCAGCACCATCCGCTCTGGTATCGTCACCACACACACGAGTCACAGCACATGAATGCATGCCACGGCAAACAAAGCCATTTCCGTTTCCGTATCCGGCACGAGGACCGGCTAGGCTGTGAGTCTTGTCCGTCTATCTAGCGGCCGAGATGAAAACTACATGTAAAATGTAATATTCTGCTCCTCGTCTTGTCCTATTCTGCGGACTACTATGATATCCGCGGGAGGCTCTGATATCCGCGGAGGGCTTCGATTTCCGCGAAAAATTCCGTGATCGCGGAATCGCGGATTCCTGGGGGGACTAGTTAAAACATACATAAACCACTTTAGCCCTATTTTATACAGAGGCTATTTGAAAATAGCAGATATACAAGCTCACAACGCGTTACATCGCGCCGTGTTGTGAGCTTGTAGATCTGCTATTTTCAAACATTTTGGACTTTTACTTTTAGTATTTTAAGTAGATTTTGATGCCAATACTTTTGTACTTTTAATAATAATGATAATGGATTGCATTTTATAGCGCTTTTCTAAGCAAGTTGCGAACTCAAAGCGCTTACAATGTTCCATTCATTCATACATTTACTCAAGTAAATTTTGAAATCTGGACTGCTACTTGTAACAGAGTACTTTGTTCATAAAGTTATACTACAGTAGCCTAGTAAGAAAAGGGTGAGTCACCTTTTCAATCACCTTTTTTTAATCAAATCACATATTTTTCTTTTGCAAGTTCCCACAATTTTAGCAAATTCCTGTCATTTCACTAGTAACAGAAACACTGTAGTGTCAGGTAGTGGAGACGTTGTGTTAGACAGTCAGACATTGATGCATTGTTGTTCTACTTCCTACAGAGTGAAACATGGAGGAGAATTCTGGAATTCTAATCCTAATCCTCAACTCCTCTCAAGATGTGAGTATCTGTCTGTCTGTCTGTCTGTCTGTCTGTCTGTCTGTCTGTCTGTCTGTCTGTCTGTCTGTCTGTATTTGTATATTCTGTCTGTCTGTCTGTCTGTCTGTCTGTCTGTCTGTCTGTCTGTCTGTCTGTATTTGTATACAGTGTTTCATCCTCTGTTGGCCCCTCCCTCCCTGGATGCTGTCCTGAAAGCTCTTCAGTAGAGCTTCCAGTGAATGCAGGAGGTTTCTCTGCTCTTGGCCTGGTCCTTCACACCAGCTGATGCTTGTTTACAAAACACTCCCTCTACCTGACACACCTTCTGTAATGTTCAACCCTCCTTCTGCCACACATTCTGCTTAATGTCCCCAAAACACACTGGCCCTCATTTATCAACGTGGTGCAGATCAAAATGTTGGCGTACACCGAAATGTAGGCAAGTCTCTGCATTTATCATTTCAATGTGACTTTGACGTTGGTGTAGGGTAGGGTCAAATCTCACGTCAAGTTCAGAGGTGGTGTAGGATTCATCTTACACCTCTTATTCCATTGTAGACATGCGGGGCAGCATTGTCTAACAATCTGACAGGCAATGGACACATGTATCCACTCGAAAATGTATATCTAACACACTAATAAATAATCCCGTGAAAATATAACATTTTATAAAAGCATATAGCCGGCTACGTCATGGACATGCACGCTGATTTTATTTCCAAGTTACAATGACAAGCAATTTAAATCTAGTGATATGGAAGCAATCTACATTAAGTGCTTTAACACTAACAGTCTATTGCAGATCTGGCTCAGAACAAGCACAGATACGAACGCATGCAAGAGCATTTTCGGGACCAGCGCGGCGTGGCTGTAATCTTACATTTTCGTGGACTGTGAGCCTCCAATTTAAACAGTGACGTGAGTCCTTTATTAAGGATAAAACCTGAAGGTCCAAACCTGGCTGTGCCCAGCCCAGCGCACGCTGTGGATGATTTATTTGGGGGTCCACGGCCCACCGGGGAGATGGCCAGCCCATGCGGGAATTGTATATACTGGTACATGATTGTTATAGTTTAAGCACTCAAAGGCGCATTGCGCTCGTTGCCGATATTGGGTTCAAATGAATATCCAAACATAACCGTGGGGTCTCTCAATGTATACAGTAGCTACTGTACACTATGCTGGAGTTAATGATGAAACCCGACGCTCCACCTGTGCCCACAGCGCACCATCTTCCCCGTGGGCGCCGTGGATTTATTTATGCCACCTGGAGATCACTCAACACCAGCCAGCCTTCATCCATCAATGCTTAGAGCCTCATTCATTCTGCAACCACTGCATTCAGATGACCTTTAGTTTCCAGGATATCTGTCATTAATGTGGCGAGCCCGTGAGATCATGGCCATGGGGAATTATGATTGCTTAATCATTTTTGTAACTTTTGTAACCAAATGAACGCGCACGGGTATGGTTTAAATTAATATCCCAAAGTATTCATGGCAGTGACTTGTGTCATTCATGTCGGCTGCAGTGCTATAGCCTCCTTGTCGAAGAGTGTACCGTTGGTTAATCCCACTTTCCCACTGTCATAGACTGCTGTGTAAACCAAAATGCTGCTTGGCCTACGAAAAAAAAAAAAAAAATACACTCCATTGATAAATGAGGGCCACTGTCTCTGGGTCACTCCTCCTTTCAGTTGGCTACAGACCATGACTGGAACAAGATGCAAATAAGCCTGGAAATGGAGACTTTTAGGCCCTATTTTGAACAAGCTCATATTCCTTAATAAAGTGATAACGGCACCATCTTATGCTCAATTGGTACAGTATTATGCAAGTAGCACTGAACACAAACATGCTATTATGAACCTTGACCTAAAAACATACAGTTTAGAGGATCAGACCTTTTATGCACAAACAGAAATGTTTATTAAGACAGAGCCTCCTCACAGTCCTCAGGTATTATTGAGGTACTTGTACTTTACCAGGTTGTTTCATTTCTTCAATACTTTGTAGCCTATACTTATACTCCATACTTTCTGAGGCAAATATTGTACTTTTTACTCCACTACAATTATTTGATAAGGTTAGTTGATAGTTACTTTTCAGATTTAAATTATTAATAAAATACACACAGAACCACTTAAACCTTTTCAAACAAATAGCAGATTTGCAAGCTCACAACGCGCTTCATCTCAGTGTGTTGTGAGCTTGTAGATATGTTATTTGTGAAAGAAAAAATAATAACATTAGCGCTTTTAATTTGTTGGTATATTTAAACTTTGATTCCATTACTTTTGTACTTTTACTCAAGTAAAATTCTGAATACCGGCCTTTTATTTGTTACTGTGCTATTACTGTGTTTACTTAATTACGACCGTCAGGTCGCAAGTTACTATGAAAAGCTCCACCAGCTGTCTGTCCGTCCGTCTGTCAAGTCACACGTCACGTTTTTTTCTCACATGGCCCTCTTCTAGCGCCACCATCAGGCCAATTTTTGAAAAACACATTTTTGGACACTGCTCCTACAGATTTAGGCCTGAAATGACACAAAGCGGTACACGTATCTCTAAAGCTGTCAGTCAGTCAGTCTGTCCGTTAAAAACTATACCTCCCTAACATTTTAGTCTACTATTATTTATTCTTACAAAATTGACAGTACAGTTTTAGTCATATTATCTTAAATCTATGTTTAGTTTTTATTTAGTTTTCCACAGTGAAAAAAAGTTGACAAACATTGTTCATATGTAGGGGATGTCACAAGTATCCAGTAATACAAATACTGACGTATTAGTACTTTAACTACACAACATTAACTTATTGTGTACTCAGTTACTGTAATCTCTCTCTCTCTCTCTCTCTCTCTCTCTCTCTCTCTCTCTCTCTCTGTCTCTCTCTCTGTGAATATTTTAATACTTTTTAAATATATATTTTTTTTAATGTTTCCTGTCTTGTTCTCTCATCAGACTTCCATCGTCTCACACTGGATCCAAACACAGCGAGCAGAACACTCTGTCTGTCTGAGAGCAACAGGAAGGTGACTCGGCCAGAGGGGGAGGAGCTTCAGTCATACCCTGATCATCAGGACAGATTTGATGATAAGTGTGATCAGGTTCTGTGTACAGAGGGTCTGACTGGACGCTGTTACTGGGAGGTAGAGACGAGTGGAAGGGTTGAGATAGGAGTGGCTTACAGAGGAATCAGCAGGAGAGGAGAGGGTCCTAATAGACTTGGGAAAAATGATCTGTCCTGGAGTATGGACTGTTGGGGAGGCTCTTACTGGGTCTCTCACAATAGTAGGACCACTGCCCTCCCTGTTCATCCCTCTGGCTCCAACAGAGTAGCAGTGTATGTAGACCATGCTGCTGGAACTCTGTCCTTCTATAAGGTGTCCTCTGACTCACTGATACACCTTTACACCTTTCAGTCCACATTCACTGAACCACTCTACCCTGTGTTTAGGCTATGGGGTGACTCCTACTCCTCCTCAGTGTGTCTTTGTGAGGACAGATAATGTCTCTGATGAGTTGACATCAACCAATATGGTTGTTATGGATGTGTGTTTGAACACAGGAAGCATTTTGGACATCCAAGGTTTCCAGCAGACAGCAACATAGTTTATGTATATATTTATGTATATAGTGTAGGTATATTTATGTATATAGGGTATATATATTTTATATGTCCATAGTACAGTCAATACTGCAGCGTAGAAATACTCTGATAAAAGTAAAAGTCCCGAATTCCAAATTTGCTTGAGTAAAAGTGCAAAAGTATTGGCATCAAAATGTACTTAAAGTAGTGTTGATTTTGTCGACTAAAAATATGATGAAAAATACCCGTCGACTACCTTTTTTCACTGACTAAATAAAAGCTAAACAAACACTGAGCTATGATGACTAAAACTAAGACTAAATATAGAATTGTCAATTTCATAAAATGTCAGGGAGGGACTATTAGTGGAGAAGAGATCCAGTAGAACTAAAAGACAAGTCATTTTATGTTTGGTTGCGCTCGGGTGTTGAAATAGCCAATCTACAAGCTCACAACGCGACACAGTGCGAAAGGGTTGTGAGCCTGTAGATCGGCTATTTTCAGCACGCAACCAAGTATAAAATCAGGCATGCCATCACGGCCCACCAAAAAAATATTTAGTCAACTAAAACTAGACTAAAACTAAAATAAATAAAAATATGACTAAAACTAAATGGAATTTTATTCAAAAGACTGATTAAAACTACATAATAATTTGCTGTCAAGATCAACACTGACTTGAAAATAGCTGATTCACAAGCATCACAAATGAATGTGTCGCATTGAGACACATTGTGAGCTTGTAGATCAATGTCTGAAATGTACATAGACTGGCTGGCTGACTGAAAAGGTTTTTCTGCCTGACAGTAAACAGTTTATGAGACAGAACCAAACACAACATAGCTTTTCCTCCTCTCTAAGGCCTCCCATACATGACATGGATTCTTGTATAACATTTTACTGCAAAAGTGGTGAAATTGATAAAAAGTTATAAGCTAAACCTAAAAATAAAGACTTTCTACTCATGTAGATTCACAATATATGTCACTCAATGTATATGGTGTCCCAAATGGGAGGGGGGAGGGGGGGGGGGGGGCTCTCATAAGGATTGCATTGGCAGCTGCAGTACACATTTCTCCCTTACCCAAAGTGGTGGTTAGGGCTGTCACAATTATTACATAATCGTCTAATCGTGATTATTTGACATTATCGCAATTATTTTGTCATAATCGTCATCATCGTGAATGTTGAAAAATGTCAGAAATAGTGGAAATAGCCGATCTACAAGCTCACAACGCGTCGCATTGCGACGCGTTGTGAGCTTGTAGATCGGCTATTTCCACTATCAAAGTTATTTTTTAAGTAGTAAGTTGTCAAATATGTCAGTAATTTCTTTGTATATTTAGGTTATGTGTCATATCTGCCATGTACAACTTCAAAACCTAAAAGCCAAACAGAAATGTAATTATCAACGACAAAAACACAATTAAATCGTTAATCGCCAATTATTTGAGTGACAATTAATCGTCATGTAAAATGTCATATCGTGACAGCCCTAGTGGTGGTGGTGTCTCAATCGTGGGCTGGAATGTGTAAACGGCCGTGTCTCTATAGAATCACATTGTGGTGCTCTAGACATGTTCTCTGTCTGCTGTCTCCCCTCTGCTCTGTATGGCTAACACATTCAACTATCAAATTAAATGTTAAACACTTCATCTATTTAGACAACAAGAAGATATGTTGACTAAGACAGTCCATACATTTGGAAACATAGTTTTACTTCAATATTGTCTTCAGTTCATGTAGGATTATTTTAAAAGTAGGCTAACTACAGTTGAATTGCAATGTGACTTCTATGGGCTGGCTTGCAGTGCACCGTTCTCCCTTACCCCAAGTGGTGTCACTGTCTCAATTGTGGGCGTGAATCTGTAGGCGCCCGTGTGTCTCTATAGATGCCTTAACAGTAAATGCACGCGCAGGTCTGCACCAAATGAACCCCACCGCCCATATGATGCAATGGATAAGTGGTCACTGCACTCACCTTTAAAAATGCATTCCATGTTTATATTGCACGTGACGTTGTTGCTTATGTTTAGCATAACTTCCACTGGAAAAGCAATTTCTTGTCCAAACAATACCCTGTAAGGCAGGGGTCTTCAACGTTTTCAGGCCAAGGACCCCTTAGTTGAGAGAGAGATGAAGCAAGGACCCCCACAACCCATAGATTCCATATAGTTTCATCGTTTGACGGCACAATCATCAGTGTATTTTGGTTTCATGTCAATTTGGGTTTTCAGATATAGTATTTAACCACTTGAACCGTCAATACTTAATAAACTTAACCTATCACTCTGTACTTAGTCTGCTCTTTTTCTCCTCTACACCAACGCTCTTTTCCAAAAATAGCCAATCTACAAGCTCACAACGCCTCGCGCTGCGAACGGCTATTTTTGGCAAAAGTTATCAGAATATGGACGCTAGGGTTCAAGTGGTTAATATAAAAAAGGAGAAAGAAAAGCTTCTATCACACAAAGATTTGGAGGACCCCCTGTAGTAACTCTGAGGACCCCCTAGGGGTCCCGGACCCCCTGTTGAAGACCCTTGCTGTAAGGAGTCATGTGACATCTTCAGGGGTTTGTGTCTGTTAAGAGGTTGTTGTATTTGTGGACGTAGTCCATTATGTATGTTGATGATTGGTCACAGTCACTGTCAGTCATTTATTTGTATATTTAAGTCAAGACTCTGAACCCCCAGTTGCTCCTGATGAGCAGTAGGTGGCGCTGTATAAATGCACCATTTACCTTTTTATGTTCTATGCAACTTTTATTTACAAAGCCTAAAAGGCAAGTCTGATTTAAATGTTCCAATGTCCAAAGCCAAATACACAAATCATTGATTGTAATAATTTGTATGACAATCAATTTGCACTGTCCTAGTGTCTATTACTGTTTTTTATTATTATTATTGCTATGTTTTTGCTTTTACTTATGCATTATTTTAATTTTGTGTGAAGCATTTGTTGTGTGATTTGTTTTTGTTCTTTGCAACAAAGGAAGGTGACTCTGCCAGAGGGAGAGTCACAAATTATTTTACCAAATATGTTTATATCCATCAGACAATTCCCATTTACTGTGGACCTTTTTTCTACTTTTATAAAAAATAAATGTTGAATACAACCAAATCTTTGCAGTTTCCTTAATAGTGGTGTACTTTAAATCCTCAGGTCAAGCTCATTAAGTCTAATCAGCTGTGTGATTAATATGAAATGCATTATGCTGTCTGGGCCTGTTCCCATACACACCCATTGTAACTTCAAACTCCATTTTAACCAGGATAAAGTCATCAAAAACACCCTTTTTTCTGGTGACTCATACTGTCCTACTAATACATTTAGTTTTTAATATTCTTTTGTGGGAAATGGAAACATTCAATACAATCAGATTAACGTTCATGTTCCAGCATGGATTTATCACCTTCTGTTTTTAGTTACTGCAGTACCCCTCTTCAACCTGTAGGTGTCCTACCTGACCACAGGAACATAACATAACATACTCTATACTCCAGAGTGGTCAAAATAATGTCCTATTCACAAAAGAAAAAAACTAGAAGCAGTGCTCTTCCGAGCACAGGTCTCCACCAGGTCAGGTAGGTCCTGGTGGCGCGTCGCTAAATGTGAAAAGGCTGTCATGTTTTCTTTGGCCTTTAACGGCAATGTGACATGATTGCATGCATGATTTGAGGCATTTTGATCCAAACATGTGTTTGGCAAAAGTCGACCTGCTGGTGGCACTATAACAGGCCAATGTGAAAAGAGTGGTTGTTCCTTGAGCTAGTGGGAATGTGCATGCAGAATGTCTCTGTAATCACAAGCTGCCTGTAGAGATACTGTCTACCCATTTGTGTGATTTTTGGACAAATCTGCAGGAGTACTGGCAAAAGTTAGTTTTGCAAAAGTCTGCCTCATGATGGCGCTAGAACAGGCCCATGTGAATTAAAAACGTGGGGCAGAGGTTCTGAATTGGTATCCAGGGAGTGTGTGTGCACCGTTTGGCAGTGACCAGGCCAACGGCGCCAGAGATTAGCTGGTAAAACCTGATGGACGGACGCACAGACACACAGACACTCACACACAGACACTCACACACGGACGGACGGACAGGGTCGAAAACGGAGTCTCTCCCCATGCCTTTCGGCTGGTGGAGACAAAAAGTTAGGGATTGCAGTAAATTGTAATGTTGCTCTGATACATGATTGTCTTGAACTAGCAAAGGCAGTGTGCAGGTCTAATCTTTCATCCTACTACTTTTTGTCTTTATTTAAAGGCCAGTGGTTCTCAAAGTGGGGTTCCGAGGACCCCCAGGGGTCCTTGAGGGGGTTCAAGGAGGTCCACAGCTAAATTAGTCTGTAGTGTATAGCATCACATCAAAGAAGGAAAAATACCACATTTTAGAAGCATCTCTTAATTAGAAAAAATATACTGCTTTCTACAAAACAAATTTCTACCTTAAATTAAATACATTTGTTCAACCAATGAAAAAAAGGAGAGCACTCAAGATGGCCAGGGGGACAGGCGGGCAGACTTGTGCACTTTAGACAAAACATGTTCAATAAAATATATTTTTTGCGTGCACTTTTTAACTATCAATAAAAATAAAACAATTGTGGGAAATACATATGAATTCTATTATGTTTAGTTGTTTTGTAATAATTTAATTTAAGAGTAGGCCTAGTCATGTCATGTGACATGATTTTCTTTTTGCATTCACGTGTGATGGAATGGAAGACAGAAGTAAGTGAGTCTGCCCTCTTCCTACCTGAACCCACAGACATAAAAAGGTTGACGCCTCTTCCGGCTCTCTTCTGGTACCCGTCTCGCCTTGGTGGGCATTTTTGATTGACAGGCTTGGAATTCTTCTGTGTGCGTAAGGTCGGTGGGCAGGTTTGAATGGAAAAGTCCCGGAAAAGAGGCGTTGTGATTGGCCAGTAGTGTTTTTGAGTGGCAGCCTGCCCTCGACACTTCCTCTTTTGAGCCCACCAAGGCGAGACGGGTCGCTCCAATCAACTGCAGTGGGTGGACGAGGTATCTAGCTTTTTATATCTGTGGTGTGTACCTGTAGCGTGACTGATAGCTCAAACAAATTCAGCAGCAAACATGGATATCCGTCCATTTCTGAAGCGTAAAACGCCAACACAGGAGCCGCAGCCGCCTGACGACGGCAGCCAACAGCAGCCGGTCCCGACCATAGCAGCAGATTCTGCCGAGATACCAGCGGCCCCAGCAGAGCCGCCAGGCCCGCAGGCCCGGCCGCTAGCAGCAGCCCCAGAACCACCACCCAGCCCGGGGCCATCAGTTAGAGTGGATGAGGCCCCAGAACCACCACCCAGCCAGGGGCCATCAGTTAGAGTGGATGAGGCCCCAGAACCACCACCCAGCCTGGGGCCATCAGTTAGAGTGGATAAGGCCCCAGAACCACCACCCAGCCTGGGGCCATCAGTTAGAGTGGATGAGGCCCCAGAACCACCACCCAGCCCGGGGCCATCAGTTAGAGTGGATGAGGCCCCAGAACCACCACCCAGCCCGGGGCCATCAGTTAGAGTGGATGAGGCCGCGGGGCCTTCGGTGGATGATCTTGGGGAAAAACACAAGCAACCTGTTCTATCCCAAAAAATGATTGAAAAAAATAAAGATCTTTTTCCACCATTTATTGCAATAAGCACCCTTAAGCAACTGTAAACCTTACAGTTTACAGTTTAGGCATTTAGCAGACGCTTTTAATCCAAAGCGACTTACAATAAGCAAATAAACATCACAATAATAAACAAGATTAAGTGTCAGTACATCAACAGCAATATAACAAATGTAAATGAATATATATCTAGAAAGAAAAACTATATAATCCGTATTAAAGGTTTCTAAAAACCTAAAAACAAATACTAACTAGCTTCATGTATGTATGGTCCGTAAAAAAATCTCTCTCCCAGCACGGAGCAGGTCTGTCTCCCCCCCCTCTCTGTCCGCGCTGGGGGGGGCCTTCTCTCTCCCCTCTCTGTCCGCGCGGGGGGGGGGGGGGGGGGGGGGGGGGGGGGCAGAACGCATTCCCACCTAAACGATCAGATGCTTATCAACGTAATCATGCAGCTATGAGCTTTTACCTGTGGTCAAAGTGCGTGGAAACTAACCTTGGATTGCCTAAATGTATTTCCTTTCAAGCAGCACCATGCGTTTGGGTGTCTCTCTCTTCTGCACAAGTAGCCTTTTTAACTGTACCTTGCTGTGACTATTTCTCCTTCTGTGTGTGTGTGTGTGTGTGTGTGTGTGTGTGTGTGTGTGTGTGTGTGTGTGTGTGTAAGGAGAATGTATTACAGTACTATATACTGTATATACTATGTCATGTTCATCTTTCATTGCTGTGACTCATTTACAGCCAAAAGCCTTATTTGACTGACAACTTTTTGCCTATTTTGTTTTTATTATTTTTGACTAGCTCTTTCCATTTTTACCCCAACCATTTTATTACTTTTTTGCATATACTTACCAAAATTGTGGACAATCGTTTTTTCTTCTATTATTAGAGCTCAGATAGCTACTTTGGGCAATATTGTTTTCCCCCCTATGCGGTTATGTTATAGTAACTGTGTTGTGAGCTGTTGTTTTACACTGTCTCTTTCCTCAA
Source organism: Nannobrachium achirus (assembly GCF_963921795.1). Classification (NCBI taxonomy): domain Eukaryota; kingdom Metazoa; phylum Chordata; class Actinopteri; order Myctophiformes; family Myctophidae; genus Nannobrachium; species Nannobrachium achirus. The sequence goes on along the minus strand of NC_137810.1, from coordinate 3,922,476 downwards.
ATAAACTGTTCTATTCCTACATTTGACCTCTTGTGTTGTGTTATTATGGTTTTTGCGTTCATGTGGTTACATTTTTGATACTATCAGAATTGTTTGTACTGAAATACACAGTAGTCACTACAGCTGCTCAAATCAACATAATCTTGCCATCAATCACTATATTCATAGTTCATAATTCCACATTTTGAACTAAAGTTCATGGCTCCCGAAAATGAACAAACTTTGTTATATTTTTAACCATATTTTTGAATACTTTTGATTATTTCATACATATCAATCTGGGGGTCCTTGACATGAAAAGGTTTGAGAACCACTGAGGGGTCTGCAATTAGATTTGGCCTCGGGCCAATTTCTTTCTAGCCATGATCTGGCAGGCCAGAGCATAATGAAAGGATAATTTGAGAAATTCATAGTTAAACAATGTTACTAGAACTCAAAGACAGACTGCCTTATACAAGACACAGGCATCTATGATAATAAAAAAAAATAAAAAAAAATATATATAAATATATATATATATAATAGATAGATAGATATAGATAGATATGATCTATAGATCTTCTCTGCTGCCAGTAGGCAACAACATCACATACATTCATTGCGCAACACCCCTGCACGTCGACAAATAGGTCGTTAGAGAAGTGATCGCAGCTGCTCGAGGGAGGCTACTTGTGCAGAAAGAGAGAGACACCCAAACGCATGGTGCTGCTTGAAAGGAAATACATTTAGGCAATCCAAGGTTAGTTTCCACGCACTTTGACCACAGGTAAAAGCTCATAGCTGCATGATTACGTTGATAAGCATCTGATCGTTTAGGTGGGAATGCGTTCTGCCCCCCCCCCAGCGCGGACAGAGAGGGGAGAGAGAAGGGGAGAGAGACAGAGCTGCTGCGTGCTGGGAGAGAGAAGCCCCCCCCCCCTGGACAGAGAGTGGGAGAGACACAGGGGGAGACTAGAGAGAAGTTTAGGCGTTCTCTGTTGAAAGAGAAAATATTATAACCGGTCGGGTTTTCATATAATGGGGGATGAGATTTCCAATTTTCTTGATTTTCTTGAGGTCGGGGATTCCCATACTGGGGGGTGACACTTCCAAATTTTTAGGTTGTGATTTCCTAGACTGGGGGTCGACACTTCCCGAGTGACTTTTCAGCGATTAAGGTCGACTTGAAAAGAGGTCGTCTTATCTGGCTACCCACGGGAATGTCAATAGAAGTTGCACAGGCATGTGCAGCAGTGTTTAAATGTGACAAGAACGGAGTGGAACCTCTCCTAGAAAGATATGCACAGCCACTGAAAATCCATCCTGTCCTGCTTGGAGCAGAGATGGATCTGGTGAAAGCCTCGCCTCGTCAAGCACAACAGTTTCACTTGACCTTGACCATCTTAAAAAGACAGTTAAAAAGGACAGCTATCCCAATCTGTTCAAGATGCTACAGTTGGCACTGACTCTGCCAATTGGATCTGCTACCACAGAGAGGAGTTTCTCTGCCATGAGGAGGATTCCATGTTGGCTGCGCTCAACAACACTTGCCATTCTGAACATTGAGGATGACTTAACAGCAAAGTTGTCGCCTGAGAAGATTGTGGATGTATATGCAGGACGCAAGAACAGGCGTTTACTTCTACACTAGGTGAGACAATGATTCAATATGACTTACAGCCTGCTGTATACTGTTTACTGTACTGTGTGTGTGTGTGTGTGTGTGTGTGTGTGTGTGGGCGTGTGTGTGTGTGTGTGTCTATGTGTGGGCGCGCGTGTGTGTGTGTGTGTGTGTGTGTGTGTGTGTGTGTGTGTGTGTGTGTGTGTGTCTATGTGTGGGCGTGTGTGTGTGTGTGTGTGTGTGTGTGTGTGTGTGTGTGTGTCTATGTGTGGGCGTGTGTGTGTGTGTGTGTGTGTGTGTGTGTGTGTGTGTGTGTGTGTGTGTGTGTGTGTGTGTGTGTGTGTGTGTGTGTGTGTGTGTGTGTGTGTCTGTGTGTCTGTGTGTGGGCGTGTGTGTGCGTGCACGGCTGCTCATAATTTGGTTCACTCGTTTTCACTCGTATTCGTTTTATTTGTTACAGTAAACATCATGGTCTGCATGAGCAGCCATATGCTGTTGTGAGATCTTTCTTTTCTATGCCTTGTGTTGTGTTCACCAATATCATATGAATACTATGATTAAGATCAATATCATATGAATCCTATGATTAAGACCAATATCATATGAATACTATGATTAAGATCAATATCATATGAATACTATGATTAAGATCAATATCATATGAATCCTATGATTAAGACCTGCAGTCATCGTTGGGCTGAGAGCTGTGGTGTGCTTCCAAATAACGGTTGACAATTGACATGTTGCTCAAGACTGCCCCCCCTAGGGCAAATGGCAAAGTCCGCCTATGCATGTAGATCTGCTATTGTCCCAATAGAACCGTGTTATACAAAATGTAATGGTTCAGGGTGGGGGGTCCCCAGTTAAAATATGATTATTTTAGGGGTTGCGGCCTGAAAAGGTTGAGAACCACTGGGCTATTAGTGTTCCTACAGTACAAAAGACAACAAATGCATGGCGTTGTATTTGAGCTTGTTTTCATGCAGGGTGAACCCTGTCCTCACGTCAGTCAGCCCAATGATCTTCTATTGTGTGTTTAAACACTGACTACAGTCATAGCATAGGCACCAGGGCATTAACGAAAAAGTCGACAAGTCGACTCAGTCGACTTCATTACACAAGTCGACTCCCACCAGAGAACGTCAAAGTTGAAAAAAAAACAAAAAACAAAAACTTTCTATTGTGAAAATAGCAGATCTACAAGCTCACATGTAGATCGGCTATTTTCACAATTTCTGCCTCTATATATTTGACAATTTGGACAATGTTTAATTTGTCATTTTAGACTGAGGTATTAAAAAGTCCTTAAATTGGCACTTTAGAAATGTGAAGATACCCTCTTACTTAAACCTTATGTTGGTTTGTTTACAGTTGAGTGAGAAAACAATGTTTCATATTAAGTTAATCATCTGGGGATCCCCCAAAATAATTGGGGGGTCGTGTGTGATGTGATGATGTCATCAAATGAAAAAGTCAACTTCAACTCAAGTTTTTACTGAGTCGAGTCGAATTGCAAAATTCAGAAGTCGTTAATGCCCTAGGTTACACTGACTACAGTCATAGCATAGGCTACTCATAACATAAAGTTGGAATGAGACATGGTGGGACTTGCCCAACTCGTTCCCTGACTATTATGTGTTGGTTCCTCTGTGTAGAATAGATGTAAGCAATTTACCCCGAGTGAGAGGACATTATGCTCTGATAATGTCCTGTGTTAGGGGGTGATCGGACGAGGCGAAGCCGAGTCCGATCACCCCCTAACACAGGACATTATCAGAGCATAATGTCCGACCCCGAGTGGTAAATAGCTTTTCTACCACTTTTTCCCATATACATGAAAGAAAACACATAGTTGTAACTTGCAAGGATCTTAAGTTACAATCATTATTGCCTATAAAACTTCCGCCATAACAACAAATAGTGCCACAAACAACATCTTCTACTCACCACCAGATGGCGCCAACTCCATGCTGAGACAGATGTCTAGCTTACGCGACCGAGTATTTCCCGGTGAATCTGTGCGCAAAGGTGGGGGCCGATGGGCAAGGAGGGTTGCGAGCTTATGAGAAACAACTAAAATAAGACCTTAAAACCTGGCGAAAACAGTTGCGTGCATTAGCGCAAATGGAAAACATTCAATTAACTTCTGAAAAGCCTACACGGCCTTTAAACAGCGTGCATACGGTGCATTAGATGAGGATAAATGAAATCATTAAATGGAAATCATTAAATTAACTTCTGAAAAGGCTTCTTCTAAGCCTACACTATATAGCCTACTAAAAACGAGTGAATCTTGCCACACGTGAATATAAAATCCTTAGTCTAGTTGTGGGAAGAAAAGGATATCATCATCATCATGGCCCCAAATAACTTTTAAATATCTTGCAATTGGAGACGAGTCTCTTACTAAATCGGCAAGAGTGCCTCTCATTTTCAATACATAAAGGCTAAGCTATAGAACCTCTCCATCATCAGCAATAGTCAGTGGTGGTGCGTGTCCCCCAGACCCCCACACTCCCAAGCCCCCACCTTTGCGCACAGATTCACCGGGAAATACTCGGTCGCCTAGCTTACAGCTAAGCTAACGTCAGTTAAAAGCACCGTTCCGGCCGTAAATAGAGGCTGTTCGCTTCCAGAAAGGCATAGGTTCAGAGAAAAGGGGCTTTAAAGTTGGCGGATTGCATTGGATCCAAATAAATCGGCGACGATAGTACGCACGTTAGTAAACAAAGGACCGCTGCGACCGTCATTTGTTGGTGGGGGGAAAGGTGTTCCGACCATAGGGTTCCGACTCCCTCCTGAAGTCCCCGGATGCGTTCATCGCGTATTGATCTCGGAAATGTGCCTCATTTGCATGTACATCCGGGCATTTCACACATTCCGGCTATTGTGGCCTCATTTACTACTGTTTTAAGCCAATCACAATCCAGTATTTGAACACGTGACTAGAAAAAGTGGTAGAAGACATGATATCATCTAACTGACTGTAGCCCTAGAGCTGTAGAGGCGGGTCAAAGTCACATTAGGCTCCTGGGTGCTGCGTTGGTCACCCGCCAACGAGCTCAGCTCTTTGGCTGACTGGTTAACGTACGTGCCCTGTTAAGTAGCGGCCCGGGTTCGCCTCCCGGTTGTTGTCTCGTGGTCACGGCGTCCCGCTACACAAAGTCAACAACGTGAAAGGAGATCCTAGTATGCTTTATGGCTTAATTACACAGGAACCACTTTATGTATCTCATATAACATTGAAAGACAGACGGATAGAACAGAGTACTTTGTATAGGATAACATCTATTACAAAAGCAGAAAATTAAATAAAAAAACAGGGCACTAAAAACAACAGATGGGGGTTCTCTCTCCTTGCCCTGAAAAACGCATTTCGCAACGAAAAACGCAGCAGTGTGCAACCATTTTTATTTAGTGATAAATCTAGGTTGAACATGATAAGTGGAGCTGCCTCTGGTGTTGTGATTGTGTACATCCTTGACCTTTAGTTTGTCAGGTACATGGGTATCTTGGAGGTGTAGTGTATCTTGTACACCAGGCCCATTGCAAGATGCTGTACTCTGTCATTAGTTTATTATTATCTGGTAGGCCTATTCATAATCATAATGATTTGATGTGCCAAATCTCCCTGCCTCCCTCCCTCTCTCTACTTTACTGTAAACCACGTGTCTTCAGCAGCAGTTGAGTTGGCCAATGGCCATGAGAGAGAGAGAGAGAGAGAGAGAGAGAGAGAGAGAGAGAGAGAGAGAGAGAGAGAGAGAGAGAGAGAGAGAGAGAGAGAGAGAGAGAGAGAGAGAGAGAGAGAGAGAGAGAGAGAGAGAGAGAGAGAGAGAGAGAGAGAGAGAGAGAGAGAGAGAGAGGGGAGGTGTTTAAAGTGCTTGTCACAGAGTCGGTGCAGAAAGGAAACACGCACAGACTGGATAACCCAACAACACGATATGCCTACGGATTATCGATGGTTCCAGAGGGACTGCTACCTGTTTAGTGTAATCACTGACTGCACTTTATGTTTTATTTATAATCACTGACTGTACTTTATGTTTTAGTTTATAATCACTGACTGTACTTTATGTTTTAGTTTATAATCACTGACTGCACTTTATGTTTTAGTTTATAATCACTGACTGTACTTTATGTCCCCAAATTATTTTGGGAGGTCCCTAGATGATTAACTTAATGTGAAACATTGTTTTCTCACTGTAACTGTAAACAAACCAACATAAAGTTTAAGTGTATCGAGGGTATCTGCACATTTCTAAAGTGACAATTTAAGGACTTTTTTAGGTCACATACACAAACTTTAGAAGGCAATGGTAGCCAATCAGGAGGGAATATGGGAAATGGGACAGATCCATGTTGATGACATGACTTTGGAGATATACTGTGTACCGCTTTTTTGTGTGATTTTAGGGCAAAATCTGTATGAGCAGTGTCCCAAAATGTGTTTTTAAAAAACGTCCGGATGGTGGTGCTAGATGGGACAGATGCATTTTGATGACATGACTGTAGAGATACCGTGTACCGCTTTGCGTGATTTTAGGGCCAAATCTGTAGGAGCAGTGTCCAAAAATGTGTTTTGCAAAAAATCACTAGAAGAGGGCATGTGAGAAATGAGGGGTGGATGTTGTGGTTTGGCAGCCAAGGAGTCTGTGTGCAAAGTTTGGCATGGATTGTCAAATATTAGAGGCAGAAATTGTGACTATAGGATCTACATGCTCACAACACACGCTGTGAGCATGTAGATCCTATAGTCACAATAGAACCGTGTTATACAAAATGTAATGCCTCAACTCTTAATGCTCGTCAGGGTGGGGGTGGGGGGGGGGGGGGGTCACCAGTTAAAATATGATTATTTTGGGGGTCGCGGTGTGAAAAGGTTGAGAACCACTGGGCTATAGTGTTCCTACAGTACAAAAGACAACAAATGCATGGCGTTGTATTTGAGCTTGTTTTCATGCAGGGTGAACCCTGTCCTCACGTCAGTCAGCCCAATGATCTTCTATTGTGTGTTTAAACACAGACTACAGTCATAGCATAGGCTACTCATAACATAATAACTTGGAGTTGGAATGAGACATGGTGGGACTTGCCCAACTCGTTCCCTGACTATTATGTGTTGGTTCCTCTGTGTAGAATAGATAACATGATATCATCTAATTCAGTGGTTCTCAACCTTTTCAGGCCGCAACCCCCCAAATAATCATATTTGAACTGGGGACCCCCCTGCACAAGCACTTGGAATTGTAGGAGTTGGCAGTTGGCATAACATTTAGTTTGACTCGATCTGTTCCATATTGTGAAAATAGCAGATCTACATGTTCTGTGAGCATGTAGATCTGCTATTTTCACAATGTCTGCGTCTAATATTTGACAGTTTGACCAATGTTTGACCAGAGGTACTAAAAAGGTCTTTAAAGTCTTTAAATTGTCACTTTATAAATGTGAGATACACTTATAAATGATAAGACCAACATACATTATAAGTTATAATGTATGTTGGTCTGTTAACTGTTGAGAGAGAAAACAATGTTAACATTTAGCTAAACGTCTGGGGACCCCCCCAAATAATTTGGGGGTCCCGACCCGCAGGTTGAGAACCACTGATCTAACTGACTGTAGCCCTAGAGCTGTAGAGAATAGATGACATGATATCATCTAACTGACTGTAGCCCTAGAGCTGTAGAGAATAGATGACATGATATGATCTAACTGACTGTAGCCCTAGAGCTGTAGAGAATAGATGACATGATATCATCTAACTGACTGTAGCCCTAGAGCTGTAGAGAATAGATAACATGATATCATCTAACTGACTGTAGCCCTAGAGCTGTAGAGAATAGATGACATGATATCATCTAACTGACTGTAGCCCTAGAGCTGTAGAGAATAGATAACATGATATCATCTAACTGACTGTAGCCCTAGAGCTGTAGAGAATAGATGACATGATATCATCTAACTGACTGTAGCCCTAGAGCTGTAGAGAATAGATGACATGATATCATCTAACTGACTGTAGCCCTAGAGCTGTAGAGAATAGATGACATGATATCATCTAACTGACTGTAGCCCTAGAGCTGTAGAGAATAGATGACATGATATCATCTAACTGACTGTAGCCCTAGAGCTGTAGAGAATAGATGACATGATATCATCTAACTGACTGTAGCCCTAGAGCTGTAGAGAATAGATGACATGATATCATCTAACTGACTGTAGCCCTAGAGATGTAGAGGCAGGTCAAAGTCACATTATAAGGAAATGAAAGTGCACAGCGTATCTCAGGGAGCCATTTTGAGACACGACAACAACTGTGAACTTGACAGTGAGGACAACATGTGAGGAAGACAAAACAAAACACAATAAGGACCAAAAGCTAACGTAAAGTAAGTGTTGTTGTTTTAATATTCACTACTAGAACCACTTGGTTCTCACAGGAACAGTTTATAGGCTACTTTATGCTTCTGGTTTCTACTAAAGCTACCACTCCCTGTTGTCTAGTCTGCCTGTCTGTACTTGTTCTCTGTGGTTAATCTGGTTATGAATCTTATGATTGATGTCACCAGCAAAATACTTATTTAGACAGAGCAGAACATTATGACATAATTATGTTGATTATTTAACCCTATAAGTGACGCATGTATTTGGTATAATTATTTATGACCTTTTATGACGGTAAACCTGCCGCTTCAGTGTTGCACTCTGCAGTCTTTTCCCACTCGGCTGAAACCTTTGGTTTTCATTGTGAGTTAACAGTGTCATCCGGTCTGGAGCCAGCCTACTGTATCCTGTTATTTGCGCGCGCGCACACACACACACACACACACACACACACACACACACACACACACACACACACACACACACACACACACACACACACACACACACACACACACACACACACTGCTAGTGGAACGGAGCACACATGCAAACACAGAGCGTTTCCGTTGCAGACCAGATGTGCAACATGCAGATAGACTTGATCCCAGTTTCTATGGTCTGCTCTGCTTGAATATAAGAGGAGGCTGCCTATGTCTGCCTATGCCTATGACTCACCTTTTCAGACTCCACCTAAACCCATAGCACTACTGAAACACTCAATGACCATACATGAAGCTAGTTAGCATTGTTTTTAGGTTTTTTAGAATCTCTTTTTCTTTACTGATTATATATTTTTTTTTATTTCGTTTTTGGATTGATATTCATATGCGTTTGTTATATTGTTGTTGATGTTCTGACATATTATCTTGTTTATTATAGTGATGTATTACCTGCTTATTGTAAGTCGCTTTGGATTAAAAGCGTCTGCTAAATGCCTAAACTGTAAACTATGTGAGGGAGAAGTTGTTTGTGTGGTTTGGTTGGTTTCCTTTTGAGTATTTAGTGTTTGTGAATGTAGTAAGCAATGTTACAATTAAAAGTTATGGAATAAAAATAATTGTAATCCAATCAAGAAAAATATGTACTGAATATTTTAAATATTTTAATACAAAGGAACTGTTGAACTAGCTGACATCTCAAAGCTGCCAGCAGTCCATGACTTGGTTTAGTGAATGAAACATTATTTTAACCAGGGTACAGTATGTTAATCAATATTATTATTAACATGATATTCAAAGGTCTACCTTGTTCTGTTGAAACTTGAGTGTCTCCCTGTTCTTCTATTGTGATATTTCAATTCTGTGGTGCAGTAGGACACCTGTTGGTTGACAAGAGCTACTGCATGCATCTGCATCTACTGTAGTCTCATCATTATGATGGTGATATTGTTGTTCATCTACTGTAGTCTCATCATTATGATGGTGATATTGTTGTTCATCTACTGTAGTCTCATCATTATGATGGTGATATTGTTGTTCATCTACTGTAGTCTCATCATTATGATGGTGATATTGTTGTTCATCTACTGTAGTCTCATCATTATGATGGTGATATTGTTGTTCATCTACTGTCTCATCATTATGATGGTGATATTGTTGTTCATCTACTGTAGTCTCATCATTATGATGGTGATATTGTTGTTCATCTACTGTAGTCTCATCATTATGATGGTGATATTTTTGTTCATCTACTGTAGTCTCATCATTATGATGGTGATATTGTTGTTCATCTACTGTAGTCTCATCATTATGATGGTGATATTTTTGTTCATCTACTGTAGTCTCATCATTATGATGGTGATATTGTTGTTCATCTACTGTAGTCTCATCATTATGATGGTGATATTGTTGTTCATCTACTGTAGTCTCATCATTATGATGGTGATATTGTTGTTCATCTACTGTAGTCTCAGCATTATGATGGTGATATTGTTGTTCATCTACTGTAGTCTCATCATTATGATGGTGATATTGTTGTTCATCTACTGTAGTCTCATCATTATGATGGTGATATTGTTGTTAATCTACTGTAGTCTCAGCATTATGTGGTGATATTGTTGCCTCATAGCAGCTCACAGTTAATATTTCAACATATCATCCTATGTCAATGGCATATTGATAATACAGAATGAGATTGAACATATTATATTACCGACACTGTTCTAGTTGTTGTCGGCAACTAAACAAACAAAAAAAAGGCGGCCAGGTGCGAGGCCTTTGCAACCGCACCACTTGCACAACCCTAGTGGCTGCTGTGTGTGTGTGTGTGTGTGTGTGTGTGTGTGTGTGTGTGTGTGTGTGTGTGTGTGTGTGTGTGTGTGTGTGTGTGTGTGTGTGTGTGTGTGTGTGTGTGTGTGTGTGTGTGTGTGTGTGTGTGTGTGTGTGTGTGTGTGTGTGTGTGTGTGTGTGCGTGTGCAGGCTTGTGCACACATAGACATCAAATGGGGCTTGAGCCCCTGCCCTTTTATCTCTCTATAAAAAAGTGCCCTCTCCAGACCATGAATGCAGTTTTTACTATGGTGAAAGAAATGCAAATGCTCTCTTTCCATGCCATACCTGAAGGCAGCATTCAAGAGAATGCCATGTCCAAACTAGGGCATTCACCAAATATTCAAATATTCAAATATCAAAGTCACTATTCGAACTTTTTCACCGAAGTCGAATATTCGCTTATTTCTTTATTTATTTTTCTCTTTAAAAATATATAGTTTATAAAGTTTGGGTAGATAGGAAGTCATAAGAATGAGTTGTCAATGCCCCTGGTGGATGAATTTGTTAATGCTCTATACCAGGGGTTCTCAAACCTTTTTAGGCTGTGACCCCCAAAATAAATATATTTGAACTGGGGACCCCCACCCTGACAAGCATTTAGAATTGTAGTTATTACATTTAATGTGACTCGGTTCCGCAGATAAATATTGTAAAAATAGCAGATCTACATGTGTTGTGAGCATGTAGATCGGCTATTTTCACAATGTTCACCTCTTGCTTACTTAATATTTGACAGTTTGGCCAGTCCTGCCGAATATTCAACTATTCAAATACTTTGAGGTTGAATAATTCGAATTCTAAAAATCACTATTCGTGAATGGCCTAGGCCTAGTCCAACTCTCTTGAACTTGAATGCAGCATGTTATTATGTTGAAAGAACTTATATTGAAAGCATTACCCTCTCTGTGTAGAAATCCATGCCGTTACACCACATCTACAGTATTCACTTGATTGCTTAGTTCAGTGTGGTATCAAGCTCCGTAAATAACCGACCTCCAAGCTCACAGCGTCACGTGTGCGCGCGTGTGTGTGTGTGTGTGTTTTGTACATTCATTCATTAATCATTTACTATTTTCTGCTAATCTTGACAGGTTAAATAAAGACCAAAGATGAGTGAGTGTGTGGAGAGAGAGGAGGAGGAGGGAAGAGACAAACATCTCATCCACAGAGCAGAGTCTCCAACAGCCAGCTGTGGGTCTAAAGATGAACCTGGACCTCCACGCTTAAAGTAAGACAATCCTCCTGTACCATATACACACAATGGCAGCGGTGTAAAGTAACTAAGTACACTTTTGAGGTATTTATACTAGGGCTGGGACTTTAACTGATTAATTGCGATTAATTAATGACAGAACATTAACGCGATTAAAAAAATTACTTATTTTAATCGCACTTAGTTTTTGCACCACAGAACCTTCAGTTTCGGGCAAACCGATCATAGCGATGCACCAACCAAGAAGAGACAACAAACGCAAAGGGAGAAGTAGCCGATCAGAGCGCTTTGCTTTGCCCAGTGGATGCGAAATTTAGATAAAAAAAACTCACTTGTTGATTCACTCGTACAACAAAATGTGTTTTACTTGAAAAAAAAGCTTCTCACGTCAAATATTTATATGCGATTAAACATGCAATTAATTTCAATTAATTAATTACAAAGCCTCTGATTAATTTGATTATTTTTCTAATCGAGTCCCAGCCCTAATTTATACTTTATGGGTACATCCAATTTGCAGTACTTTTACTTCTACTCCACTACAATTATATGACAACTTTAATTATGGCTTTTTAAGAAAGTCCAAAGCAAAGCCCATTGCCTCCAAAGCATGCTAACATGTCTTTTACGTTTCTTGACTCAGTCACATTGTTGGAAGTGGAGGACATATGGTCAAGAGATGAGGACAGGGGAATTGGGAGGAGAGGAGTCTATGTGTTCATTCACATGATCATTGTATGAATATTGTTGTGATTCCAGAAGTGTTGACCACAGAGCAGAGTCTCCAACACCCAGCTGTGTGTCTATGAAGAGTGACTGGTCTATGAGAATACCTCCTGTCTTCAGTGAACCTGGACCTCCACACACACAGTATGTCAATCCTCCTATTAACACTATACAATATACACAACACCATAACACAATACACAGTCTAATAACAGTATCCTCCCCTTTCAAGCTTTATTCATAGCAGTGGTTCTCAACCTTTTCAGGCCTTGACCCCCAAAATAATCATATTTGAATCAGGGACCCCCACACCCTGACTTGGAATGTATTAGTTGAGGCATTCAATTTAGTTTCACTCCGTTCCATAGATAAATAGAGTGAACATAGATCAAGATCTACAAGCTCACAACGCCTTGAGATGTGAGGTGTTGTGAGCTTGTAGATCGGCTATTTTCAAATGTACTTTCTTGTTGTACAATTTACTGTGAGTGAAAGAATTGAGTGGGCCAACAAATGATCATGAACACATTGACTTCACAATGATAATTGTATGAATATTGTTGTGATTCCAGAAGTGTTGACCACAGAGCAGAGTCTCCAACACCCAGCTGTGTGTCTATGAAGAGTGACTGGTCTATGGGAATACCTCCTGTCTTCAGTGAAGCTGGACCTCCACACACACAGTATGTCAATCCTCCTATTATATAATACACACTATAACACTATACAATATACTAGGGATGACCAAATGGAGAATTTTTCTTAACCGATAAACGTAAGGCCCTATCGGTTAATTAACCGTTAACCGTTAAGGACATGTGTTAAAAAATAAGCTATTTTAGAGATTTAAAAAAGGAAAATACACCATACTGTTTTTCCCCATAATAAAGTGCCATATTTACACACTAAAAACAATAAAACTAGGAGAAACAAGAATACAAATGTTTCCTAAAAGAAATGTGTTTTTGCAAAGAAACAATGGGATTGAAATAAAAAGTCTAATGTGATGTGGCTGTGCCAGGCACGTGCACACATAGACAAAAGGGGGCTTGAGCCCCTGCCCTTTTATCCAAGTGCCCTCTTCAGACCATGAATGCATTTCTTTTTTACTATGGTAAAATAAATGCAAATTTCCCCTTTCCATACGATAACTGAAGGCTGCATTCAAGAGAATTGTCCACCTTACTTTTTTATAGTTTGATTACTTTTGATGGAGTAATAAAGGGTTCTTTTTTTTCAACTTTTTCAACTTTTTTGGATTTTTTTATGAAAAAGGTTACTTAAATTGTCACTGTCATTTGGCGACCCCCCAAAAATCATATGGGGACCCTCCTGGGGGTCCCGACCCACAGGTTGAGAACCACTAATCTATAGAATTCAAGGTACTATGTGTGCTGTTTGTGAAAGAATTGTCCAATTCACAATGTGTTCAGTATACAGACTGACTGTGTGTACTTTGTTTATATGATTTTATTTCATTCATGTTGATGTTCATTCAGTAATCATTGTGTCGTGTTCCTTTGTTTACATGAAGTTCAACTATACAACAATGTACAGGAGATAAACCCTGAGATGTTGTGCTATGTTATTGTTCTGTAATGGGCCAACTAATGATCATGAACACATTGACTTCACAATGATCATTGTATGAATATTGTTGTGATTCCAGAAGTGTTGACCACAGAGCAGAGTCTCCAACACCCAGCTGTGTGTCTATGAAGAGTGACCGCTCTAAACCTCATCCTCCAGACTTCAGTGAACCTGGACCTCCACACACAAGGTAAGATCACCTACGTATATCTGTGAAGTTCACCTGGAAAGTGTTTGGTTACAGATATGGACTGTAAGAAAATACCAAACACACACATTATATTGAAACACTGATCTTCTGTGGAACAACACAAACAATGTCTTGTACCTGCTCACAGATGTGGACAGTAGGGATGGGATAATATCCCTGTTATCGTTTATCGTTTAATCGTTATCGTTATCGTTTATCGTGATAAAAAAGATTTAATTCATTGTGATATCGTCCTCCGTCATTCACTGGGATCAATTCACCTTTAATTTACTGAGCTGCATATCCGGTACCATTTAAACCCGCTATAATTGGTAAAAGATACTTATACTATATGTACTTGATACAGTCTTTTTTTCACTTTTTTTACATAAATGATTCGTCGACGCGTCGGAATAACCCCCACGACTCGAGTCGACTTGATAAATCCTGAGTCGAGGACAGCTCTATTTGAAACAGGGACCCCCACACCCTGACTTGGAATGTAGTAGTTGAGGCATTCAATTTAGTTTCACTCCTTTCCATATATAAATAGAGTGAACATAGAAGATCTACAAGCTCATAACGCCTTGAGATGTGAGGTGCTGTGAGCTTGTAGATCGGCTATTTTCAATGTACGTTTTGTTGTACAATTTACAGTGAGTGAAAGAATTGAGATGTTGTGCTATGTTATTGTTCTGTAATGGGACAACAAATGATCATGAACACATTGACTTCACAATGATCATTGTATGAATATTATTGTGATTCCAGAAGTGTTGACCACAGAGCAGAGTCTCCAACACCCAGCTGTGTGTCTATGAAGAGTGACTGGTCTATGGGAAATCCTCCTCACTTCAGTGAACCTGGACCTCCACACACACAGTATGTCAATCCTCCTATTATACAATACACACTATAACACTATACAATATACTAGGGATGACCAAATGGAGAATCTTTCTTAACCGATAACCGTAAGGCCCTATCGGTTAATTAACCGTTAACCGTTAAGGATATGTGTTAAAAAATAAGCTATTTTAGAGATTTAAAAAAGGAAAATACACCATACTGTTTTTCCCCATAATAAAGTGCCATATTTACACACTAAAAACAATAAAACTAGGAGAAACAAGAATACAAATGTTTCCTAAAAGAAATGTGTTTTTGCAAAGAAACAATGGGATTGAAATAAAAAGTCTAATGTGATGTGGCTGTGCCAGGCACATGCACACATAGACAAAGGGGGGCTTGAGCCCCTGCCCTTTTATCCAAGTGCCCTCTTCAGACCATGAATGCATTTTTTTACTATGGTAAAAGAAATGCAAATTTCCCCTTTCCATACGATAACTGAAGGCTGCATTCAAGAGAATTGTCCACCTTTTAGAAATGTCAGCCACTGCCTCTCTAACATTCTCTGCACGTCCCTGGCTGCAGCAGCAATACGCTCACACATCTACTTGGCACTTCCCCCTCTCCTCTGTGTGTGTTGTGTAGAGCAATAACTTACAATCCTATGACTTTTGGAATGGTTGAAACATCGGCTAAACGTGATGTCCATTTCATTCATTTTCTTCTCTCTCGCCCGTGTTTTGTGTGTTGATGCAGCGATCACTTTGAGCTTTGTGTTATTTTCACATAGCCTCTGTAACCAAGACGAGTTGCGACGCGTTCCACACGTCATGTAACATTAGAAAGTTGTGTTTTAAGCTCTTCTTAAACGGGATTCAAAATGACGGTCTGTTTTGGAAAATCCAATCGGAGCATTTGTTTCCTGAAGAACAAGTACGATTCCAAATCCAGCGCCGCAGACTCGCAGTAGGGCATGCATGCATGGATGTTACACAGACATTGGTGTCCAGAAATGTGTGACCACAGCGCGTATAGTTGCATGGTTGATGACTTGATGTTGCATAGATATTGGTGTACGGGGCTTTTGGTGTGACACGTGGGTTGCTTTTCTTTTTTTATCGGTCACAATTAACCGTTAGTGATTACCGGTAACCAATTTCTTATCGGTCTAACGGTAACGGTTAACCGTTGGCCATCCCTACAATATACCCAACGCTATAGATATACAAGCTCACAATGCCTTAAGATGTGAGGTGTTGTGAGCTTGTAGATTGGCTATTTTCAAAAAATTAGCCTCTCTCTTATATTATTTGACCATTTTCTTACTTTCTTATAGTTTGATTACTTTTGATGGAGTAATAAAGGGTTCTTCTTTTTTTCAACTTTTTTTTGGATTTTTTTATGAAAAAGTTTACTTAAATTGTGACTGTCATTTGGCGACCCCCCAAAAATCATATGGGGACCCTCCTGGGGGTCCCGACCCACAGGTTGAGAACCACTAATCTATAGAATTCAAGCCACTGTGTGCTGTTTGTGAAAGAATTGTACAATTCACAATGTGTTCAGTATACAGACTGACTGCGTGTTACTTTGTTTATATGATTGTATTTCATCCATATTGATGTTTATTCAGTTATCATTGTGTCGTGTTCCTTTGTTTACATGAAGTTCAACTATACAACAACAGTGATGTTACTAGGTTTTTAATCTCCCGGGACCCACAGGTGGTCATTCAAATGGGTCCCAGAAAAGTTTTATGAGTCCTCAATACAATGTTTTCAAGCGCTGTGAGCTTGTAGATCGGCTACTTTCAAAATGTTTGCCTATTTCTTATATTTATTTTACAATTTTGCTAATGTTTGAACTTAGAACTACTAAAACATGTGCCCCTAATGAATTTGGGCGCGCAAAATGGCGTCAGACGTCGGTAGAATCAAAACATTGACGTTTCTATCGCCTGTTTAAGACTTTCTATGTGGATTTTATTTGTGTTAACGTAGGGTAAAGTAGGATGCTTTCACCCATGAACAATGGTGGTGTCTGTGGAATTTTAGAATGTTTTTCTTTTACCGCGACCCGGTAAATTATTCTAACATGGACTCCAATGGAGGCGCATCCCCGTGACCCCAGGACCATGACATGAATGAGTCCCTGGGCGACTTGAATGAGTTTTTGATGCGGGATGCGCACGTAATGACATCACTGCAACAATGTACGGGAGATAAACCCTGAGATGTTGTGCTATGTTATTGTTCTGTAATGGGACAACAAATGATCATGAACACATTGACTTCACAATGATCATTGTATGAATATTGTTGTGATTCCAGAAGTGTTGACCACAGAGCAGAGTCTCCAACACCCAGCTGTGTGTCTATGAAGAGTGACTGGTCTAAAATACATCCTCCAAACTTCAGTGAACCTGGACCTCCACACACAAGGTAAGATCACCTACGTATATCTGTGAAGTTCAACTGGAAAGTGTTTGGTTACAGATATGGATTGTAAGAAAATACCAAATACACACATTATAGTGAAACATTGATCTCTGTGAACTTCAACTGGAACAACACAAACAATGTCTTGTAACTGCCAGGGCTGTAACCGAACGTTCGTAGGTTCAAACCTCCGTTTGTTATGTTGGCAATCAAAGTTCTAAATTAATGGGTTCATTTTTACTATTTTTTTCATGAAACATATATTATCAGAACGTGATAGGCCTATTCAGAATATCACAGTAGTAGGGAAAGCCAAATAGGTTACCAGTAAACACTAACGGTTAATTGTGACTGTTAATAAGTAGTTTTAAAATGCACCAGAACAGCTTGGAGCGATTGAGGACCGTCCTCCGCTCCAATTCCGCTCCTGTTGGCAGGGGTGTCACACCAAATGCTGGGCCCTGGGTACAAGGATTCACTGCGGGCTCCCCATGAATGTTCTTCATAGGGGGATGGGGTTTAACCCATTTAGACTGGGAACGCATTATTACACATTATGTTGTGAAAAATAGCAGATATACAAGCTCACAGCGCGGCACCAAGTGCCTTAATAATTATAGTCGGGGGACTTAAGGATATCTCGCGCTAATCAGTCTAAAAGCGCAAAATTTTGCACAGATGTAGCTCAGGGCATGCTCTAATGATTTAGCTAGGGCGCCCGAGTCGGCGACCTTCGGGGTCGCCACAGCGGCCAAATCTAGTTGGGCTCCCATTGACTTTCAATACAGGAGGAAAATACCCAGAAATTATTTTTTTTTCTGTGTATTTAAGTAGGATCTGAGGGGTCTAACTAGGGGTTTGTCATCATGCTGAATCCATTGCAAGCATTTGCACAAAAAACATTCCGTGGGCTAGAAATGGCATCAGAAAACGATGCATGTATGGGTGAGCATTCATGTTAGTCGGAGGCCTTAGGGTTTTTTTTCTCGTGCTAATCAGTCTAAAAGCGCCAAATTCTGCACAGATGTAGCCCAAGGCATGCTCTAATGATTTAGCTAGGGCGCCCGAGTCGGCGACTTTCGGGGTCGCCACAGCTCCAGAAAACACCCAAAAAACTCTGAAAAGTGATGACTCATCACTTTTCATCACTAAACCATCGTTTTCTTGGGCCATTTGTAGCCCAAGGAATGTTTTTTGTGCAAAACAAATGCTTGCAATGGATTCAGCAACATTACATACCCCTAGTTAGACCCCTCAAATCCAACTTAAATACCCAGAAAAAAAAGTGTTTTTCTGGGTATTTTCCTCCTGTATAGAAAGTCGGTGGGAGCCCAACTTGATTTGGTCGCTGTGGCGACCCCGAAGGTCGCTGACTCGGGCGCCCTAGCTAAATCATTAGAGCATACCCTGGGCTACATCTGTGCAGAATTTCGCGCTTTTAGACTGATTAGCGCGAGATTGCCATGTCATCTCCCTAACGCCCCCGACTATTAAGGCACCTTGGGTCCTAGTCCCACTCCCCCCCCCCCCCCCCCCACATGCATGTTCTCGTTCTGTGCCTCGCTGACAACGCTGTGACACAACAGCCACATGCTGCTGACTGAGATCAGGGCAGACTTTGTTTGTGTTCCAAACACTCATCCACCCACACAAAGATGAAATAGCGTTTCTCCTGTTTCTTTCTGTTCAGTGGTTGTCTACGAGTAATAATATGTGTGTTTTTGTCTGTTCACCACAGAGCAGAGTCTCCAACACCCAGCTGTGTGTCTATGAAGAGTGACTGGTCTAAACATCATCCTCCAGACTTCAGTAATGAACCTGGACCTCCACACACACAGTAAGATCACTGATCTCACTGATCTCACTGAGCCTTTCATCAAGCCCACAAATATCCTTCTATCCAGCAGGACTATAGTCATAATAAATGATTCTTCTCCTCCACAGGAAGAGGAAGAGGGTGTGTGTTGTGACAGAGCAGGCGTCCAGGTGTTCAGTGTGTGAGGAGGTTCTGACAGATCCAGTCTCTAGCAGCTGTGGACACTGGTTCTGCAGACAGTGCATCACCTCATACTGGGAGCAGTCTGCTCCAACAGGACACCATGACTGTCCCCAGTGTGGAAAGATCTTCAGGACCAGACTGAAGACACCCAGTCACACCAGCAGTGGACACAGTAAGACTGGACACAATTTACACTAATTAACATTCCATGTTAATTACTTTAATATTTAGATGGTAGAAGACATTTTCAAATAGTTCAGCTAAAGACAAAAATATCACACAATATTATTTTCCTGGCATTCATTTTCTTATTGCGACCGTCAGGTCGCAGTTACAATCAAAACCTCAGTTAGTCAGTCAGTCCGTCCCTCCGTCACGTGACGTCACACTTTTCCCCTACTCATATCTCCGCCACCGTTGCCCCGATCCATGCCAAACTTTACACACACACTCCTTGGCTGCCAAACCACATGGCCCTCTTCTAGCGCCACCATGAGGCCGATTCTTGCAAGACATATTTTTGGACATTGCTCCTGTAACGGAGGTTATCCGAACCTCCCCACCCGGCTTCGAACCCGGGTCACGTGAAAGTCCAATATCTTAACCATCACTCCAAAGGGACATCCCTATGGAACGAGAGCAGATACTTCAGGCTGGGGCTTCAGGCTGGGGCTGCGACTCTCTCCGCCACACTCACCCCCCTTTGACCTCCTCCTACGGGGAAGCCCGGATCCGGGTCACGGCACCAATGTAACGGAGGTGATCTGAACCTCCCTACCCGGTTACGAACCCGGGTCTCCCGCGTGAAAGTCCAATATCTTAACCATCACTCCAAAGGGATATCCCTATGGAACGAGAGCAGATACTTGACTTTTGAGGCTTCAGGCTGGGGCTGCGACTCTCTCCGCCACACTCCTACAAATTTTGCCCTAAAATCACGCAAACCGGTACACCGTATCTTTACAGTCATGTCATCAAAATGAATCTGTCCCATCTAGCGACACCATCTGGCTGATTTTTGAAAAACACATTTTTGGACACTGCTCCTACAGATTTTGCCCTCAAATAATGAAAAGCAGTACACAGTATCTCTACAGTCATGTCATCGACATGGATCTGTCCCATTTCCCATATTCCCTCCTGATTGCCTTCTAAAGTTTGTGTATGCGAACTGACGGTTGCTTATCTCCCAAATTTAGGGAGTCTTATTGGTTCTATTTGTATTTTAGTTTTTCTAACAGAGGACATGTAACACTAATGTGTGTATGGTAGCTACGCGGTGGAAACCTCCTCATACGTTAACGTTTCGCCAGTGGGCCTTAACCTTTCTAGATATAGTATATTTAGAGCAGTCGATAGCAAGGTTACACGGAGCAAAAGAAGAAAACATTAATATGTGGTCGGACATTGCAGATAAGCTTAAGGCTATGATTCAAGAAATCACTATATAGTGGTAACAGCCTAGCACAGGCATGCACTATTGTACATTCCGTGTTGGTCCGGGGAAAGGGGGTGGGTGGGTTTTCTTTTCCTTTTCTTGTTTTGCTATTGTTTGTGTTTGTCTGTTAATTGCATTTTTCTTTTGATTAATGTTTCACTTTTTCTTGTTCTATTCATATGTATGTCTCTAATTTCATGTTATGGAAAATAAAAATAATTGATAACAAAAAAAAAACACTAATGTGTGTACACATCTGTAAGAATGTAAAGTTATAAATTCAACTGAATGTTTAAAATGTCTTCATTGTCTTCTCATAGCAGGTGTCAGTGTGCAGGAGGATTTAAAGGTTTATAAGATCACTTTGAACAGTCTGGATCGTGTGACAGACGTCACTGAAGTGCCCTCCCTCAGCAGCATCTTCACAGCGCTCTACATCACAGTGGGAGAGAGTGAAGGGGTTAATAACCAACATGAGGTCTACCAGCTTGAGACGCTCTCCAAGAAGAACACCCTCCATGACCAACCAATCAACTGCTGTGACATCTTTAAGCCCCTCCTCCTTGGCAGAGAGACACCAATCAGAAGAGTTCTGACCAAGGGAGTCGCTGGCATTGGAAAAACCTTCTCTGTGCGTAAGGTCGCTCTGGACTGGGCAAAGGGTTTGGAAAATCAAGATGTCATTCTCCTGGTTCCCTTCTCATTCCGGGAGCTGAACTTGGTCAGAGATGAGCAGCACAGTCTTCTCTCACTGATCCATGTTTTCCATCCAACATTGAAGAAGGTCACAGCAGAGCAGCTCGCTGTCTGGAAGGTTGGCTTCATCTTTGATGGTTTGGATGAAAGCAGGTTGTCCTTCAACTTCAACAATGACATCATCTCTGATGTCACAGTGACATCATCAGTGGACGGGCTGTTGACAAACCTCATCGAGGGGAATCTCCTCCCATTGGCTCTCATCTGGATAACCACCAGACCTGCAGCAGCCAATCAGATCCCTCCTGCATATGTTGACCTGGTGACAGAAGTACGAGGGTTCACAGATCCCCAGAAGGAGGAGTACTTCAGGAAGAGATTCAGTGATGAGGAGCTGGCCAGCAGAATCATCTCACACATGAAGACGTCAAAGAGCCTCCACATCATGTGTCACATCCCAGTCTTCTGTTGGATCAGCGCTACCGTTCTGGAGGACATGGTGAAGACAGACGAGACAGGACAGCTGCCCACGACCCTGACTGCCATGTGCTGCCACTTCCTGTTGGTCCAGACAAAGAGGAAGGAGCTGAAGTATGATGAGCCTCGTCGGGGGGGAAAAAGAAACAAGAAAAGAAACAAAAAAGAGAGAGAGAATCAACAGCAGATCATGGAGAAGGACAGGAAAGTTCTTCTGAAGCTGGGCAGGCTGGCGTTTGAACATCTGGAGAAAGGCAGCATCATGTTCTACCAAGAAGACCTGGAAGAGTGTGGTCTGGATGTGAGAGACGCCTCGTTGTACTCAGGAGTGTGCACAGAGATCTTCAAAAGAGAGGGCGTGCTCTTCCAGAGAGCAGTCTACTGCTTTGTTCATCTGATCATCCAGGAGTTTCTGGCTGCAGTCTACCTGTTCCACTGTTTCACACAGAAGAACATGGAGGTACTGAAGACATTCCTGGGACGTGACATAAGGGGACATGATGACACCAGTGACATGTCCTTGGAGGACTTCCTGGACTCAGCCAACTGTAAAGCCATAACGAGTAAGAATGGTCACCTGGACCTGTTTCTCCGCTTCCTTCATGGTCTCTCACTGCCGTCCAACCAGAGTCTGTTAGGAGGTCTACTGGTTCAGACACAGTACAGTCCAGAGAACATCCAGAGAGCCATCAACAACCTGAAGGAGATGGATGATGACGATGCCTCTCCTGACAGATATATCAACATCTTCCACTGTTTGATGGAGATGAACGACCACTCAGTGCATCAGGAGATCCAACAGTACCTGAAGTCAGGGGACAGATCAAAGACAGAACTGTCTCCAACCCAGTGTTCAGCTCTGGCCGCCATGCTGCAGATGTCAGAGGATGTTCTGGAGGAGTTGGACCTGGACAAATACAACACATCAGAGGAGGGGCGAAGCAGACTCATCCCAGCTGTGAGGAACAGCAGAAAGGCTCGGTTAGTAGTCATGTGAATAGAAAACTTAGAACAGAAACAATGTACTGTACCTTCACACCACTACACTATAACTAAACATGATAGTTAAATCAACAGTGATACGCACGCACGCACGCACGCACGCACGCACGCACGCACACACGCACACACACACACACACACACACACCCCTTAAAGTTGCAACGGCCAATCTAAGGCAAAAGGGTGACAGCTTTTTCTGTGGCTGGCCCAGCTCTCTGGAACAGCCTTCCATCCGACTTAAAACACACCTCTTCACCCTAGCATTTGAGCCCTAGACCCCTCCCTCCCTGTGCCTTTTATCTGTCATTGTTTTATATCTTAAATGTTTTGTTTTTATAGCTGTTTTAAATGTTTACAAATGTTTCTATTGTTTTTGCTTTGTATTGTATTTGTCTTTACTGCGTTCTCATGATGTACAGCATAAATCTGCTTTATCAATAAATGGACTTGACGTGTGTGTGTGTGTGTGTGTGTGTGTGTGTGTGTGTGTGTGTGTGTGTGTGTGTGTGTGTGTGTGTGTGTGTGTGTGTGTGTGTGTGTGTGTGTGTGTGTGTGTGTGTGTGTGTGTGTGTGTGTGTGTGTGTGTGTGTGTGTGTGGGTGGTCTGATTGACCACCTCTAATTACAGACTTGTTGGCTTTGGTACTGCCCTCTTTAAGGAACACATGGAAGTTGTGTCTTCAGCTCTCAGTTCTAATCCATCCCATCTGAGACACCTGGACTTAAGTTCCAACCACCTGGACCTGGACCACCTGGGTCTACTGGATCTACTCTGTGCTGCACTGAAAAGTCCTCATTGTAGACTGGAGACTCTACGGTGAGATTCATTTACAATCATTATTTCCATCAGTGATTTATCATGTGATTATAATATGAATATTGTGGCATGAATAA
This sequence comes from Nannobrachium achirus, assembly GCF_963921795.1. NCBI lineage: Eukaryota > Metazoa > Chordata > Actinopteri > Myctophiformes > Myctophidae > Nannobrachium > Nannobrachium achirus. Next base: position 3,898,708 of record NC_137810.1, on the reverse strand, counting down.
TGTTGATATCATAGTAACACATTGACTGGGATAATGAGGAGGTACAGTAACTACAGTGTGTACATGTTCACTAAATTCACTCAAACCATTCAAAGACAAAATAAAAAAACACACAATGCACAATGCAGCTCTGTTACTAGTAAAAGTAATAAATAAACTTTATTACCAAAAACTCAATATGCAGAATGCCCCCTTTTTATGTTTTCAACATGTGTCAAAAAAAAAAAAAAAGTGTATAATAGGTGATAAAATAGGTGGTTTATGTATATTGCAGTAATCTAAATCTGCAAAGTAAAATGGTTACTAAAGTTACTAAATAATGAATAAGTAAAATTACAGTATTTGCCTCTATAGATGTAGTGCAGTAGAAGTATAAAATATACAAAGTTGACATAATCAAGTAAAGTAAATAAAGTAAACTAAACTTGTACTTAAAGGGGCACTCCACCACTTTTCAACCTATCTTCATATAATAGGTCCTCACTAATGTTCATGATAAAATATCACAATTTTTTTCTACTCAGTTTGGGTCTCATAGGAGAGCTGTGGGTGGGTCAAATCCTTCCTACCGGTGACATCATCAATGGGAAATGCAAGCTAATAGAAACTGCAGGCTTTCTATTCCTGAAAAAGTTGCAATGTTAAAGTGGAAGCCATTGTTCTCGTGATAATATATATATATATTTTTTTTTCAAAAATATTATTACATTTTTTTTTGTCAAACGATGATGTCACCGGTAGGAAGGATTTGACAGCTCTCCTATGAGACCCAGACTGAATAGAAAAAAATTGTGCTATTTTATTATGAACATTAGTGAGGACCTATTATATGAAGACAGGTTGAAAAGTGGTGAACTACTCCTTTAAGTACTGAAGTTGAGTAAATGTACTTAGTTCCATTCCACCACTGGTCTGTATCGTCTCTTTCTCCAGCAGATGTCCTTCCTGTGTCATCAGTGTGACATCAGCAGTTATCAGCTTCACTTGTCTTAAACTGTCCATCAATTGACCTTTGACCTGTTAGGTCTTATGTGTATAATGAAGCAATAAGCCACAAGAGGCATGTGGTTACCCAGTATTTTATAACGTCTGAAAGGCGTGGTGAGACACGAAGCCAAGCCGAGTGTCTCCAACCCTCTCAGCCGTTATAAAATACAGGTAACCACATGCCTCGCGTGGCTTCTTGCTTTTCTAAAATGGTTACAATATGGCAACATGAAAAATCATAGACATGTACCAATTAAAACTGTTCTATTTCAATAATAATTCACTACAAGGTCTGCAAGAAAGTAGTTCCCAGCTACAAGAAAGTAGTTCCTAGCTACAAGAAAGTAGTTCCCAGCTACAAGAAAGTAGTTCCCAGCTACAAGAAAGTAGTTCCCGGCCAGGCTGCAGAAACACCTGTTGCAATCAGAATGGGGTATATGGGGGGCGCTTGGTGTTTTTACAAGCCCCATCCAGAGTCACTCAGTTACCGTCCTTTGTGTGTGGGCGGTAGAGTTCTCAACGGGCCTGAAAATTAAGGCCCGGCCCTAACTGGGCCCTAACTGGGCAGGCCCAAGGCCCTACCCGGCCCTACTAGTTGCAGGGATTGACGCTAACGCTTGCCCGACTGCCCGGGGCAGGCAAATAAAATGGTCGGCAGGTGAAGGTTGTTACCAGGTTGCCCGACCGGGCAAGCGCACATTTTGAGTAACATAATGAGATTATCCGTCTTTAGAAACTTGAACAGGACTAGAGTGCTGCTCCGTCTCTCTCTCTCTCTCTCTCTCTCTCTCTCTCTCTCTCTCTCTCTCTCTCTCTCTCTCTCTCTCTCTCTCTCTCTCTCTCCCCTCAGTCCATCCCTCCTCCCAAGTACACACACACACACACGCAAACACGTGCGTGCTCCGTGCCTCCGTCGAAAACAGCTAATATACAAGATCACATTATGATGAAGACACGACGCGCACACAGCTGCAACTAGGTATAAATCAGTGGGTTTCATTCGCGCAAAACCTAAATGTGAATACGTTTGCAGGATCAATCCTCTCTCCAAAGAGTGTCTGTCTCGACGGGGATAGCTTCGCTGTTTCTATATGTCATCTTTTTGACACCCAACTCTAACCTTAACCTCCATGGGGTGAGTTGGTAAAACCCTCCGTCCGGACGAAATGATAGTCTTTCGAAAGAGCAAGATTTTACCGTTGCGACGTGCCGTGGCCGCCTCTCTTTGCAGCGAACCACGCAGAAAAGCTAGCCGCGAACCGCACACGGTCGTCGGCATCGGAGCGAGCCAAGAGCCGCTCTGACGCACAACGTTGTTTTCAGATCATTCACGTTGCGACACAAGCATAAAGCATTCGAAGAGAATCACAGTTTATAAAGAGAAAACACCAGAGCAATAAACACTTTCTAACTGTCTTGAAACAAATATCTTTGCTCCACTTTCATTCATCCACTAAAACTACATTCTCCCTTCCACTTCAGTCAAGTGAGTCAACCTGTGGGTCGAGACCCCCCAGAGGTCCCCAAATGATTTTGGGGGGGTCCCTAGATGACAACCAAGTCATAATTTAAGGACTTTTTTAATACATTTAAAGACAAGAAAAAAAGACCATTGCTGCATCAAAAGTAATCAAACTATACTATAAAAACAAACACTAGCCAAATTGTAAAATAATACAAGAAAGATGCAAATTTTGGAAAATTGCTGATGTACAAGCTCACAACTCTCAAAAACATTTAATTGGGGACCCATATTTTTTTTCTGGGACCTATTTGAATGACCACCTGTGGGTCCCGTGACCCATTATATTGAAAACCTAGCAACATCACTGTAAGTAGAAGGTAACAAATATGTTAAAATGAACATTAATTCAAATGTTGCGATTTTGCGATTATGAGGGCAAGTGGCCATGACCTGAGGGCAAGTAGAACATGACCTGTACTTGCCCGACGGGCAAGTGCCTCTGAGACCTTAGTGTCAACCCCTGAGTTGGCATACATTTTAGGCCCTACCCGGCCCGAAAACCTTGGGTCGAGTCGGGTATATGTGTCCCAGCGCGGCTGACGGCTAGTCATTGAATTCTTTTTTCATTTTCATTTTTTTGAAAGCTGGGAATCATAGCTACAAAATGATATATTGGTTGTGGAGATTGACCCAACAGTTTTGAAGATATGGCTTATAGAATGATGCCATGCTGAAATACTACTTTTGAGATATTCAAGTACTAAATTTGGGAGGACCAACAGAATTATGTCCCGATCTCTCACATTAATTAAAAAAAAGTCTTATTTACATGCAGAGTTAAGCTCTGGCGTTTAAGTGAAATGTAGCCCGATATTTATGACATGCTTTTGTGGCTTTATCACATTTTAGGAACAAAATAATAATAATAATAATTTCAGCCCTGGTCTAAAGTAGTGGCTTCAGAAATGACTGCCCCAGTGTCATGGTCGGGTCTATCATATAGTAATAGTAATAAAATAATAAAAACTAATATTTTATTTTTTCATTGAGCCCGAGGCCCTACCCGGCCCGACTAATTAGCATACATTTTAGGCCCTACCCTAGCCTAAATGCCGGTCGGGTTCGGCTATGGTTGGGTTCGGGCTACATGTCGGTCGGGTTCGGGTTTGGTCGGGTTTGGAAAGAATTTAGCAATAAAAAAATAAAAATATATATTTTCTTTTTTCATTGAGCCTGAGGCCCTACCGGCCCAACTAATTAGCATACATTTTAGGCCCTACCCTACCCTAAATGCCGGTCGGGTTCGGCTATGGTTGGGTTCGGGCAGAATTTGAGAACTCTAGTGGGTGGTGCTTAGAAGCCCCGCACGGCAGGATTTAAGCAAGCACTCCCTTCTCTAGTTCAGCTTCACAACACTGTGGAAAGAAATAACACACCTGGGTTTGATATAAACTGATTCAAGGTGTGGATTATTGTGTCATTTAGACACTGGTTTAATCAGAAACCAGCCAATCAGAATCAAGTATTGGAACTGACCATTTAGAAACTCTGTTTTCAGTCACTTTGCTGGATCATCTGTTTTCAACCTGTTGCTGTTTCCTGTCTGTTGGGAGATTAAGTAAAGATTATTTAGTTCATGTTACTCTGTCTGGTTTTCTACTCTAAAACCCAGACAGTCCATCCAGACCAGGTCCTTTAATAGGTGGTTGTAAGCAGGTTCTCAGAATAATGTATTTTATAGCAGACAATCAAACATTGTGTGTTTTATTTCTCATTTAGACTGATGAACTGCTGGTTGTCAGAGAGAAGCTGTGAAGTTCTGGCCTCAGCTCTCAGATCTAATCCTTCTCATTTGAGAGAATTAGACTTGAACTTCAACGTGTTGCCGGTGTCTGGACTGAAGAACTTCTCTGGACTGGAGTCTCTGCAGTGAGTAGACTTGGACTGTGTCCATGTTGGTTAGTGCAGTGATTCCCTTGTTTCATGTTCCAATGGCATAACGTCTATTGTGCTAGTCTGCCCCAACAATCCCCTCCTCCCACCCCATTTATACAGTCATGCACCTGCTGAAGATTCATGTTTATGTGTATAATCTGTTGCAGTAAAATATCCTGGCAAAATACATAAAATAAGCTGGGCTTGCATGATTTCATTAACCCTGCATTTTTCAGTGGTGTAAAGTAACTACTTTACACCACTTTTACTTAAGTACTGTACTTATTTACAGTTTTGAGGTTTGTATTTCCAAATTCCAATACTAAAACTATAGTTACTAGTTACTTACTAATATGTTAAAACATACATAAACCACTTTAGCCCTATTTTATACAGAGGCTATTTGAAAATAGCAGATATACAAGCTCACAACGCGTTACATCGCGCCGCCTTGTGAGCTTGTAGATCTGCTATTTTCAAACATTTTGGACTTTTACTTTTAGTATTTTAAGTAGATTTTGATGCCAATACTTTTGTACTTTTAATAATAATGATAATGGATTGCATTTTATAGAGCTTTTCTAAGCAAGTTGCGAACTCAAAGCGCTTACAATGTTCCATTCATTCATACATTTACTCAAGTAAATTTTGAAATCTGGACTGCTACTTGTAACAGAGTACTTTGTTCATAAAGTTATACTACAGTAGCCTAGTAAGAAAAGGGTGAGTCACCTTTTCAATCACCTTTTTTTAATCAAATCACATATTTTTCTTTTGCAAGTTCCCACAATTTTAGCAAATTCCTGTCATTTCACTAGTAACAGAAACACTGTAGTGTCAGGTAGTGGAGACGTTGTGTTAGACAGTCAGGCGCGCCACACACATTTGCGACAGCTATCGTGTCAGAATGAGGGGGGGATCCAATGCATTGTCAGTGGAAGGTTGTTTGGTGTTTTGTCGTTGCCGTGTCTCAAGCTAGCCTAGCTAGCTTGAGACACGGCAACGACAAAAAACCAAACAACCTTGCATTGACAATGCATTAGTACGGCGCCCCCAGTGGCCATTCTCAGACGATGTTTCACGCATATGTGTGAGTCCAGCCTCAGACATTGATGCATTGTTGTTCTACTTCCTACAGAGTGAAACATGGTGGAGAATTCTGGAATTCTGATCCTAATCCTCAACTCCTTACAAGATGTGAGTGTCTGTCTGTCTGTCTGTCTGTCTGTCTGTCTGTCTGTCTGTCTGTCTGTCTGTATTTGTATACAGTGTGTTATCCTCTGTTGGCCCCTCCCTCCCTGGATGCTGTCCTGAAAGCTCTTCAGTAGAGCTTCCAGTGAATGCAGGAGGTTTCTCTGCTCTTGGCCTGGTCCTTCACACCAGCTGATGCTTGTTTACAAAACACTCCCTCTACCTGACACACCTTCTGTAATGTTCAACCCTCCTTCTGCCACACATTCTGCTTAATGTCCCCCAAACACACTGGCCCTCATTTATCAACGTGGTGCAGATAACATTTTTGGCGTACACCGAAATTTAGGCAAGTCTCTGCATTTATCATTTCAATGTGACTTTGACGTTGGCGTAGGGTAGGATCAAATCTCACATCAAGTTCAGAGGTGGTGTAGGATTCATCTTACACCTCTTATTCCATTGTAGACATGCGGGGCAGCATTGTCTAACTATCTGACAGGCAATGGACACATGTATCCACTCGAAAATGCATATCTAACACACTAATAAATAATCCTGTGAAAATATAAAATTTTATAAAAGCATATAGCCGGCTACATCATGGACATGCACGCTGATTTTATTTCCAAGTTACAATGACAAGCAATTAAAATCTAGCGATATGGAAGCAATCTACATTAAGTGTTTTAACACACACAGAGTGCGGCGCGGCTGTAATCTTACATTTTCGTGGACCGTGAGCCTCCAAAAGTGACGTGAGTCCTTTATTAAGGATAAAACCCGAAGGTCCAAACCTGGCTGTGCCCAGGCCAGATCACGCTGTGGATGATTTATTTGGGGGTCCACGGCCCACGGGAATTGTATATACCGGTACATGATTGCTATAGTTTGAAAACTCAAACGTGCATTGCGCTCTTCGCCGATATTGGGTTAAAATGAATATCCAAACATAACCGTGGGGTCTCTCAATGTATACAGTAGCTACTGTACACTATGCTGGAGTTAATGATGAAACCCGACGCTCCACCTGTGCCCACAGCGCACCATCTTCCCCGTGGGCGCCGTGGATTTATTTATGCCACCTGGAGATCACTCAACACCAGCCAGCCTTCATCCATCAATGCTTAGAGCCTCATTCATTCTGCAACCACTGCATTCAGATGACCTTTAGTTTCCAGGATATCTGTCATTAATGTGGCGAGCCTGTGAGATCATGACCATGGGGAATTATGGTTGTTTGTAACCAAATGAACGCGCGCGGATATGGTTTAAATTAATATCCCAAAGTATTCATGGCAGTGACTTGTGTCATTCATGTCGGTTTGGGACGCAGACATGAAGGGACATATTAGCTTTCCTTTTGTTGTTAGGACGTATTCCGTTTGTTCTGGTCGTAAAGTCGGGCCTGCTTATTTATCAACGCTGGGATCAAATGTACGCCAGGTGTGTCTGTTTAGGACGTGTTCATAAATGCCACTTGAACTTGGCCTACGCAAAAGTTGGGGAAAAAAACTGTTTTTTACACTCCATTGATAAATGAGGGCCACTGTCTCTGGGTCACTCCTCCTTTCAGTTGGCTACAGACCATGACTGGAACAAGATGCAAATAAGACTGGAAATGGAGACTTTTAGGCCCTATTTTGAACAAGCTCATATTCCTTAACTCATCTGCCGCCCAGCACGTTTATAAACGTTCTATTTTGCCCAGCTATTTACCGCCCAGCCCGTTTATAAACGTTCTATAGTCTTTTCATTGTTTTACAATTGATGGTGCTCTCGTGCTGCCTGTGACTTAATACAGTAGGGCAACATCAAAGGGAACCAGGTCATTCACGTGAATGAAGAAAAAAGGTCAAAAAACTGCATTGAAATACATGTTATCAGGCAATCCAAATACAACAGAGAGAGAGGGAGAAAAAGTCTGCAGCTGTTTTAGACGCGACAAGCCAGGCTAGCCAGCTAGCCAGCTGAGGAGAAAAAAGAAAAAAAAAAGATCGGTTGGGAGGCTGGTTGAGATTTGAATATAGGATATTTATAGTTAGAGTTAGAGTTTAGATAGTTGATTGATAGCCTAGAGATGACAGTAGAATTCGTTTAGATTTGAGTGTATTTAGGTGAAGGCACTCTGTATTTATAGTGGGAGAGGAGGACGCGCACACACACAGGGGTGTCACAAGGGGGGAGTGCGAGTGGAAACCCTACACTACTAGGGCCCAAGGTGGAGGGGACATAATTATTTTATACTTTAGCTATTGAAAAATAGCAGATCTACAAGCTCACAGCGCGGCACTCTGCGAGCTTGTACATCTGCTATTTTTGAAATCCCCCCTATGAAGAACAATCATGGGGGTCCCGCAGTGAATCCTTGTGGCCAGGGCCCAGATTTTGGTGGGACACCCCTGGCCACACGCAGCAAAACAACATCCATCCATACGACACGACACACAATGAAAAAAACGGAAAAAACCAGGGTCCTACCTGATACACTGTCACCTCCTCCCCCCCAGTGCACTCCTGGCTCGTAAAGATATTCCATTGATAAACAAACAGTCTGCTGGCTCGTAAAACTATAATCCATGTGGCTAAACAACAGTAAGGAAAATGATCCAATGGTCCAGCAAACTTTTCTCTGCATCGATCTGAGTTTCCGTTAGCTAAGAAATCACGTGACATAACACAGGCAGGGGCGTCAATTGGGTATGGCAGGGGTATGCAGCTGCCAATGCCATACCTTGGCTACAGGGGGAAATAATAAAAATGTACTTTTCATCGTGCCTGTTGCTAAGGTATGGCAACATGCCTGGTGACACCAGTCATGTTGCCATACCTTAGCTTGTTCTGAACTGACGCCACTGAACACAGGGATCAGCTGGGGGGGCTCGTCTGTGTGTGTGTGTGTGTGTGTGTGTGTGTGTGTGTGTGTGTGTGTGTGTGTGTGTGTGTGTGTGTGTGTGTGTGTGTGTGTGTGTGTGTGTGTGTGTGTGTGTGTGTGTGTGTGTGTGTGTGTGTGTGTGTGTGTGTGTGTGTGTAAGCACTTGGTTTCATTTACCCTAAAATGTCATGGTTTCATTATCTGAGAAATCACGTGACCTTCCTTGTTGCTTGAGACATGCGCGTGCATGTGAGTGTGAGTGAGTGTGTGTGCGTGTGTTGAGTGAGCACACAGTACCACAGCGCCATCTATTGGCTTGAAACTAAATAAGCGACTTATTCATGCTGGTTTCATAAAAAGGCTTTTTTTAGGCTTTTTTATTCAAATTAGCCCATGTTGGGCCAGTACAGTAGTCACTTAAAAAATCAGGGAAAAATCAGGAAACAACATTTAAACCCCATTTATTTATTGGTAAAAGTATATTTCTTCATCTTTCCATCGGTATACTCCATTTGTTCATAGCTAAGAAACACATTTTTTAAATATTCATTGAAAATTAGTCAAAATGCTCCAAAACCCTGACATGTTTTGGAAGAGTTTAATAAAAAACGTGGGGCAGGCAATGTGTTAAAGGACAACTTTAGTTTTTTACAACAAGGGTTCATATTTTAGATTGTAATTAAAGAATATAAAAGATGAGTGTTAAATTGATTTCATTTACTTCTATCTATTGTTTTAGAGATTCTTATTTCAGTGGTTGGGGGCATGCGTACAAGTGGCTAAATATGTCATTTTACACAGAATAAGCCCATTCCCAAGATACAACGTAACCTTTCATGGTTGGATGTGACTTATGGGGTCTAGAAGTGCTACTGTAAATAGCAATAAAGAAACTGCTGGCTTATTGTGTCTAAAAAGACATATTTAGCCACTTGTACGCATGCCCCACATTTTAGCACGGTAAACGCGATAAAACAATAGAACGAAGCAAATGAAAACATTTTAACACTCACTTTTTCTTTTCTCTAATTACAATCTAAAATATGAAACCTTATTGTAAAAAAACAAAGTTGTCATTTAATAAAGTGATAACGGCACCATCTTATGCTCAATTGGTACAGTATTATGCAAGTTGCACTGAACACAAACATGCTGTTATGAACCTTGACCTAAAAACATACAGTTTAGAGGATCAGACCAGCTTTTATGCACAAACAGAAATGTTTATTAAGACAGAGCCTCCTCACAGTCCTCAGGTATTATTGAGGTACTTGTACTTTACCAGGTTGTTTCATTTCTTCAATACTTTGTAGCCTATACTTATACTCCATACTTTCTGAGGCAAATATTGTACTTTTTACTCCACTACAATTATTTGACAGGGTTTGCTGATAGTTACTTTTCAGATTTTAATTATTAATAAAATACACACAGAAACTAAAAAGCCTATAATTTGACTTTTCAAACAAATAGCAGATTTGCAAGCTCACAATGCGCTGCATCTCAGGTGTGTTGTGAGCTTGTAGATATGCTATTTATGAAAGAAAAATGAAAAACATTAGCGCTCTTACTTTGTTGGTATATTTAAACTTTGTTGAGTATATTTTGATTCTGTTACTTTTGTACTTTTACTCAAGTAAAATTCTGAATACCGGCTGTGGTATTACTATGTTTACTTAATTACGACCGTTAGGTCGCAAGTTACTATGAAAAGCTCCACCGGCTGTCTGTCCGTCTGTCTGTCACGTCACACGTCACGTCACACTTTTGGCTCTATTCTTATCTCTGCCACCATTGCCCCTATCCATGCCAAACGTTGCACACGTATCTCTAAAGTCATGTCATCAGCATGGATCTGTCCCATTTCCCATATTCCCTCCTGATTTGCTACGATTGCCTTCTAAAGTTTGTGTATGCGACGTGACGGTCGCTTATCTCCCGATTAGGGAGTCTTACTGGCAAGTAAAACATTTGAATAGTTCGTCCACCACTGGCCTCATGTGTGACATGTTGTGAGCTTGTAGATCTGCTATTTTCAGAGCACAACACCCGAGCTGAGCACATACTTGTCTTTTAGTTCTACTGGCTCTCTTCTCCACTAGTCCCTCCCTAACATTTTAGTCTATTTTTATGTATTTTTTTAAAAATTATCAGTACATTTCGTTTTAGTCATATTCAATTTGTGTTTAGTTTTCCACAGTGAAACAAGTCGACAAACATTTTTCGTAATAGTTTTAGTTGACAAAATCAACACTAATAGCCTATCAATCATAATAAAAATAGCCGATCTACAAGCTATTTTTACTATAAAACATAGGGCATAATATTCTCTCTTTCTACAAATGTAGTGGAGTTAAAAGTACAATACAGTATGTATCTTTGAAATGTAGTGACTGCTCTCCATTCCGACAGTGTTTTCTTATTGTCGGAGTGGCAGCACTTCCATAGAGGTTTAGGGTTTGTGTGTGTGTGGGTGTGTGTGTGTGTGTGGGTGTGGGTGTGGGTGTGGGTGTGTGTGCGTCTCTCTCTCTCTCTCTCTCTCTCTCTCTCTCTCTCTCTCTCTCTCTCTCTCTCAGTGAATGGTAATACTAAATATTGATTTTTTTTTTTATGTTTCCTGTCTTGTTCTCTCATCAGACTTCCATCGTCTCACACTGGATCCAAACACAGCGAGCAGAACACTCTGTCTGTCTGAGAGCAACAGGAAGGTGACTCGGCTGCCAGAGGGGGAGGAGCTTCAGTCATACCCTGATCATCAGGACAGATTTGATGATGAGTGTGATCAGGTTCTGTGTACAGAGGGTCTGACTGGACGCTGTTACTGGGAAGTAGAGACTAGTGGACATGTTAGTATAGGAGTGGCTTACAGAGGAATCAGCAGGAGAGGAGAGGGTCCTAATGGACTTGGATACAATGATCTGTCCTGGAGTCTGTTCTGTGGGAGTTACCTTTACAGTGTCTCTCACAATAGTAGGAACACTCTCCTCCCTGTTGATACCTCTGACTCCAACAGAGTAGCAGTGTATGTAGACCATGCTGCTGGGACTCTGTCCTTCTATAAGGTGTCCTCTGACTCACTGACACCCATTTATACCTTCCAGTCCACATTCACTGAACCACTCTACCCTGGGTTTAGTTTTCCTTACTCCTCCCCCTCCTACTCCTCCTCCTCAGTGTGTCTTTGTGAGGACAGATAATGTCTCTGATGAGTTGACATCAACCAATATGGTTGTTATGGATGTGTTTGAACACAGGAAGCATTTTGGACATCCAAGGTTTCCAGCCAACAGCAACATAGTTTATGTATATATTTATGTACGGTATATAGGGTATATATATTTATGTACATAGTGTATGTATATGTATGTATATAGGGTATATATATTTATGTATATAGGGTATATATGTCCATAGTACAGTCAATACTGCGTAGAAATACCCTGATAAAAGTAAAAGTCTGGAATTCCAAATTTGCTGGAGTAAAAGTGCAAAAGTATTGGCATCAAAATGTACTTAAAGTAGAGTTGATTTTGTCAACTAAAAATACGACGAAAAACTTCTGTCGACTACCTTTTTTCACTGACTAAATTAAAGCTAAACAAACACTGAGTTATGATGACTAAAACTAAGACTAAATATAGAATTGTCAATTTCATAAAATGTCAGGGAGGGACTATTAGTGGAGAAGAGATCCAGTAGAACTAAAAGACAAGTCATTTTATGTTTGGTTGCGCTCGGGTGTTGCTCTCTGAAAATAGCAGATCTGCAAGCTCACAACGCGACGCAGCGTGACAGGTGACAGGTTTGAAAAACAAAACTGCCTGGCAGATATTAAATCATGGATGGCTTCAAACTTCCTTAATCTCAATGACAGTAAAACTGAAATTATCACCTTTGGTCTAGAGACTCTGCCATCCCCCCCTGACATCCTTGGTCCCCTTAGTCCATACATCCACTCCTCTGTTAAAAACCTAAACCTCGGTGTCATTTTTGACTCAGCTTTCAAACTGGACAAACAGGTTAGTTCTGTCATCAAAACCAGCTTCTTTCACCTCAGACTTTTAGCAAAAATCAAACCATAGTTATCCCATAATGACCTTGAGAAGGTTATTCATGCTTTCATTTCCTCTAGGTTGGACTATTGTAATTCCCTGTATGTCAGTATAGACCAAGCACTACTCAGACGCCTACAGATGGTCCAGAATGCCGCTGCCTCCTCTTCTCATAAGGATGCAGCTGCAGTACACAGTTCTCCCTTACCAAAAGTGGTGGTGGTGTCTCAATCGTGGGCTGGAATGTGTAGGTGTCCGTGTCTCTATAGAATCAATTTTCAATTTCAATTCAAAGGGCTTTATTGGCATGAGAAAACATATTGGGCCCTATTATGATCCAGGTCTTATGCCTTATGCCTTAACTTCTTTACCTTTTTTTTCACTATTTTGAAAAACGTTTTTAAATACTTAAAATGCTGATCTACATCTGCACATTGTGAACTTGCAGATCAGCTATTTGAAATATTAAAAAAAACAAAAACAAAATAGTAAAAAAAAGGCAAAGAAGTTAAGGCATAAGGCATAAGACCTGGATCATAATAGGGCCCATTATGTTTACATTATCAAAGCAATGTAATGTCACACCGCGGTGCTCTAGACATGTTCTCTGTCTGCCGTCTCCCCTCTGCTCTGTATGGCTAACACATTCAACTATCAAATTAAATGTTAAACACTTCATCTATTTAGAAAACAGGAAGATATGTTGACTAAGACAGTCCATACATTTGGAAACATATTTTTACTTCAATATTGTCTTCAGTTCATGTAGGATTATTTTAAAAGTAGGCTAACTACAGTTGAATTGCAATGTGACTTCTATGGGCTGGCTTGCAGTGCACCGTTCTCCCTTACCCCAAGTGGTGTCACTGTCTCAATTGTGGGTGTGAATCTGTAGGTTCCCGTGTGTCTCTATAGATGCCTTAACAGTAAATGCACGCGCAGGTCTGCACCAAATGAACCCCACTGCCCATATGATGCAATGGATAAGTGGTCACTGCACTCACGTTTAAAAATGCATTCCATGTTTATATTGCACGTGACGTTGTTGCTTATGTTTAGCATAACTTCCACTGGAAAAACAATTTCTGGTCCAAACAATACCCTGTAAGGCAGGGGTCTTCAACGTTTTCAGGCCAAGGATCCCTTAGTTGAGAGAGAGATGAAGCAGGGACCCCTTAGTTGAGAGAGAGATGAAGCAGGGACCCCTTAGTTGAGAGAGAGATGAAGCAGGGACCCCCACAACCTGTTCATAGATTCCATAGAGTTTCATCGTTTGACGGCACAATCATCAGTGTATTTTGGTTTCATGTCAATTTGTGTTTTCAGATATTTAACCACTTGAACCGTCAATACATAATACATTTGGCCTTTCACTCTGTACTGGGTCTGCTCTTTTTGTCCTCTACACCAAACCTCTTTGCCGAAAATAGCAGATCTACTATTTTTGCTATTTTTGGCTAAAGTTCTCTGAATATGGACGCTTGGGTTCAAGTGGTTAATATAAAAAAGAAGAAAAAAAATCTCCCCTGTTGAAGACCCTTGCTGTAAGGAGTCATGTGACATCTTCAGGGGTTTGTGTCTGTTAAGAGGTTGTTGTATTTGTGGGCGTAGTCCATTATGTATGTTGATGATTGGTCGCAGTCACTGTCAGTCATTTATTTGTATATTTAAGTCAAGACTCTGAACCCCCAGTTGCTCCTGATGAGCAGTAGGTGGCGCTGTATAAATGCACCATTTACCTTTTTATGTTCTGTGCAACTTTTATTTACAAAGCTAAAAGGCAAGTCTGATTTAAATGTTCCAATGTCCAAAGCCAAATACACAAATCATTGATTGCAATAATTTGTATGACAATCAATTTGCACTGTCCTAGTGTCTATTACTGTTTTTTATTATTATTATTGCTATGTTTTTGCTTTTACTTATGCATTATTTTAATTTTGTGTGAAGCATTTGTTGTGTGATTTGTTTTTGTTCTTTGCAACAAAGGAAGGTGACTCTGCCAGAGGGAGAGTCACAAATTATTTTACCAATATGTTTATATCCATCAGACAATTCCCATTTACTGTGGACCTTTTTTCTACTTTTATAAAAAATAAATGTTGAATACAACCAAATCTTTACAGTTTCCTTAATAGTGGTGTACTTTAAATCCTCGGGTCAAGCTCATTAAGTCTAATCAGCTGTGTGATTAATATGAAATGCATTATGCTGTCTGGGCCCGTTCCCATACACACCCATTGTAACTTCAAACTCCATTTTAACCAGGATAAAGTCATCAAAAACACCCTTTTTTCTGGTGACTCATACTGTCCTACTAATACATTTAGTTTTTAATATTCTTTTGTGGGAAATGGAAACATTCAATACAATCAGATTAACGTTCATGTTTCAGCATGGATTTATCACCTTCTGTTTTTAGTTACTGCAGTACCCCTCTTCAACCTGTAGGTGTCCTACCAGACCACAGGAACATAACATAACATACTCTATACTCCAGAGTGGTCAAAATAATGTCCTGTTCACAAAAGAAAAAACTAGAAGCAGTGCTCTTCCGAGCACAGGTCTCCACCAGGTCAGGTAGGTCCTGGTGGCGCGCCGCTACATGTGAAAAGGGTGTCATGTTTCTTTGGCCTTTAACAGCAATGTGACATGATTGCATGCATGATTTGAGGCATTTTGATCCAAAAATGTGTTTGGCAAAAGTCGACCTGCTGGTGGCACTATAACAGGCCAATGTGAAAAGAGTGGTTGTTCCTTGAGCTAGTGGGAATGTGCATGCAGAATGTCTCTGTAATCACAAGCTGCCTGTAGAGATACTGTCTACCCATTTGTGTGATTTTTGGACAAAATCTGCAGGAGTACTGGCAAAAGTTAGTTTTGCAAAAGTCTGCCTCATGGTGGCGCTAGAACAGGCCCATGTGAATTAAAAACGTGGGGCAGAGGTTCTGAATTGGTATCCAGGGAGTGTGTGTGCACCGTTTGGCAGTGACCAGGCCAACGGCGCCAGAGATTAGCTGGTAAAACCTGATGGACGGACGCACAGACACACAGACACTCACACACGGACGGACAGGGGCGAAAACAGAGTCTCTCCCCATGCCTTTCGGCTGGTGGAGACAAAAAGTTAGGGATTGCAGTAAATTGTAATGTTGCTCTAATACATGATTGTCTTGAACTAGCAAGAGGCAGTGTGCAGGTCTAATCTTTCATCCTACTACTTTTTGTCTTTATTTAAAGGCCAGTGGTTCTCAAAGTGGGGTTCCGAGGACCTCCAGGGGTCCTTGAGGGGGTTCAAGGAGGTCCACAGCTAAATTAGTCTGTATATAGTGTATAGCATCACATCAAAGAAGGAAAAATACCAAATTTTATAAGCATCTCTTAATTTAGAAAAACATATATTGCTTTCTACAAAACAAATATCTACCTTAAATTAAATACATTTGTTCAACCAATGAAAAAAAGGAGAGCACTCAAAATGGCCAGGGGGACAGGCGGGCAGACTTGTGCACTTTAGACAAAACATGTTCAATAAAATATATTTTTTGCATGCACTTTTTAACTATCAATAAAAATAAAACAATTGTGGGAAATACATATGAATTCTATTATGTTTAGTTGTTTTGTAATAATTTAATTTAAGAGTATAGGCCTAGTCATGTCATGTGACATGATTTTCTTTTGGCATTCACGTGCGATGGAATGGAAGACGGAAGTAAGTGAGTCTGCCCTCTTCCTACCTGAACCTGTGTGTACCACAGACATAAAAAGGTCGACGCCTCTTCCGGCTCTCTGATACCCGTCTCGCCTTGGTGGGCATTTTTGATTGACAGGCTTGGAATTCTTCTGTGTGCGTAAGGTCGGTGGGCAGGTTTGAATGGAAAAGTCCCGGAAAAGACGCGTTGTGATTGGCCAGTAGTGTTTTTGAGTGGCAGCCTGCCCTCGACACTTCCTCTTTTGAGCCCACCAAGGCGAGACGGGTCGCTCCAATCAACTGCAGTGGGTGGACGAGGTATCTAGCTTTTTATATCTGTGGTGTGTACCTGTAGCGTGACTGATAGCTTAAACAGGCAGCAAACAGGCAGCAAACATGGATATCCGTCGATTTCTGAAGCGTAAAACGCCAACACAGGAGCCGCAGCCGCCTGACGACGGCAGCCAACAGCAGCCGGTCCCGACCATAGCAGCAGATTCTGCCGAGATACCAGCGGCCCCAGCAGAGCCGCCAGGCCCGCAGGCCCGGCCGCTAGCAGCAGCCCCAGAACCACCACCCAGCCCGGGGCCATCAGTTAGAGTCTACAGGCTCTATTGCAGCTAAACTATCAGATAGTCATAAAGCTATACTGTTGAGAAGAACAGATCTTATTTGTGCAAAGTGGTTGATGTCTGTTGTCTGTTGTCTAAACTTGGATTGCCTTTCCGTGGACACAGGGAGGGGAAAGAGTCAGACTCACAGGGCAATTTTCTGATTTTGAAAGCATGCAGTCAAATTATTTTAATTCTACAAGTCCAAAATTCCAGAATGAAATAATTGAAATATGTGCTAATTTGGTTTATGCAGACATTGCAAAAACTGTGCAGGATACTGTTTTATTTTTTCTATTATGGCAGACGAGGCCAGGTCCTCCAAAACGGAACAGTTGTCGATGTGTTTAAGATAAACAGAGCAGCTTGACATCAAGGAGCGTTTTCTGTGTTTCCTTGACTGTTCAGCATCTCGTGATGCGGCTGGGATCGTGGACGCTATAAACACAGGACTGGAGATGGGTGGTCTCAAAAACATCCCAATTGTTGCACAGAGTTACGATGGTGCCTCTGTAATGTCGGGGCACCTGTCAGGAGTACAGCAGCGCATCAGTGTTGCACTGTCAATCGCAGCGTGAAAACATTCCTGAACGTTATTGATAAACTGTTCTCTGTATTTGCACAACCGTCAAATCACCATAAATGTATTGAAATCCAGAAATCACTGCACATGAAAAAAAGGAAATGGTACAGCCCAGTGAGACGAGATGGGCATGGAAGTGGAGGGCCGTGCATGCAGTTAAAACCCACTACTCTGCTATCACTGGGTGCCTAAAAGACATTAGTGATGAGGGAGGGAGATGGGCTGTTGATGCCACTGGCCTAAATGAACACATGACAAGAATGTCATTCATTGCATGTCTGGTTTTATCTGAGGATATACTGCGTGTGATCCACGTTACACACAAGGCCCTGCAGTCCAGC
This sequence comes from Nannobrachium achirus, assembly GCF_963921795.1. NCBI lineage: Eukaryota > Metazoa > Chordata > Actinopteri > Myctophiformes > Myctophidae > Nannobrachium > Nannobrachium achirus. The sequence continues at coordinate 3,880,974 of NC_137810.1, read as the reverse complement.
AACTCCACGCTCTGCCAGGCTGCAGAAAATCTAAAAGCTCACTTCAAATCTCTGAGGCAGGCAAACACTGATACGTGGAGCACGGTGTGGGAATCAGAGAAAAGGTTCAGCGAGGACAAGGTGAAAGACGTGGCGGCGGTGACTGTAACTGAGGAGGATGCTGAAGCAGCAGCAGCAGCCCCTGCCCCTGGCCCAACTGCAGACCACTCCAGTGACTCCACCCCCCTCCTCCCTGTCGGGTTTCCTGATAACGTCTACTTTGGGCCAACGCCAAATGGATGATGAAAGTGAGACAGTCACAGAAGTGAGTCAGAGTGTGACAGAGAGTGACACATTTCACCAACACCTTTATCTGCCCGTATTGGATTCTCTGATCGCTGAACTTGACAGGCGGTTCACGGGGGAGTCAATAGAACTTGCACAGGCATGTGCAGCAGTGTTTAAATGTGACAAGAACAGAGTGGAACCTCTCCTAGAAAGATATGCACAGCCACTGAAAATCCATCCTGTCCTGCTTGGAGCAGAGATGGATCTGGTGAAAGCCTCGCCTCGTCAAGCACAACAGTTTCACTTGACCTTGACCATCTTAAAAAGACAGTTAAAAAGGACAGCTATCCCAATCTGTTCAAGATGCTACAGTTGGCACTGACTCTGCCAATTGGATCTGCTACCACAGAGAGGAGTTTCTCTGCCATGAGGAGGATTCCATGTTGGCTGCGCTCAACAACACTTGCCATTCTGAACATTGAGGATGACTTAACGCAGGGGTGGGCAACATTATTCTCCTGAGGGCCACATTGAGTTTTATGAAGTGAGTTGAGGGCCGCACACTAGAAACAGCGCTGATTCGCTGAATGATGTTAAATACAATAGGATATTAAGCAAGCCTGAAGGCCTGCATCCTTACTTCACAACACAATCATTTTCTGTTACTGTATGTCACACTGGTGTTTGCAATGAAAAGATAAACATCCACTTTAGCTCATTATCAACTTTTAAATGTGCAATTATACATCTTGCCAGTTGTTGAAATTCACCACTTCATATGACTGATGAAACACATGGACACAAGGCTGACTGTTTCACAATTATACAACTTTATTTAATAATAATAAAAAAGTATAAAAGCAGTATTTTAAACTGAAAACATTTTGACAGCAATTTGAAATATAGCCCCCATGCTCCCACCCCACCCCCCCTTTTTTCTACCTTTGTATTTGATGTTGGTTGACCTTGTACCAGTGATTTGTGCTGTCATGAAACGGTAGTTTTTTCTATTGCAAACTTCTAATAAATTCGTCAATCAATCACATTCACTGTCTCTTCTGTTTTGCTTGTGTAACAATAAGCAGCAGGGAACGAACAAAAAAACCTGCAGTAATTCAAACAGAAAACATTTATTTGGCAGCATTTTGTATACATAACCCCCCCATGCAACCACCCACCCTCCCATTTTCTGCCTTTGTATTTGATATTAGTTGACCTTACCAGTGATTTGTGCTGTCATGCAACTGTACTTTGAAACTGTACTTTTTTTCTATTGCAAACTTAGTTCTAATAAATTCGTCAATCAATCAATCAATCAATCAATCAATAACAGTCATTGTCTCTTCTGTTTTGCTTGTGTAACAATAAGCACAGCAGGGGCGAACAAATATGAGAATTGGGTTATGAATGACACAGTCAGCATGGAAGGCTTTGCCTACCCGTTATTTAGCGCGATGGGAACAATTGGGACGCTCAGCTCTCTTCACAAGCCCATCAAAGTCAGGCGTCATGTCTGTTGTGGAAATGCGCAGAACAGAGGACAGATGTTCATCGGTCAGACGCGATCTGTAGCGTGACTTGTTGTAGTTCATTACAGAAAAGGTTTGTTCACACACATAAGTGGAGCCAAACAAGACAAGCATCCTCTGTGCGTGCTTGCGCAGGTTGGGAAACTGCGTTTCGTTCAGTGAGCCATAGAAACTGTCCAGCGTGCATTTGGAAAAGCTTTCTTTGAGAGCAGCGTCACTCTGGATGTCGATCAGTTCTAGTTGCACTTCTGGGGGTGCTTTCTCACTGTCGAATGAAAGGGGAGCGGACACCAGCTCCATTTCTGCTTCTATTTTAGTGAAGTCAGAAAAGCGGCGGTTGAACTCTGTGTGGAGGTTTGTGAGTGTGGTGCTGTATCTCTCAGTGTGACAGGCGGGCACATCCAGTGTACCAAGCGTCGGGAAATGCGTGAAGAGCTTGGCACCCATTTGTCGTGAAAACAGAATTAGCTTGGTTTTGAAGGCTTTCACGCTTGAAAACAGCTCGTGCACAAATGCATTCTTTCCCTGCAGCTTCAGATTGAGATCGTTAAGATGCCCCAATAGATCCACCCCGAATGCAAAGTCACACAACCAATCCGGGTCTTGTAACTCTGCAAACTCGTCAGCTTTACCAACAGTGGCCAGGAACGTAGCTATTTCTCCTCTCAGCTCCCAGACACGTTGAAACACCTTACCCAGGCTCAGCCAGCGAACACTGGAGTGGTACAGCACGTCTTTGTGTTCCGTTTCACGTTCCTCAAGTAGTTGGATGAACTGGCGATGGTTTAGCCCGCCCCCTCGGGCACGAATAAAGTTGACAGCTTTTACCACCGTTTTAGCGACATGGTCAAGTTGCAAAACAGATTTACACAGGGATTCCTGGTGAATGATGCAATGTAGGCAGATCAAATCTGCGTTGGCGTTTTCCTCTTTCACCCGGTCCTGCAGTCTCCGCAGGAGACCGACATTCCTGCCGGTGAGGTTTGGAGAACCATCGGTTGTCACGTTCAGCAATTTAACCCACGGCAGGTTCAGCCTCTCCAAACACCCTGCCACCTGCTCGTATAGATCTGCTCCTCTTGTTGTCCCTTTCATTGACTCCATGGAAAGAAATTCCTCCACTATTTCAAACTTGTCATTGATCCCTCGAATAAAAATAAGTAGCTGTGCAGTATCTTTGATGTCTGTGCTCTCGTCCAGTGCTATGGCAAAATATGTGAAGTCCTCTGCCCTTTTTGACAATCCAGCAGACAAGTCTTCATCAATTAATTCCACACGCCGTGTGACTGTACGTCGAGAGAGACTGATATTTTCGAAGTCTGTTTTCTTATCAGGGCATACCATGTCAGCTGCCGTCAACAAGCAGTCTTTAACAAATTCACCATCAGAGAAAGGCTTGCTATGTTTTGCAAGCTTGTGTGACAGAACGTAGCTTACTTTAGTTGCCGTTTCTTGAATGGTTGACTGCTTTGTCAAAGTATTCTGGCGGTTAGTTAACTGTCTGACCAGGCGCTCTGCTTCTTTTTTTCTTTCTTGCGATGACATGTTTTCGCCATATTTGGCATGCCTCGCCGTATAATGTCGCTTGATGTTGTATTCTTTGTTCACAGCAATACTCTCGTTGCATATCATACATATCAACTTTGAGTCTACAGTTGTGGCAAAATACCTTTCGGTCCATTCTTTGTTAAAGACACGACACTCGGAGTCAACTTTCCGCTTTTTTTTTGCATCCATCTCAACGCTGTTTCTGCCACACAACACAACCTGAACATGTACCGGTCGCGCCGTGGTGTCAGTGTCACGCTCCAAAACGAGCCGATCTATAAGCTCACAATGTGTCACAGCCACAAGGATTCTGAGCTTGTAAATCTGCTATTTTTTGAGCATGACCGGCACGTGACCTCTGCTGGAACACAGTTGCAAATGCGTCAGCGCCCTCTGTTGGATTTAAAAAAAAATACATTTCATTGAAAGCCATTGATATAATGCTGCATATATATTTTTGCAAAGTTTTTTATTATTCCTTTGAAGACGTGGCGGGCCGTATTGAGAAGGTCGGCGGGCCGTATCCGGCCCGCGGGCCGTATGTTGCCCATGTCTGACTTAACGGCAAAGTTGTCGCCTGAGAAGATTGTGGATGTATATGCAGGACGCAAGAACAGGCGTTTACTTCTACACTAGGTGAGACAATGATTCAATATGACTTACAGCCTGCTGTATACTGTTTACTGTACTGTGTGTGTGTGTGTGTGTGTGTGTGTGTGTGTGTGTGTGTGTGTGTGTGTGGTCGATCAGGTCGATGAAATCATCTCTGAATACTCCAGTAGACTTGATTTAATACATGCATCGCCCCTGCCACTCATCATGAAGCTGGAGGCAGTCCGAGTAATGGCATTGGCCAAAGTACAACACCTATTCTCCAATGTACATGTCCCACGAAAATCACTAAGTGATTTGACTGATAAAACTGTACATCTAGTGAGGCAGTGGACTGGCCTAAACACTCACACAACACGCGACATTATATTTCATAATAAAAGTGAGGGTGGTCTGGGTGTTCCCATGTTGCTACACGGCTCTCCCATCTGTTGAACATGCTGAACAGTGACGACCAGTATGTGTGAAGGCTTGCTCGTTCTTCTCTTTTTTTGGACTTAAAAAGACGCAAGGTCCCCCTGGCACGTGGTTCGGATTCTAACTTCCTGGGTTTTAAGAGGAAAGCGAATGGAAAGCTGGACAGTCGCTCCCCTGGCTTTGGTGTGTGGTCAGACTGGCCGGACTTAAATGACTTGTGTTGCTGGGCTGATGTTACTCTGGAGTGGGTAGGGTCTAACTCTGAGGCAGTAGCTGCCTCAGAGAATGTCATATCTGACCCCAGTATCTCTGTGAGAGCAACTATGACTGTGTGTGGAACAGAACACCAACTTCCACTGATAAATGCCCGAGGTCGCCTCCTGTGGGCACAACAGCAAAGACAGCGGCAGCACTGGACTCAGTTGAGATTGCAAGGGATGACCGCTTGTCTCCCTGCTGCGGACCATTCTGTCTCTCACTCTGTGTTCAAAAATGTTGCCATAGATGAGTGCATCGTTGTCTTTACTTTGAAAGCAAGATTACAGGTTTTGCCAACTAAACTTAATCTCTCCATCTGGTTTCCAGGCAATCATGCCCCTCACTGTATTCATCATGGCAATGAGCAAATAGCTGAAACCATGTCCCACATCTTAAATGGTTGCCATGTATACAGGGGCCTCTACATATGTAGGCATGACAGAATTGTAGATTTGATATCAAAAGATATCTCTTCTATTTTTGGGTCCTCCATCCTGCTGTATAAGCACTCTTCTGTGAGGCCGAGCATGTTTAACCTGTGTAATGATGATTCTGTGTTCTCTAACATTTCAGCTAACACCCCTGATGTCTTTGTTGTGAATGAAACCCTTAGGGAGGTGTCTATTCTCGAGGTTGGCTGCACTTTTGATTACAGTTTGGAAGAAGCCTTTCTAACCAAAGTGCTGAAATATCAACAGCTAGTGCAGACCATCTCACAGCTAGGCTACAGATGTACACTTTTGGTTTTTATCTTTGGGAGCCTAGGGCATGTGCACAAGTTGGTTGTGAGGGGCTTACAAATAGCAGGCCTCTCCAAAAGGAGGGCCAAACAGTTAGCAAAATATTGCTCAGTGTCAGCCATTATAGGAAGCCGCTCAATCTGGAGGAGGCGTTGTTTCCTTTATCCATGACTTATGTCCGCTGTGTCTGACAAGTATGTCATCTATACTGTATGTACAGTTTCAATGTTCTGCCGTTTAGGCTCTTTGTAACTGGCTGTTCTTTCATATTTTCTGACTGCACTGTCATTGTTTATGACCTTTGTATGAGGCACCCTTGTACTTCTCTTTATGTGGTCATAAATAAACATTTCAAATGTGTGTGTGTGTGTGTGTGTGTGTGTGTGTGTGTGTGTGTGTGTGGGGAAATAAATCTTGAAATATTCTGTAACCTAAACTCTTCCTTGATCTTCATTTGACTCTTAATCATCATATATCTCTTGACTCTCAAAACAGCAATAAAAAAGAACAGCAGAGAGCACTGCTGATGTTATATTGCTGTTTTGAGAGTGTGTGTGTTGCCTCAGAGTGCTCTGTTCAGAACTATGAACTGCCTCTACCTCAGCTCTAATTAACAGAGCTCCTAAAGCACCCTTGCTCATCAACAGATCTGAATCAGCTGTCAAGAAGTCAGTGTGACCTGGGCTGGTAAAACCTCAGTACACAGGAGGAAAACAAAGACACATAGAAACATGAAATGGACCAAAACAAGAACATTATGAACGTATTCAACCTTATTAAAACAAAAGAAAATATATATCCACAAGTTTCCAAGATCCCATCGTGCATTGCGCAGAAATTGGACGGAGCTTCCGGCGCTGCAGCCGAGTGTGATCTACAAGCTCACAACGGCTGCATCTGCGACGCGACATGAGCTTGTATGTCTGCTGTTAACCGGAAGTGTGGTGCAAAACATTCTCCAGTAAATTCCCGCGGAAAGAGGTGGATATATAAACATCTGATGGCGGCTACATCTTGTGTACAATTATGCTGTGCAGCACTGTGGTCTGCCTTTTGGGTTGTCTTGGGTGACTTGTTGTCTTGTTGTTGTGGGTTGATGTTTTTGTGTGTAATAAGGCTGAGAGTGCTCCTGGCACAAGCATTTGATTGTATGTCTGTACCTGTATGGATATGCATGTGACTAATAAACCTGAACCTGAACCTTTGGTTTTGTGTTTTATAAATAAAACATACTTTTAACTTGTTTTAGCAGCAGGCTGTCTTGAACATGCCTATAGGTATATATAAATACATTATTGACTTGCTGCCATGCGTTTGTCTTATTAGAAACATTACAGTTAATTAGGTGTGCATTTAGATTTTCTTTCTACAGCCTGGAGTAGAATCCTTAGTTTTTTCAAGTTAAGTTCATGTTGGGTCTGCTGTCAAGATGTGAATTAACAGAAGACCAAGTTACAAAAATATAGCAATTGAAGTTGTAGACATTTGCAATTTTTGTTGTAGGCCTATACATTTTCCCTGTGTGTATCTGGATGTTTTAGTTTGTTATTTTGACAAGTGAATTGTCATGTTGGTTAGTTTTTGGCTCATTGTTTGTCAAATTAAATGGGACGGTCTTTTGTGTTCACATGTTCTGGGTTGCTCAACCACCTTTAATAGGCAGATTGGACCAAGCCTAACTTCATCTAGTGTCTGCCATCCTTGCCCTAATATCTAGAAAATAAATCGATAAAAAGGCTGCCGTTCCGGACCTATACAGGCCATCGGTCAGTAACCTTTCCTCATAACAACACACATCTTCACACTGCAACAGTTTGGCTCACATTAAGCCAGGGGCGGGCAAACACACTGGAGTATATATAGACAACTCTTAACAGGACACAGCTGAACACTGTGGGCAATTAACACGTGATTGGCTATGAGTCTAATAGGACACAGTTGATTGGCTATGAGTCTAATAGGACACAGTTGATTGGCTATGGGCCTAACAGTTACAGGACACCAGAGATGGACAGAGTAGGCCGACTCCAGGGGCGTCAATTGGGTATGGCAGGGGTATGCAGCTGCCATACCCTGGGTCCAGGGGGGTCCAGGGGTATGCAGCTGCCATACCCTGGGCCCAGGGGGGTCCAGGGGTATGCAGCTGCCATACCCTGGGCCCAGGGGGGTCCAGGGGTATGCAGCTGCCATACCCTGGGACCAGGGGGGTCCAGGGGTATGCAGCTGCCATACCCTGGGACCAGGGGGGAAAATAAAAGTAACTTTTAAATATAAATCCATGAATGTCTCTTTGTCTATCTGTGCTGGTTATTATGTTGTTAAATTACAGTAAAATAACTACAAAAGCAAAATGTAACAAAATGGTCACTTTAACAAGGTATTATAATTATATTCTCCACACTTTTATTCTCCCCATCTTGACAAAATGGTATATTCCCAGGTTCCGCAGGTCAGCTGCACAGGTGCAATGCACTTGAACAACCGTTCCAGACTGCCATATCCAGGCCAAGAAACCATAGAAACAGGGGGGGGGGAATTAAATGTACTTCTTAAAATAAATGTATCATGCCTGTTGCTAAGGTATGGCAACATGACGGGTGTCTTCAAGACACCAGTCATGTTGCCATACCTTAGCTTTTTCTGAACTGACGCCACTGGCCTTCTCGACCCCAGTACCTGAGTAAGAGTACAGACACTCTACACAACAAGTAAAAGTAGCTCAGTCAAAATGTTACTTGAGTAAGAGTAAAATTGATTTTAAATGTAAGAATTCAAGAGTTCATGTTTTTAAATGTACGTAAAGTAAAACTAAGAGTAAGAGCACATGTATTATTCACATCAATGGATGAATTACTGTATGTTTTCACAATTCATTTATGGACCTTGAACTAGGGCATTAACGAACTGTGATTTTTGCAAGTCGACTCGACTCAGTAAAATGATGACGTCATCACATCACACAGGACCCCCCAATTATGTTGGGGGTCCCCAGATGATTAACTTAATGTGAAACATTGTTTTCTCACTCAACTGTAAACAAACCAACATAAAGTTTAAGTGTATAGAGGGTATCTGCACATTTCTAAAGTGACAATTTAAGTACTTTTTAATACCACTGAAATGACAAATTAAACATTGTCAAAATTGTCATATATAGAGGCAGAAATCACGTTGTGAGGCGCTGTGAGCATGTAGATCTGCTATTTTCACAAAAGATTTTTTTTTTTTTTCTTTTCGTTTTTTTTTTTGCAACTTCGACTTTCCACTCTGGTGGGAGTCGACTTTTTCGTTAATGCCCTAGCTTGAAACTCTTGTTTCAGAGAATTTTAAGCCACCTGTACTGATGTACACACGTTGAGCTACTATGTTATACAAAGCCTGCAGAAACACCTCTAAAAACTGTAATAAAATGAATGGGATCATCAAAAAGGACAGTTGTGTCGTCCTCACGTTTTATTAAAAAATCAAACCTCGGTTCGAAGTGGAGCGGTGAATTTGAGCAGTTCCAGGTAAATATATATATATATATAATTGAACTCAAGTGTCCATGGCATGAGTAATCAATTTGAAAAAAGTCAACTCAATCTGAGTTCCCAGAGGTAATTTCTTCCGCCACTAGGTGGCGAAAACAGTTCAAACTCAACCAGATAGTTGTGGGACACTGGACACATTGTGGGACACTGGACACACATTGCTGCTCATAGCGGAGCTGTGTTTCACACCGCTCCAAAAAAACCTGCGCACACACATCACATCAGGCAAGGCATCTCAATCTCCCCCTCACACAAGGTCTATTCATTATTCTGCATTTGAGCCACGGACCACCATTAAAAAGTGTCCCAGCATGGCTGACGGCTAGTCATTGATTTCTTTTTTTTTTTTTTTCATTTTCATTTTTTCATTTCATTAGCTACAATGATATATTGGTTGTGGAGATTGACCCAACAGTTTTGAAGATATGACTTATAGAATGATGCCATGCTGAAATACTACTTTTGAGATATTCAAGTTCTAAATACATTTCTAACCTGCAATGACCTGCATGATCTTTCACATTAATTAAAGAAAAGTCTTATTTACATGCAGAGTTAAGCTCTGGCGTTTAAGTGAACTGTAGCCTGATATTTATGAAATGCTTTTGTGGCTTTATCGCATTTTAGTGGGGAAAAAAAAAAAAAAGTAATTTCAGCTGGTGTCTAAAGAAGTGGCTTCCAAAATGACTGCCCCTGTGTCACACTCAGTCAGTGATGAGATTTAACCTCTCAGAGCCAAGGTTTAGTCTTGTCCACACTATGGCATTAACCAAAAAGTCGACAAGTCGACTTCATTACACAAGTCAACTCCCACCAGAGAAAGTCGAAAGTCGAAGTTATATATAGTTATATAAAAAAAAGTTTCATACTGTTTCCAGGTACGTCAAATATCTTCGTGTGATTAAAATGTGATTAATTGAGATTAATGTATTACAAAGTCTGCCTACTGGAATCAGTTTTAACCCTGTCAGCGCAAGCACAAGTAATTTATTTTTGGGTTAAAACTGATTCCGGTTTGGTAGTTCCGGCCAAAATGTAGTCCGTTTTTACTACAAAATAACGTAGGATATCATCCGGTCTAGACCGGATCAACCGACCTTTTTAGTAAACGAATACCAGGCTTTCGCCTGGTATTGCGAGGTTATCTCTTAAAGACACTGATCACTATAAGATAATCACAATTATTTTACATATTCCTCAGAATCCTTTCCCTTCATCTGTATGAATTAATCTGTTGAAAAACAACATTGGTTTTGGTTAAAATTGGTTTTGGTCAAAATTGGTTTCTAAAAGTCCACAAGCTCACAAGCTCACTTGCACTATAAACTATTTGCACTATAAAAGCATATTTAAAGTATTAAAAACGTAATATTGCCCTACAAATGATGTATTATGATTATTGTTAACGGACATTGTCATTGTCATTAATTTGTGTATTTAAGTCATCATATCTTTCTTCTTGTGCAATGTTTGGTAACAAAGCCTAAAAGGTCAACAGAAATGTAATTTCTATTCTATTGTGTCAACGTTCAAGGCCAAATACTAAATTATATCATTGTTTGTATGATAATGAATCAGCAACTAAAATGTAATGATCGTGCTGTGCATGTGTCTTGTTTGGACCAAAGAGTTCTGGCTGCTGAAGACCAAGAACTAATTATTTATGTAAGACAAACTTCTTTAAACACTTACGCTTTTTATATGTATCTGACTGTGCCTGATTGATATGAACTTTTTCTATTGTCATAACATAAAATGCTTTGTAAACATCCTAATCGTACTCGTAGTCGTAATCGTAGTTCGCTTAATAGATGTAAACTTTAATTAAATCTTTGGCTCAGTATGTGACTAATAAAGGCATTATGATGTTAATAATAGGACATTATTTGATGCTCTATCAACAATACTATTAATATTTTACTAGATGGTTCCTGTCTAAATATATAAAAAATGTCCTTGACATGAAACAGTTTGAGCGTCAATAAGACACCAGACTCATCTTACCAGCTTTTTTCAATCCTGCCACAATATACTGTCATTCAAAAGTATGCAATATTACAGAATACAAAGATAATATATTGTACTGTCATCAGGAAACTGTGCTATTCTTCTGCTATAAACACAACGGTCACTACATGATGTCATACAACGTCATACTGTACTATAATACTGTATATTGTCCAAACATGTAAAAGAACATTAATGTTCCAATGTTCCAGCATGGATTTAACGTCAGCCTGTTTAATGCAGTACCTTTGTCAACCTGTAGGTGTCCTACCAGACCACAGGAACATAACATAACTCTACTCAGAGTGGTCAAAATAATGTCCTATTAACACAACATAACATAACTCTATACCCAGAGACAGAAGTGGTCAAAATAATATCCTATTAACACAACATAAGAAAGGGGAAGGTCTCATCTCATGACCCAAATGTTGATCTAATAAATTATTCTCTTGAACTTGCAAGATCGAGGCACGTTTGTTTTCATTCTTTTCTCTATAAACCATACGCAAGGCCAGTGGTTAATTCTCAAAGTGGGTTCCGGGGGTCTGTGTATTTTTCGTCCATCTGAATACTGCTTTTATATCTGAGAAATGAAAATCAGAATTGCAGTCCAAACGTTCTGTCTTCTACATTTGAATGGACCATCTTATAACTGAAAATCGGTCAAATCGTTCTGTTTTCTAAATACTGTTTAGAAATGGTTAAAGGAGTGGCGACACCGGCCGAAATTTGACATTATGATACAGTAGGTCACGTGGTCTTTCTCCAAACAGTCTGAAAAGGAGGCGGGCCATATCAGTTAGTAGTGAATGTATACTTCGTCCGTCGTGCGGGGCCGCGCAATGTATACTTCGTCCGTCGTGCGGTGCCGCGCACAACGTGATGCCTTGTTGTTAGGCTATTTGCGAGAGCTATCGTGTGTGTACACACACACACACACACACACACACGCGCGCGTGCGCGCGAAAGCACACACACACAGGCTACACACACACACAGAGTGTATGAGCGATCTCCACGAGGAGGAGATCGCTGGACCCTCGTTCTACGCTTGCTCCGGTGTCCCGGGTGCTCCAGTCAGGTTTAGGGCAACAGACAGCAGGGTATGGCCGACAAAACCGTCTCATAGACGGGGAGAAGCGTGTTGACCCTCGTAACTAATCTCTGACACCTTTTTTGAAGAAGACATGTACTTTTTTATCAGTCTAACCATTGATTTTATAGCGAATGCTATATCATTTTTACCCCTAGAACTGATAGTTTTAAAGTTGGTTTAGAAAGTCGGAAACACACCTCGGACAGCTTTTGTTGGGTCAGTTTCAAAAGATAATGATATGGATAGTAACTACAATAAATTAATTTGATTGGGTTATTTAACATGGGGGTACATGTCATCATTAAAATAATTGGCTAATTTGATAGCAATAATTAGCTGTTTTGGCCATGTCACCAGACCTTTAAACAAAACTCAGACATGGGTAATAGAAAACTTTCAGATTTTCCTTGGTGTGGTACAAAATACAAAACACCACCACTCAAGGTCTGGCTACTTGATGGGGTTTTGCATTTTGTATTTTGTGAAATGTTATTTGCAACAAACTCCATCATTTTATTTCCATACAAAAAAGAAAGGGAAGAAGAATAAGAAGAAGAGAGGCAGGGGGAAGAGAGATCAAACTTAACAAAATAAATATCTACATTTTTACACATAGTACCTGAGGTAAGATAAGGTTGTTATTAATAATTAGAACATAGAACCTGAGGAACATAGAACCTTTTTTGCAGGGGTAAATAGGGAACATAGAAGCTGGAACATAGGCACGGTCCCGTTTGAAATGAGCTCAGTGTGGTGTTTCTCAAACTGGGGTCCAGGGACCCCCAGGGTTCCTCCAGTGGGTTCTAAATGGACCCTTACAGGTCCATGTGTTTCCATTTATTCATTCTCCAGAACCAACCGTCTCAGTTCAGTCAGTGTGTTGGTGTTTACATGACTTTCATCATTGACTGATTATTGTTGTGGTTACTGAAGTGCAGTTACCCAATGTGACCACAGGGTGGCATCTCAGTGCAGCATCATGTAGTTTGCTTTTGCGTTTGTTTTTTTTGTTCTTCAAAATACTTAAAGAAAATAGCACATGTACAAGCTTGTGATGTGCTGTGAGCTTGTACATCTGCTATTAGTGAATTATACAATAGGTTACAATTATTGTGGCTCTGTATATGGCATAAAATGATGTTCTAAGCCATTGGCAAAGTGAGGTCTGGGGACCCCCAGGGGTCCTTGGGGGGATGATTCAATCAATTGAACCACTTTATCCATTTTTATGTTGGCTATTCAAAAATAGCAGATCTACAAGTAAAGCTCACAGCTTGTAGGTGTTTGAAAATATTAAAAAAAAAATATCGAAAATGTTTAGAATATTTAGAATAATTGTGAAACTTGTTTAACACAAATGCTCTCTTCTGGGGGTCCCTGTTCAAAATCATTTTCAGATTGGGGTCCTCGGCCAAACATACATTTGGGGGTCCTTGGCATGAAAAGGTTAGAGAAATAGAGAACCAAGGGTTAAAGGACATCCCTCATCTTACAGGATGTCATTTGTATAAACTGTAGATGTGAGTGGACTAGGATTTTCTCACTCTTCTGCCAGTGATCAGTGATCAGTGATCAGTGATCATTGATCAGTGATCAGTGATCAGCCTCCAAGGCCTATTTTTAGTTTGGGTTTAGCTTATAACTTTATATCAATTTCACCACGTTTGCAGTAAAATGTTGTTATGCAAGAATCCATGTCATGCATGGTAGGCCTTAGAGAGGAGGAAAAGCTATGTTGTGTTTGGTCCTGTCTTTCTGTGTGTTTGTCTCTGTGTGTTTGGTCCTGTCTTTCTGTGTGTTTGTCTCTGTGTGTTTGGTCCTGTCTTTCTGTGTGTTTGTCTCTGTGTGTTTGGTCCTGTCTTTCTGTGTGTTTGTCTCTGTGTGTTTGGTCCTGTCTTTCTGTGTGTTTGTCTCTGTGTGTTTGGTCCTGTCTTTCTGTGTGTTTGTCTCTGTGTGTTTGGTCCTGTCTTTCTGTGTGTTTGTCTCTGTGTGTTTGGTCCTGTCTTTCTGTGTGTTTGTCTCTGTGTGTTTGGTCCTGTCTTTCTGTGTGTTTGTCTCTGTGTGTTTGGTCCTGTCTTTCTGTGTGTTTGTCTCTGTGTGTTTGGTCTTGTCTTTCTGTGTGTTTGTCTCTGGTCTGTTGCTGTTGGACTGGTTTGACTCACAGAGAGAGATGGGTGCAGTCTGGCACCATGCCAAGAGCACTTGAGGACGTGTAGAAGGTGTGTGTGTGTGTGTGTGTGTGTGTGCGTGCGTGCGTGCGTGCGTGCGTGCGTGTGTGCGTGTGTGTGTGTGTGTGTGTATGTGTGTGTGTGCCAGTGTGTGTGTGTGTGTGTGTGTGTTTACCTCCAAAACCTGATCAACCCCTACACCCCCACCCGCTCACTTAGATCAGCCAACACAGGGATGCTGACAGAACCCTCGCTAAAAACTCCAGGGCAAAAATCCACTCGTCCGAGACAGTTTGCCCTCCTGGCCCCCAAGTTGTGGAATAAACTCCCTGTCGCACTTAGAACAACGGACTCACTCGCTAGCTTTCGCCGTGGACTGAAGACTCACCTTTTCAGACTCCACCTAAACCCTTAGCACTACAGAAAAGTCAGTGACCATACATGAAGCTAGTTAGCATTAGTTTTTTGTCTTTAGGTTTTTAGAACTTTGATTATACTGTGTTTTTTCTAGATAAATATCCATTTGCATTTGTTATATTGTTGATGTTCTGACATATTATCTTGTTTATTATTGTGATGTTATCTGCTTATTGTAAGTCGCTTTGGATTAAAAGCGTCTGCTAAATGCCTAAACTGTAAACTGTAAACTGTGTGTGTGTGTGTGTGTGTGTGTGTGTGTGTGTGTGTGTGTGTGTGTGTGTGTGTGTGTGTGTGTGTGTGGTTACAGCACACACTTGTGTTTGTCTTTCTCTCCTGATTTCGTCAAACTGGAGACACTCCTGTTTAGTTTAAAGACATACCGTATTGTCTGTTCTGTTTAATACACTCCTGTATAGCTGCACTTCAACAACCGTTCCAGGCTGCCATATCCAGCCCAAGAAACCGTAGAAACAGGGGGAAAAAATGTATCATACCTGTTGCTAAGGTATGGCAACATGACTGGTGCTTCACGCGCGTGCAAGACACCAGTCATGTTGCCATACCTTAGCTTTTTCTGAACTGACGCCACTGGATTAATTCAGACCAACACTCCATTATTCTGTATAAGAATTTGTCTTTAAAACTTTGAAATGTAGACACCCCCCACCCATTGATTATGACTAGATCTATTTGATCCCGCTGGGGAAACGGGAGAGTGTTTTCTGCTGGTGTTTCAGTCCGAGTGTATCAAAAGGGTGCGTTCGGAAATGCGCACCGGGTGTGTGCTCAGTGTAGTGAGTGCCTAAACCCAACCCTAATCCTAACCCTAACCTCAGTAAAACTATGCCTAAACCCAACCCTAACCCTAAACCATAACCTCAGTAAAACTATGCCAAAACCCAACCCTAACCCTAACCCATAACCTCAGTAAAACTATATGCCTAAAACTAACCCTAACACTAACCCTAACCAGACCCGGTGCGCATTTCCGAACGCACCCTTTGATACACTCGGACTGAAACACCAGCAGAAAACAATCTCCCCTGGGGAAACATTTATCTCCACCCAGGTGACCTCTATCACAGTTAGAGGTTCAGATAATTCATAGACATGGTTACACGTAGCAGGGCTTGGAATGGAACGCTGAAACTTCTGCTTTGCAGGTTGGCTCTGTTTCTACCCATTTATACATCACTGAGAGAGAACAAGCATGGTGTCTTATCTTACCAGTCACACAATATGGTTAAACATTGACCGTGTGTGTGTGTGTGTGTGTGTGTGTGTGTGTGTGTGTGTGTGTGTGTGTGTGTGTGTGTGTGTGTGTGTGTGTGTGTGTGTGTGTGCGTGCGTGCGTGCGTGGGTGTGATATGGCTGCAGGTCAATGTAGCACATTGTTTCATAATTATCAGAAATGCGCTTTAAGACAAAGCGAATTTAGCCTGTTTCCATTAAACTGGTGAAATGCGATTCTTGGGAGATCCTGCCTGGGTCCGTCTGACCGACCTGCTAGGCTGGCCATACACTAACAGATAATCTGGCCCGACTGAATCGGGTAGAATTAAACACTACAGGATCATTTTTTTCTGATTCTCTGACCAGATAATCTAAACGGGCTCACATGCCGTTTTGAACAGTCGGGCGCTCCGCACGCTACAGGATTCTATTCAGATTGAGTCGGGCCTGAACAATGCAATAATACATAATATAATGAATACAAAATGTCACGGGGCTGTTCTGAGAGCTTCGCCTTGCAACACACGCACGCACACGCACACACACACACACACACACACACACACACAAACACATTAACGTATTATCCACACAACACACCATCGCATCGCTTCGCGCAATGGAGGAAAAAAACGCTTCAATAAGGAGTTTGTGTCCCATTTTGACGATGAGTTCACTTTGACACGTTTCCATCCATGCCTCTGTTCCTCTCTCTGACTTTTATACCTTCTCTCTCCGCTGCTAAACTGGTCTGCGTGCTGTCTGCTTGGTGCCTGATTTATGATTAGTCGTATGACTGTGTGGCGCACGGAACAGTAGATTTCCAAGATCAAACTGTGTCCCTCCACGCTACGTTGTAGGGTTTGTAGATCAGGCAGTGGGCGTGTACTTGCAAGAGCAACATAGCGAGTCAGTCCGTCACCCGTGCGCTGTTCCTATTGACTATCTGGATATATTTCTGCTGATATAAAACAAACCTGTATTGAGTTTTAATTCCCATCGCAAGCAATCATGATACAACCTGGGCGGATGGATGTGGACGGTATGAAAAGTGTGTGCGTGGGTGGCTGCGTGTACATGTGTGTGAGTGAGAGAGAGAGGGAGGGAGGGAGAGATGGAGAGGGAGAAAAAGAGAGAGAGAGATCTGTCGATCAGCAGCTGTCTTTCTCTGACGAAGGGTCACTCCGTGTGTAACAACCGGTTTGTTTTGTAGGCTAACGCTATACAATGGACGTTAATTAAGCGGTGGGGGAAAGTGTTATAGGTCTATAGGAGGACGATATGGACCAGAACGTCATACTTTATTCGAATGTATTGTCTGATCCGTTTCCATTCACTTTTGCGCATTTAGTTTATCCGATTAAGCCTCAAAATCACCCACCCTATGGCGTGATACCATTCGAAACGGGTGTCAAAATCCTCCTCCTCCAAGCGGATAATCTTTTTTGCGGATAATGAAAGTTTATTCGCAAATTGAAGTGTTTCCATATAAACATTTTGCGAATCAGCCGTTAATGCGCAAAAAGTAGTCTTATGGAAACGCCACTATTGACTCCGACCTAACAATGACTACTGTCTATGACGGTAGTTCCATATGACATATTGGACTAGACTATCTCCATATATAGTGTTATCCACATCTCCATGTTAGGACTCATATATGGGCATAAAAACTATGTCATGTGACATCACTTCCTGTACAGACAGTCAGCCATTGACTCCGGATTAACAATGGCTACTGTCTATGACGGTAGTCCAACATGACATATTGGACTAGACTATCTCCATATATAGTGTTATCCACATCTCCATGTCATCGACATCACTTCCTGTACAGACAGTCAGACAGACAGCCATTGACTCCGGCCTAACAATGGCTACTTTCTATTGGACTGGACTATCTCCATATATAGTGTTATCCACATTTAGTGTAGCCGCCCTGTATAGGAAGTGATGTCACAACTCGCTGACATCACAGAGGATACGGAAGGACATCACAGAGGATACGGAAGGAAGGTCACTCAAGCGACACGGTTCTTCAGAGTATATGTGACCTTCGGTCGCAATAAGGGAAACAATGACTCCCAAAACATATGCTTTAAGTGGGATGTGAGGGGTCTAACTAGGTGTTTTTAATGATTCTGAATCCATTGCAAGCATTTGTTTTGCACAAAAAACATTCCTTGGGCTAAAAATGGACCCCCATACCACTGTGAAAAGTGATGCCTCATCACTAAACCATAGTTTTTATGGGCTGTTTTAGCCCAATGAATGTTTTTTGTACAAAACAAATGCTTGCAAATGCACATCCCACTTAAAGCATATTTTTGGGAGTAATTTTTTCCCCTATATTATACCGTGATATATAGTAAATAAATGAGACCCAGAATTACCCTAGCAACATCCTAGGGATGTTGAATTTCAATCTTTGTTAGATATGTTACTAGACACATTGGTGAAGAAATTGTTTGGTAAGGAATTTATTCCCAGGTTTTTATTAATATTCACTGACTATATGGGGAAACACATACAAAACAGCAACTCATTCACTTCACATACTATAAAAAAGAGCCGTAAGAGTCATAAACAACACCGGCTACCGTGATCACACAAACATTCTCTTCTACGATTCCCTTA
Organism: Nannobrachium achirus; assembly: GCF_963921795.1. Classification (NCBI taxonomy): domain Eukaryota; kingdom Metazoa; phylum Chordata; class Actinopteri; order Myctophiformes; family Myctophidae; genus Nannobrachium; species Nannobrachium achirus. Next base: position 3,862,506 of record NC_137810.1, on the reverse strand, counting down.
TTCTAAAGTTCCCCGATCTAGTCAAATTCAAAACAGCCCAAATCATGTTTAAAGCTAAAAACAAATCACTTCCAACCCATATTCAAAACAGATTTCCAGACAAAGAAAGTTACTATGACCTAAGAAACCCCTTATAGTCTAGTGGAATTTCAGAAAAATGTGATTGTTAGATAGCCTAGTTCCAGACCCTGAATCGCTAGCCACACCCCTTTAATTTTTTTGTTTTGGCGATTCAAGTCTAGCATCGCTCTCATTTAAGAGGCCTGCCTCGGTTGAAAATCTGTACGGCGAATCAGCGTCGTGAATCAGCATCTTTTGATCAGCGTGGGTGGGGGTTTCCCAGAACTCATGTGTGTTTCCAAGTACACCAGCGCCTCCGCCATACCGTACCGCGCATCGCGTCCCGGTAAAATGCGGTAAATTGCGGTAAAATGCGATGTGTTTGATTACTAGTTCGTAGTGCTCCTATTCTGACTGTTTCTTTGGTTAGCAAGTAGCACTAGCAAGCAACAGGCTAGCCACTAGCCAGCCACACTGAACCAATCGCTGAAGACTGCCTTTTTTTGGCAACGCCCATCCCTGCAAGCGCCCTGGGGGGAAGCGACCTCAGACTGAATAATGGAGTGAAACAAAATGTCAATTCAGGCTGAGTGTCAGGCTAATTGTTAGAGGCATTTTGGGGTAAAAGTTGGAAACCAATCTATTTTACACAATTCAAGGGTGCTGAATCTGAAAAAAAAAAGGTTCCCAAGCTAAATTTTGAGTTTTTGACCTTCTAATTTGCATAACAAAATAGCTGCCGAATTGTCAATTTTAAAATATTTCTTCAAGTGATATTTCACTTTCAAAAAACCTTTAGTAATTTTATCGTCTAATCAAGTTTTTGGGAACACCCAGGACAGTTTTTGAGTTGTTTGATTCAGTTTAGATTTAGATATTTGATATTCATTTTATCAGACACGCCCCCTTCCTATACAAACCCAATGTAACTTCAAACTCCATTTTAACCATGATAGATTTAATGAAAACACCCGTCCTTTTTTCTGGTGACTCCTGACATCCTCCTAATACGTGAGCAGGTTGTGTTTTGTCAATAACATTCTTCATTTATTTTTAATAATTTCTTAATTGTATTTTATTTTTTTAATTTTCCCAAATAATTATAGAAAATAAACTAAAAGGGTTATCGAAAGCACACTGCCTGTTTGTGTATTAGAAGGGCATCAGGAGTCTCCAGAAAAAAAGATGGGTGTTTTTATTATATGTTTTTTTTAATATGTTTTTTGCTTGCATATCTACCTGTTGTCCAATGAGCTGGAAATAAAATGAAATGAATGAATCTATGGTTTTGATTGATTGAAGAGTTTATTAGCAGTTTGCAATAGAAAAAAGTACAGTTTCATGACAGTACAAATGTCACTGGTACAAGGTCAACTTAAAGGACATCCTAGTAAGCTTTACAGCTTATTTACACAAGTCACTAGTAGCAGCAGCCGTCTGAAGGTGGCCAATTTTGAAGGAGGCTAGGGATTTGCTCTCCTTTAGGGCTTGTGGAAGGGCGTTCCACATGTTGATGGTGTAGCAGGAGAACGAGTTAGAGCCTTGTTTAGTGTTAAATATAGGTTGAACATGATTAGTGGAGCTGCTGATGTTGTGATCGTGAACATCCTTGACCTTTAGTTTGCCAGGTACATGGGTATCTTGGAGGTGTAGTGTATCTTGTACACCAGTAGTTTGCCAGGTACATGGGTATCTTGGAGGTGCAATTTATGGCTCTTTGAAGTGAGCCAGAGCCATGGCTCTGGCTCACTTAAAAGAGCCGTTCAAAAGACTGGCTCATTTGGCTCTTTTCGCTCATTGCATATTTAAAATATTTTTGTTGAAACATGAATCCACAAGGTGGCACGGTCTGGCACCACATTCCTCTGCTGACAGTTGAGATCACAATTTTGTATTTACCCTTTTTATAAAACATTTGTGTGTAAATTAAGCTACCTTGACTAATGTTATTCATGCAACACCTTAAAAAAACCAAGCAGGCAACAATGAAGTCGCTCCTCCCTAGCGGCGTATATAGCCAGGATTTACCAACTGGCTAGGCCTGGCACAATGTGAGCTTGTACATCGGCTATTTTAAAATAGCAAACATTTAAATATTTACAGGGACATAATACAGTCATTTGTCATGGAAGTGGACTTCCCAAGCAATATGGAGACGTTTTAATTATAGAAATCGCTTAATAATTGTCTACGCTATGATCAAATCAAACTGTAGTGTCTTAATTTGCTTCCTAGATAGCTGCACATAGCCGCGCCGCACCGCGCATCGCGGCGCCGGTGGCGCCGCACCGCGTAGCGAGCCAATTCAGCCAAATGAACGGCTCCCTACTCCGCCAACCGGATCCTATCGTTCACTTCAAAGAGCCGTTCAAAAGATTCGATTCGTTCGCGAACGTTGCATCTCTATAGTGTATCTTGTACACCAGTTTGCCAGGTACATGGGTATCTTGGAGGTGTAGTGTATCTTGTACACCAGTAGTTTGCCAGGTACATGGGTATCTTGGAGGTGTAGTGTATCTTGTACACCAGTTTGCCAGGTACATGGGTATCTTGGAGGTGTAGTGTATCTTGTACACCAGTAGTTTGCCAGGTACATGGGTATCTTGGAGGTGTAGTGTATCTTGTACAACAGTTTGCCAGGTACATGGGTATCTTGGAGGTGTAGTGTATCTTGTACACCAGTAGTTTGCCAGGTACATGGGTATCTTGGAGGTGTAGTGTATCTTGTACACCAGTTTGCCAGGTACATGGGTATCTTGGAGGTGTAGTGTATCTTGTACACCAGTAGTTTGCCAGGTACATGGGTATCTTGGAGGTGTAGTGTATCTTGTACACCAGTAGTTTGCCAGGTACATGGGTATCTTGGAGGTGTAGTGTATCTTGTACACCAGTTTGCCAGGTACATGGGTATCTTGGAGGTGTAGTGTATCTTGTACACCAGTAGTTTGCCAGGTACATGGGTATCTTGGAGGTGTAGTGTATCTTGTACACCAGTAGTTTGCCAGGTACATGGGTATCTTGGAGGTGTAGTGTATCTTGTACACCAGTAGTTTGCCAGGTACATGGGTATCTTGGAGGTGTAGTGTATCTTGTACACCAGTAGTTTGCCAGGTACATGGGTATCTTGGAGGAGTAGTGTATCTTGTACACCAGTTTGCCAGGTACATGGGTATCTTGGAGGTGTAGTGTATCTTGTACACCAGTAGTTTGCCAGGTACATGGGTATCTTGGAGGTGTAGTGTATCTTGTACACCAGTAGTTTGCCAGGTACATGGGTATCTTGGAGGTGTAGTGTATCTTGTACACCAGTAGTTTGCCAGGTACATGGGTATCTTGGAGGTGTAGTGTATCTTGTACACCAGTAGTATGCCAGGTACATGGGTATCTTGGAGGTGTAGTGTATCTTGTACACCAGTTTGCCAGGTACATGGGTATCTTGGAGGTGTAGTGTATCTCGTACACCAGTAGTTTGCCAGGTACATGGGTATCTTGGAGGTGTAGTGTATCTTGTACACCAGTAGTTTGCCAGGTACATGGGTATCTTGGAGGTGTAGTGTATCTTGTACACCGGACCAGGCCCATTGCAAGATGCTGTCAAGTTTATTATTATGTGGTATTCATAATCATAATGCTTTAATGTTCCAAATCTCCCTGCCTCCCTCCCTCTCTACTTTACTGTAAACCACGTGTCTTCAGCAGCAGTTGAGTTGGCCCATGGCCATGTGCATTGTGCAACTGAGAGAGAGAGAGAGAGAGAGAGGGGGGGGGGGGGGGGGGGGAGAGACACACACACACACACACACACACGCACGCACGCACGCACACACACACACACACACACACACACACACACACACACACACACACACACACACAGTCAGAGAGAGAGAGAGAGAGAGAGAGAGAGAGAGAGAAAGAGAGAGAGAGAGAGAGAGAAAGGGGGGAGGTGTTTAAAATGCTTGTCACAGAGTCTGTGCAGAAAGGAAACACGCACAGACTGGATAACCCAACAACCTCGATCGCCTGGAATATTATGGAACACCCGCGATGGTTATGGAGGGACTGCTACCCGTTTAGGGTAATCACTGACTGTACTTTATGTTTTAGTTTATGATCACTGACTGTACTTTATGTTTTAGTTTATAATCACTGACTGTACTTTATGTTTTAGTTTATAATCACTGACTGTACTTTATGTTTTAGTTTAGTGTAATCACTGACTGTACTTTATGTTTTAGTTTAGTGTAATCACTGACTGTACTTTATGTTTTAGTTTAGTGTAATCACTGGGGATGGTGTTTTTTACTGGTGTTTCAGTCCGAGTGTGGGGAAAGGGTGCGTTCGGAAATGCGCACCGGACTGCGCGGGCGTTTATCGTGGGCTTGCCCAGGCCTTACGGCCTGGGCATAAATATAACGATTGCATTCACCACGGCTTCGTAACTCGCGCGGCGCTCCGCCGGCCGCGCGGCCCTGGCCCGCTCTTCGCGGCCACTCGCGCCTGCGGCGCTCGGGGGCGAAGAGCAGGACCAAGGTCCGCTGGCCTTCGCGCCGCTTGCAATGTCGTGGACAATAAAACGAGCGCACCCTTTCATACACTCTGACTGAATCACCAGTAAAAAACACTCTCTCGTAATCACTGACTGCACTTCACTTTATGTTTTAGTTTATTTCTACTGGGGCTACAGTCATGTTGTGTTGGAGGAGGGGAATTACACTTTGGAATAGCCTCCCAGGCTTCTTGTAATGTCAGTTATAGTGTTGGATGAGTATAGTGACAGAGACTGTCAGAGATAGACGTTTAGGCTACACCTTGGACAGGAACGATATCTAGCAGATTCTAGCCTAATAATAAAGTATGGCCGAGTTATTAATAGAACTGCACGACCGTTTTGAATGCAGCTTCAAAACCTGTGTGTCATTAACAATAACAACAACAACAGCAGCAGCAGCAGCAGTCAGTGAGAAAGATATGCCGTAAATAAGATTAAGAATATAGACTATATGAACAACATCTATCTAAGCCCATCCTCACCTCCCCTTTCCACTGTAAATATCTGCTTCTTCTGTTTATTTTATTGGTGTCAGGTAGATTCGCCTAAAACTATTGATGTGGTTACGGAGTTCGTATAGGATAGCTGTGTGTGGACTAATGGTCACTGTTTGACAGCCAGGTAGTCTCGCGTGGCCAGAGGGTTGCCTCCGCGATTTGGTCAAATGCTCCCAGCATACAGTCTGGCAAACCCAAGCCCCCAGAACCCAGGGCTAGATTTGAAGCAGCCCCGATGGTGGCCAAAGTTGGAACTGCAGCCTAAACGCGCATTTTGGGCCCGCCCCCTCCACTCCAGACGAGAAGCTAACCGCTGCAGCCTGCGGGAAGTCTGCATGCAGCATGTCTGCAGACGTGGGTCTGAAGACACGGGTTTGCAGACCCCATACTACTTGACTGCCCCCTAGTGCTTCGGTGACTGTGCAGACATTGTAGTCACTTGGACAGGGCGTTTATCGTGGGCTTGCCCAGGCCTTACGGCCTGGGCATAAATAGAACGATTGCATTCACCACGGCTTCGTAACTCGCGCGGCGCTCCGCCGGCCGCGCGGCCCTGGCCCGCTCTTCGCGGCCACTCGCGCCTGCGGCGCTCGGGGGCGAAGAGCAGGACCAAGGTCCGCTGGCCTTCGCGCCGCTTGCAATGTCGTGGACAATCGAGCGGCTCCGCCTGGAGCTAAGGCTGCCACTGGGAGCAGTAGAGAGGTTGACCTGGGTCTGCAGTGCTGGGTCTGCAAACAGGTCTGCACTGCAGACCTGTTTGCAGACCCAGGTCTCGCAGACGCCTTCCCGCAGGTTGCAGCAGTTACTACTTGCTCCAGACAGGAGAGGAGAGCAGCGTGACGTCATTTTGGAACCACGGTGGTTCCAAATTCCCCAGAATGCACCTGGATTAGCTACATGCTAGCACGTAGCCGTTGCTTCAAAACGCCACTGAGCACTTGCATTGAAATGATAGTGGGGGCGGGGCTCGTCCGCTCTCTATTTTATATATACTCTATGGGCAAACCGGGGAAGAAACGATGAGTGCGAGATGAAGCGGAAATGAAGCCCCCCACGTCACTTCCGCTTCAGTCTCACATCACACATATTTATCATTATATAAATAAAAATCATATAAACATGTTTAGCTTGCTGCTTAGCAGAAATTACATTTTAAAATATATTTTATTGAATGGTAATGCCCGTTTCCGATACTCGCCGTTAGGGAGCTGCTGTTCCAGACTCTATATAGCATTCAGAGATTGTGGAATAGTTGTCTGGCTACGCGAGACTAACAGCCAGGTAACACCACTGTCACAGTCACTGTGAATATTTAAATGACAAAGAGATAATATGCAAACATGGACAGTCAGTCTGACAGCAGAATTGAGAGTAGGAGAAATGAGTCTTCAACTGCGGTGAAAAGACTCTTGTCTGTGTGTCTGTCTGACTGCCTGGCTGTCTATTGTGTGCTAGTGCAACGGTTCTCAACCTGTGGTTCGGGGGCCCAAATTATTTTAGGGGGGTCCCCAGATGATTAACTTAATGTGAAACATTGTTTTCTCTCTCAACAGTAAACAAACCAACATAAGGAGAGGGTATCTGCACACTTCTAAAGTGACGATTTAAGGACGTTTTAATACTTCTAAAATGACAAATTAAACATTGGCCAAATTGTCAAATATTAGATGCAGACATTTTTAAAATAGCAGATCTACATGCTCACAACGCCTCGTAGATCTGCTATTGTCCCAATAGAACCGTGTTATACAAAATGTAACGGTTCAGGGTGGGGGGTCCCCGGTTAAAATTGATTATTTGGGGGGTCGTGGTCTGAAAATGTTGAGAACCACTGGGCTAGTGTGTGTGCCTACAGTACAAAAGACAACAAATGCATGGCATTGTATTTGAGCTTGTTTTCATGCAGGGTGAACCCTGTCCTCACGTCAGTCAGCTGAATGATCTTCTATTGTATGTTTAAACACTGACTACAGTCATAGCATAGGCTACTCATAACATAATAACTTGGGGGTGGAAATGAGACATGGTGGGACTTGCCCAACTCCTTCCCTGACTGTTATGTGTTGGTTCCTCTGTGTAGAATAGATGACATGATATCATCTGACTGACTGCAGCCCTAGAGCTGTAGAGGCGGGTCAAAGTCACATTATAAAGGAAATGAAAGTGCGCAGCTCGGGAACCATTTTGAGAAACGATAAAAACTGTGAACTTGGCAGTCTGGACAACATGTGAGGATGACAAAACAAAACACAATAAGGACCAACAAACGTAAAGTAAGTGTTGTTGTTTTAATATTCACTACTAGAACCACTTGGTTCTCACAGGAACAGTTTATAGGCTACTTTATGCTTCTGGTTTCTACTAAAGCTAACACTCCCTGTTGTCTAGTCTGCCTGTCTGTAGTTGTTCTCTGTGGTTAATCTGGTTAATCTGGTCACCAGCAAAATACAGGGTAAGATGAACCACTGGGTAAGATGAACCACCCCTTTATCTTTAAAACTATACACATGAGTTGTCATTTGACCTTAAAATAAGAACACAAACATCATTTCCACCTGGCTGTGGAGTTTACAGACACCTGGGCAAAGTGGAAAGCATATTTCTACCCCAAAAAGTGTTTTTTGCTGGTCAAAGTCAATTTTGTACTTTTATAATGATTTTTATGTTAAAGCAAATGTACCCAGGTCTGAACTTATATAGCATGTATGTTGGTGATATCCCAATGTATAAAACTACGTGAATCATTTAGCTAAAGATGAGCCTTAAGCATCAAGCTAGCCAGGTTTTGTCAAAATGGTGGCTCTGGGGCAAGATGAATCTGCACATGCCTTGGGGTAAATTGAAATGTGAATCACCATTCATATATATTTTTTTATTAGGTATTTGCTACTAAAATGATGCTGAATCATCTTTCATTTTGATGAATACACTAATTTAAGAGAAGTTTTTAATATTATATTAATAATTGCAAATATTAAAAGGTTCTGAATAACAAACGTTATTTAATTGGTTGTAATATTTTTTCTTACAGTTTAAATAACCGTAAGAAAGGAAATAAGACTATTTGCAAAAGGGAAATGTGTTATTAAACTATTTCTGATAAGTACATACATTCTTTGTTCAAGTTTAAACTGTTAAAAGTTAAGAATATCACGTGGGTCAACTTACCCCTTTACTTGGATCAACTTACTGGGGCAAGTTGAACCACATGACCACTTTTTTTTAATAAGTCATATTTTTATGGTCCTTTGTCATAGACACTTACTTAACATTTCAAATGATAGCAGACATCCTGAAATATGTCTAGATGTTTTGAATTTACTACCATCTCACTTTTTCTTGATTCCAGGTCAACATAAGCAAAAAGTGGTTCATCTTACCCCGTTCTCCCATTTAGACAGAGCAGAATAATTATAACTAGAAAAATATTGTTCCTTCGAAACAATTGTGGGCTCGCTTCAAGCCAGAAAACAATGGCTATAAAAGCACAAAATGTCAAGATCGCAGGCAGTGCTCTCTTTGACGTTACTGACGTCAAAGATTGGTCCATTTTGTTCCAAAAATGTGTTATGCAAAAGTTGTCGCTATGACAGGCCAATGTGAGAAGGTTGGTATCTGTTCCTTGACATATTGGGAATGTGCTTGCAAGATTTCACGCACATCCCAGGCTGTGTTCATGATTTGAGGTGTTTTTGGCTTTGGCCACTTTATTGCTGCTTGCAGCTATATTTATTATTATTATTTTTTTGTGTGTGCACTTCATAGGCATGTTAGATAAAGGTCCTTAGATTGCGTGTAGAATGTTTCATGCAAATTGCAAAAAAAATCCTAGAATAAAAACGGGTTTAAGCGTTTTAAAAAACGCTCAAAATTATATAGCGCCCCCCTTTGGCCATTTGGGGTAAGATTGGTTTCAGTGATATTTGAACTAACCCTCTACACTATTTTGTCATGAAAATGTGACTTTGCATGTATGTTTTAGAGGAAGAAGAATAATTTGCATAAAAATGCAATATTGATTGAATTATTAAAAAAGCATGTTTCAATTTTAAAGAAATCCGATCTGACAGATCTTTAGATATCGGTCCAAAGTTCACGTAAAAAAAGTTTTGTGCACGTGACGCGACAATTCCAGAATAAAAGTGGGTTTACGCGTTTTACAAACTGCTCAAAATGGCGGAAAATCTTAGGGCGGAGCTTACTTAACAACGACACAGATGTCTTCTGCTTGAGTCAAAGCACGCGTGTAACAAGTTGCATGTCTTCAAACGAAACGAGTCATGACTTATGCCCGTTTGAAGTTTGAATTTTCAAATGCTTTGTATAGCGCCCCCCTTTGGCCGATTGGAATAAAATTGGTTTCAGTGATACTTTGACTAACCCTCTACATCTTTGCCAAATGCCATGAATGTGTAACTTTGCATGTATGATTTAGAGGCCGAAGAATAATTAGCATAAAACCGCAATATACATTGAATTATTAAAAAATCATTATTTAACGTACAAACTTCTCACCACATAGACTGTGAAGATATAGGTTCAAATTTCATGTGAAAAAAGTTTCATGCGCGTAACGCGAAAATCCCAGGAGGAGATCGATTTTTACTGTTTTTCATATAATTCCAAATTGTGGGAGACCTAAAGGTCAGAGGTCAAAAGTTAGAGGGTAAAAGTTGTTCGGCATGAGGAGACGCATAAGTGTATACAGGTTTCATGGCTGTATGTATAACACAGCACGAGCTATACCTGTTCAAAGTTCGCACTTTCGAAGGCTTCCTACAGCGCCACCATTTGGCCGATTGCTATAATAAATAATAGCACACTTCGCCACTGTAAGCTGAACACATTGATGTTTTTATTTTCATTTTCTCACTAAGTATGTAGGAGTAGAAAGGAACCGAAGATCCCGTCTACTGATAGATAAATAAACAAATAAATAACTAGAAAAATATTGTTCCTTCGAAACAATTGTGGGCTCGCTTCAAGCCAGAAAACAATGGCTATAAAAGCACAAAATGTCAAGATCGCAGGCAGTGCTCTCTTTGACGTTACTGACGTCAAAGATTGGTCCATTTTGTTCCAAAAATGTGTTGTGCAAAAGTTGACCCGCTGGTGGCGCTATAACAGGCCAATGTGAGAAGTATGGTATCTGTTCCTTGACCTATTGGGAATGTGCTTGCAAGATTTCACGCACATCCCAGGCTGTGTTCATGATTTGAGGTGTTTTTGGCTTTGGACACTTTATCGCTGCTTGCAGCTATATTTATTATTATTATTTTATAATTTTTTTGTGTGCACTTCATAGGCATGTTAGATAAAGGTCCTTAGATTGCGTGTAGAATGTTTCATGCAAATTGCAAAAAAAATCCTAGAATAAAAACGGGTTTAAGCGTTTTACAAACTGCTCAAAATTATATAGCGCCCCCCTTTGGCCATTTGGGGTAAGATTGGTTTCAGTGATATTTGAACTAACCCTCTACACTATTTTGTCATGAAAATGTGACTTTGCTTGTATGTTTTAGAGGCAGAAGAATAATTTGCATAAAAATGCAATATTGTTTGAATTATTTAAAAAAGCATGTTTCAATGTTAAAGAAATCCGATCTGACAGATCTTTAGATATCGGTCCAAAGTTCATGTAAAAAAATGTTTTGTGCACGTGACGCGAAAATTCCAGAATAAAAGCGGGTTTACGCGTTTTACAAACTGCTCAAAGTGGCGGAAAATCGAAGGGCGGAGCTTACTTAACAACGACACAGATGTCTTCCGCTTGAGTCAAAGCACGCGTGTAACAAGTTGCATGTCTTCAAACGAAACGAGTCATGACTTATGCCCGTTTGAAGTTTGAATTTTCAAACGCTTCGTATAGCGCCCCCCTTTGGCCGATTGGAATAAAATTGGTTTCAGTGATACTTTGACTAACCCTCCACATCTTTGCCAAATGCCATGAACGTGTAACTTTGCATGCATGATTTAGAGGCAGAAGAATAATTTGCATAAAACCGCAATATTTATTGAATTATTAAAAAATCATTATTTAATGTACAAACTTCTCACCACATAGCCTGTGTAGATATAGGTTCAAAGTTCATGTGAAAAAAGTTTTGTGCACTTGACGCGAAAATCCCAGGAGGAGATAGATTTTTACTGTTTTTCATATAATTCCGAATTGTGGGAGACCTAAAGGTCAGAGGTCAAAAGTTAGAGGGTAAAAGTTGTTCGGCATGAGGAGACGCATAAGTGTATACAGGTTTCATGGCTGTACGTATAACACAGCATGAGCTATACCTGTTCAAAGATCGCACTTTCGAAGGCTTCCTACAGCGCCACCATTTGGCCGATTGCTATAATAAATAATAGCACACTTCACCACTGTAAGCTGAACACATTGATGTTTTTATTTTCATTTTCTCACTAAGTATGTAGGAGTAGAAAGGAACCGAAGATCCCGTCTACTTATAAATAAATAAATAATGACAATATCTAAAGTGTGCTCGCCTTATAGGCGAGCCCACAATGACAATATCTAAAGTGTGCTCGCCTTATAGGCGAGCCCACAATTACACACACACACACACACACACACACACACACACACACACACACACACACACACACAATGTTTCCGTTGCAGACCAGATGTGCAACATGCAGAGAGCAGGCCACGTGGTTGAGGGGAAGCTGCCTGTGTGAAACACAAGTTGTTTTAAGGAAGTGGTTTGGTTTCCTTTTCAGTATTTAACGTTTGTGAATGTAGTAAGCTATTTTACAATTAACAGTTATACAATATATTTTAATACAAAGGAACTGCTGAACTAGCCGACATCTCAAAGCTGCCAGCAGTCCATGACTTGGTTTAGAGGATGATACATTATTTTAACCAGGGTAAAGTATGTGAATAGTATTATTAACATGCAATGGTGGAAAAAGCAGCCTACTCACATGTTTTACTTAAAGGACAACTTTAGTTTTTTACAACAAGGGTTCACATTTTAGATTGTAATTAAAGAATATAAAAGATGAGTGTTAAAATTATTTCATTTACTTCTTTCTATTGTTTTAGGGATTCTTATTTCAGCACGAGTACAAGTGGCTAAAAACAAAGTTGTCCTTTATATAAAAGTATTAATACTGCAATATAGAAAGTCCAGAATTCAAAATCTACTTGAGTAATTAAGTACAAAAGTATTGGCATCAAAATGTACTTAAAGTACCAAAATTAAAAATACAAAATGTTTGAAAATAGCAGATCTACAAGCTCACAATGCGTCGTGATGCGACACGTTGTGAGCTTGTAGATCGTCTATTTTCAAATAGCCATGGTATATGATGAAAAGAAACATCACAAGGATGCAACTGGGATGTTGCCTGGGGTCGACGGGGGTTTCGGGTCTCGCAACATCATACACCCTCGCCCAGGTGACCCAGCCAGGGTTGATCAAGTCCCGACTTACGTACCAGTAGCTATCCACGATCAGTCCTATTAGTATAAAATAAGGCCAAAGTGTTTTATTATTTATATTTGCAAAGTATCTGGTACTTAAATGTAGTGGAGTAAAAGTAGGCCTACAATATTTGAATCCGAGATGTAGTGGAGTAGAAGTAAAAAAATTGGAATTACTCAAGTAAAGTACAAATACCTCAAAATTGTACTTAAAGGGATATTCCACTTTCAAAAAAACTTTTGGTCATTGTATGGTCTAATCAGGCTTGTATGAACACCCTGAACAGTTTTTAATTTGCTTCATTAAATATTTAGATATTTGATGTAAATGTTACCAGGCCCAACATGCCCAGGCCCTCTCCACATACACACCCATTGTAACTTCAAACTCCATTTTAACCTTGATAGATTCATCAAAAACACCCATTATTTTTTCTGGTGACTCAAACTACCCTCCTAATATGTGAGCAGACCGTGTTTTTTCAATAACTTTTTTCATTTATTTTCAATAAAATATTATTGTATTTAATGTTTTCCATTTTCCCAAAGAATTATTAAAAATAAAAGAAAAAAGTTATTGAAAAAACACGGTCTGCTCACGTATTAGGAGGGTATTATGAGTCACCAGAAAAAATAATGGGTGTTTTTGATGAATCTATCAAGGTTAAAATGGAGTTTGAAGTTACAATGGGTGTGTATGTGGAGAGGGCCTGGGCGTGTTGGGCCTGGTAACATTTACATCAAATATCTAAATATTTAATGAAGCAAATTAAAAACTGTTCAGGGTGTTCATACAAGCCTGATTAGACCATACAATGACCAAAAGTTTTTTTGAAAGTGGAATATCCCTTTAAGTACAGTACTTAAAGGAACTATAGTCAACTTTTTCATTGTAGGGCCGACACTTTGTTTACATCCTAGTCTATAGACTAGAATGTAAACAAAGTGTTGGTCTGACAATGGCCAAAATGATTATTTTATCATTATTTTACGCTTTTTGTGGTCATTTTTGAATAGAAACACATATATGAAGTTTATTTTTTTATAAAATATTTTCGAAACATTATTTTTATTTTAGCATCCGTTTTTCAAGAAAAAGTTGACTATAGCTCCTTTAAGTATATGTACTTAGATGTACTTAGTTACTTTACAACACATGATATTCAAAGGACACAAGGTCTCCCTGTTCTTCTATTGTGACATTTCAATTATGTGGTGCAGTAGGACACCTGTTGGTTGACAAGAGCTACTGCATGCATCTGCATCTACTGTAGTCTCATCATTATGATGGTGATATTGTTGTTCATCTACTGTAGTCTCATCATTATGATGGTGATATTGTTGTTCATCTACTGTAGTCTCATCATTATGATGGTGATATTGTTGTTCATCTACTGTAGTCTCATCATTATGATGGTGATATTGTTGCCTCATTGCATGCTCACAGTTAATATTTCAACATATCATCCTATGTCAATGGCATATTGATAATACAGAATGATATTGAAAATATTACTGACACCGTTCTAGAAATGTGTTGTCGGCAACTAAACTCTCTCTCTCCCTCTCTCTCTCTCTCTCTCTCTCTCTCCTCTCTCTCTCTCTCTCTCTCTCTCTCTCTCTCTCTCTCTCTCTCTCTCCTCTCTATTTCATTGATTGTAATCTTGACAGGTTTAATGAAGAGCAACATGGAGAGCAAGAAGGAAGCTGACAAACATCACATCCACAGAGCAGAGTCTCCAACACCCAGCTGTGTGTCTATGAAGAGTGACCGCTCTAAAGGAAGAGGTCCTCTCTTCAGTGATGAACCTGGACCTCCACACACACAGTATGTCAATCCTCCTACACAATATATAACACTATAATATGACAAAGTGATCTCATGCTAAGTTATATGTGCAAATTACTATAAAACAAGACGTGTTCGTATTCAATCATTAGCTATTAACTTAGTGTTCAGTTTGTGATTGAAGTGGTACAAATCACAACAATATGGTGTTCAGTGGTGAAGTGATTTTTATCTCTGCCAGACTGAAGGCCAAGAATCTGCCTGTTTTCTGTCTGTCTGTCTGTGGCTAATCTAGCAAACTACTAGATTGAAACGAGTCACATTTCTTCTGCACACTGACAATAGGTAGAGGAAGCCAATCCCTGCATTATGTATATATTTTCATGGTGGCGCTATACCAGCCCACTTTACATTTTGGCAAATGAGTCTTCAACCATCAAAGACTGATAATGTAGCCAACCCGGCCTGGTGGAGATACAGTCTGGGGTGAGATGCCGTGGGCTCGGTTGGGCTCGGTGAGCCCAGACGTATCAAGCTGCACGCACACGTGCCCCACGTGCACGCACACACACGCACGTGCACGCGCATCGTTAAGGTGTGTGACCCACGGTCAACACTACACTTCAATCCCCTACCTGGCTGCTTTGCATAACAATACTCTGGTATGCTTTTTTTAATAATTCAATGAATATTGCAGTTTTATGCAAATTATTCTTCTGCCTCTAAATCGTACATGAAAAGTAACATGTTCATGGCATTTGGCAAAGATGTAGAGTGTTAGTCCAAATATCACTAAAACCAATCTTACTCCAACTGGTCAAAGGGGGGCGCTATATCATTTTGAGCAGTTTGTGAAACGCTTAAACCTGTTAGGATTTATTTAGCAATTTGCATGAAACATTCTACACACAATCTAAGGACCTTTATCTAATATGCCTATAGAGCATCGCAGCGGAAGTAGAGTCCTGGTGTCACTTAATATTCCCCATTCATTTTCGCCATAGACTTTTACAAAAATATTTATAACAATTATGTTAAGTCTCGAACCAAGCCATCCAGGATGGAGGTGAATCATGACCATACAACCTTTGATGCTATGTGAAAACATTAAGGCTGGGACTTTAACTGATTAATTGTGATTAATTAATTACAGAAAATTAACGCGATTAAAAAAATGTACGCATTTTAATCGCACTTAGTTTTTGCACCACAGAACCTTCAGTTCCGGGCATAACGATCATAGCGATGCACCAACCAAGAAGAGACAACAAACGCAAAGGGAGAAGTAGCCGATTAGAGCGCTTTGCTTGGCCTAGTGGATGCGAAATTTAGATTTAATTTGACTCGCTCGTACAACAAAATGTGTTTTACTTGGAAAAAAAATGCTTCTCAGGTCAAATATCGATGTGCGATTAAAATGCGATTAATTGCGATTAATTAATCACAGAGCCTGTAATTAATTAGATAAAAAAATGTAATCGCATCCCAGCCCTAGAAAACATATTTTAATATTACATTATTTGATATACTACATTTAAAGGGATATTTCACTTTCAAAAAAACTTTTGGTAATTTTATCATCTTATCAGGCTTTTATGAACACCCAGAACAGTTTTTAATTAGTTGATTGAATATTTAGATATTTGATTCCTTGTTGAAAGTGGAATATCCCTTTAATAACTACCCTTTGTTTAGCGATTTTCAAAATGTTCTTTTCATAGAAACAAAGGTTTTATGGTCATGATTCACCTCCATCCTGGATGGCTCGGTTCGAGGCTTAACATAATTGTTATAAATATTTTTGTAAAAGTCTATGGCGAAAATGAATGGGGAATATTAAGTGACACCAGGAATCTACTTCCGCTGCGATGCTCTATGAAGTGCACACACAAAATAAAATTAAAAAAATATATAATATAGCTGCAAGCAGCAATAAAGTGGCCAAAGCCAAAAACACCTCAAATCATGAACACAGCCTGCAATGTGCGTGAGATCTTGCAAGCACATTCCCAATAGGTCAAGGAACAGATACCACCCTTCTCACATTGGCCTGTCATAGCGCCACCAGCGGGTCAACTTTTGCATAACACATTTTTGGAACAAAATGGACCAATCTTTGACGTCAGTAACGTCAAAGTGAGCACTGCCTGCGATCTTGACATTTTGTACTTTTATAGCCATTGTTTTCTGGCTTGAAGCGAGCCCACAATTGTTTCGAAGGAACAATATTTTCTAGTTCTCATGTCATTTTGGTCAGTCATGGTGTCACATGTCATTTACATGGTTTCTGTTCCCTGTAGTATATTGACGAGGCTTGACAACGACTTTATAGTTCAGTGAGTTTACTTATTCCACAGCGTAGCATACAGCAGCATAGCATTCACATAGTAACAACTGATCTACTGAAAGTTGCACGACAGTACCGTTAAGTGTACTGTAGCTACGGGTGCCCAAGAGGCACAACACCTCATATGTGACATCCCCCTTTTTATAGATTTTTTCCATTACATTTCATTTTCTTTTAATACATTTCTCTTTTTTTTTTCTTTTTTTTTTATGTTTTCTTTTTTCTTTTTCTTTTTTAACCATATCGAACAGGTGGTTTACTTTGCCGACCAGACCTGGTGTGATACGAGAGTCCAGGTTGTTCAACAGTTGTTGCTGTTGGGACTGTAACAACTGCGTGCTCAGGTGAACTTGGTGGTGGTGTTGCAGGTCTGACACTTGTGTCACAGTCTTTTGTCCCAGAGCCTGTGTTCAGATCACTGTCCTCCTGACCAATGTCACGTTCGATAGTAGCAGGAAAGGTTTCCTCACTCGTTGGTCTCAGATGTTTGCGGTTTCTCCTGTACTGTCTCCCATCAGGTGTACGGATAATGAAGGATCTAGGCAGCTCGTGTCTTTGCAGAACCACAGCTGGCTGCCAGGTCTTTCCTCTCTGCATCCTGACATTGTCACCTGCTTGCAACTCAGACAGGCTGGTGGTTTGCCTGTCAAAGTACAGTTTGTGCTTATCTTGTTTTTCTCTCAGCTTGCTGCGTACCTGATCAGACCCCTCTGGAGTAAGCAGTGTGGTTGAAGTTGGCAATTTTCCTTTTAGCCGCCTTCCCATTAGCAGCTGTGCTGGTGATAATCCTACACCCTCCAGCGGTGTGTTGCGATATTCCAATAGTGAAATGTAGGGATCACCATTGCTGTCTTCTGCTTTTTTCAGCAAGTTCTTAACTGTCTGTATTGCCCTTTCTGCCTGACCATTAGATTGGGCATAACCAGGACTGGAAGTGAGGTGTGTGAATTCCCACTTGTTTGCAAAGTCTCTAAACTCAGCACTAGCATACTGAGGAGCATTATCAGAAATCAACAAATCACAAATACCTTGCCTAGAGAATATCGATTTCAGTGCTACTATGACACTGTTACTGGTGGTATTCTTTAGCTTAACGATTTCTGGGAACTTAGAGAAATAATCCACACACAGTAGAAATTCAGATCCTCTGAAATGAAAAAGATCAGTCCCTACTTTCTCCCACGGCCTGTGAGGTAGGGGGTGTGAGAGCAGCGGCTCTCTCGGGTTGCTGTTATGGTTCTCATTACACATGGCACACTGAGACACCATTTCCTCAATTTGTGAAGACATGTGTGGCCAATAAAGAATGTCTCTGGCTCTTTCTTTACACTTCACAATTCCTAGATGTGACTCGTGTATCTTGTTCAGCATCTCCTGTCTCATTTGAGTTGGAACAATGAGCTTGGCCCCTTTAAACATCAGTCCTGATGTGTGAGTGATTTCATCTCTAAAGGTCCAATAAGGCTGCATTGTTTTCGGTACTGCACTCCGTTCCTTGGGCCATCCCCTTAGTGTAATGTCTTTCAGTAACTGCATTTCGGGGTCGTCTGCAGATGCAGTTCTGAACTTGTGCAGTTTCTCCTCTGACACAGGTAGCTGAAGTGTGATTGAATTCACTTCCAAATCTTTCTCCAGCAGCTCCTCTTTCTGCTCATTAAGGAACGCACGGCTCAGTGCGTCTGCTATATGAAGCTCCTTGCCTGGACGATAGTTGACTTTAAGGCTGTATCTTTGCAGCCTCAGCAGCATCCTCTGTAGCCTCATTGGAGCTTGATGTAAGGGCTTTTTAAAGATGCTCTCCAGCGTTTTATGGTCACTCTCAACTTGAATGACCTTCCCATAAACGTACTGGTGAAACTTCTCACATCCATAGACAATGGCAAGTAGCTCTTTTTCGATTTGCGCATAACGGCGCTGACAGTCACTGAGTGCCCGTGACGCATACGCTACTGGCTGTCCCTCCTGCAGTAGGACTGCTCCGATGCCTTCTGAGCTGGCGTCTACTGACAGAGTCACTGGTTTGTTCACATCATAGAACTTTAACGTTGGAGCATTAGTGACCAGCTGTTTGAGTTGCTCAAAACTCCTCTGCTGTGGTTCCTCCCAGTGCCACTCGGTGCCACCTTCAAGCAGCTTTCTTAAAGGAGCACTGATTTCTGACAGGTTAGGAATAAACTTTGCGAGATACTGGATCATGCCATTGAACCTCATTAATTCCTGTTTATCCTGTGGCGGTGGAAGCTGTGTCACTGCTCTGATTTTTTCCTCATCCGGTTTCAGTCCACTGGCACTGAGTTTGTGTCCAATGTATTTTATCTCCGTTGTCCTGATTGTGCACTTCTCTCAGTTGAGCTTCAAGTTATTGTCTTTTGCTCTCTCCAAAAGCAATCTCAGCCTGTGATCATGCTCTTCCACAGAGTTTCCCCACACAAGCATGTCATCAATGATATTCACAACTCCTTCAAGCCCCTCGATCATCTGTGCTATGGCCCTCTGGAACACCTCGGGTGCCGAGCAGATGCCAAACGGTAACCGCAGGAAACGGTACCGTCCAATTGGGGTATTAAAGGTGCAGAGCTTTGAACTCTCTTCATCCAATTTGATTTGCCAAAACCCTTTATTTGCGTCTAGTACTGAGAAATACTTAGCGTTTGGCATACGGGAAACTACTTCCTCAACAGTCAGTAATGGATAGTGCTCCCGTTTAACAGCTTCATTCAAGTCTTTTGGATCCATGCAAATACGGATTTTCTTAGGGGTGACCACAGTAACCATACTATTGACCCACTCTGTTGGCTCTGTCTGCCTTGTTATGACGTCCATTTTCACCATGCGGTGTAACTCCTCCACCACTCTGTCTCTAAGCGCCACCGGAATCCTCCTGGGAGCGTGCACGACAGGTGTGACAGTGCGGTCAATCTGAATATGGTGCTGACCAGGTATGCAACCCAGTCCACTGAATAACTCCTCATACTCTTTGAGGATGTCATCCTCCTTTGCAAGTTCATGCATCCTCTTCACCAAGCCTAATTTCACACACGTGGCTCCCCCCAGTATAGCTGGTACATTTTCTTGTGTGATTTCAAACTCAATGTTGTGCTTCTGGCCTTTATATTCACAGGTTAGAGCTCTCTTGCCCAGCGGTGATATTTTCTGCCCAAAGAAAGCAACAAGTTTGCTCTTACTCGCCTGGAGTCGGCCTCTGACCTCCAGTGCATTGAATGTTTTCACTGACATTGCATTACAGTCTGCGCCTGTGTCCAGTTTAAAAGTCACAACTTTTGAATTTATTTTTAGGCTTTCCATCCATTTTCCTCCCTCAGTTTCGGATGACTCCATCACACCGATGTGCTTGTCATGTGACTCCATCACACCGATGTGCTTGTCATGCTCCTTACTGAGTGTGCCAATAAACATATCAGCATTTTCCTCTTCACTTTGCTCTACTGCATGCATTCTCTTTCTATATGGCTGCTGATTCTGTGTCTGACTCTGTGATCTACACATCTTGGCAAAGTGATTTTTCTTGTGGCATTTGTTACACTCTTGGCCAATTGCAGGACATTTATTTGGTCCATGTTTGAAACCACATCTGTTGCATTCAGAACCACTCTGTTCTGTACTTGATTTCAATCTAAAGTCTTTTTTTCTGACAGTTTTCACAGCATGCATTTCCACTTCTTCTGTCAGTGCTTTGACTTGAGTAGTAGTTATTTCACTTGCCCTGCAAATATCAATGGCCTTTTCTAGTGACAAATCTGATTCTCTTAACAGTCTGCCTCTCACTTGATCATTAGTAATGCCACACGCAATTCGGTCACGTACCAGTGAATCGTGCAGATCTCCAAACTCGCAGTCCTTTGCCTTGTGCTTTAAATCCGTCACGTAGGAATCAATGGGCTCCGACTGCTTCTGTGCTCTAGTGAAGAAGATGTGCCGTATATACGTTAAGTTTTTCCTTGGCTCACAATAGTCCTTAAACTTCTTCTTCAGCACGGCTATTTTATCTTCTTCCTCGTCGGCGAAGACGAACGTATTGGATACTTTAATCGCCTCCTCTCCCGCGACCGTAGAAAAGTAGCGCACTGCACTCTTTCGGATTTCTCATCGACTCCACTGGCGACACTGAAGAGTTCATAACGCTGAATCCAGCTTCTCCAGTTCTCTGCGAGGTTTCCTTGTAAACTCAAATTTGGCGGTGGCTGGAACTGTGCCATCTCGCTCTTCCTTCTCCCGTCTTAACTTCTGACACCATGTAGTATATTGACGAGGCTTGACAACACCTTTATAGTTCAGTGAGTTTACTTATTCCACAGCGTAGCATACAGCAGCATAGCATTCACATAGTAACAACTGATCTACTGAAAGTTGCACGACAGTACCGTTAAGTGTACTGTAGCTACGGGTGCCCAAGAGGCACAACACCTCATATGTGACAGTTCTGGTTCTGTACAAACATTATGGACACAAGACATTAACTATCAGCATCCTTTATTTGAAACATGTCATCACATCTGCACTGAGCCTTTTCAAACACACTCACACACACACACACACACACACACACACACACACACACACACACACACACACACACACACACACACACACACACACACACACATACACACACAGCAAATATAGAGCAGGAAATAGATAGGAATATCTGTCTGTCTGACTTTTTATTACTGTTTCTATTGCTATTTTTGCAGTTTTTCCTGTGGTTTCAACATTAAGAGCCAAAACAGTTCTACTCTCTCATACAAATAAAATGACTTTTTCATTCCCATGATATGTACTGCATGATATGTACTGCATAGTACTGTGTTCTATTTGTCTGTCATTCAATGTTATATGAGATACTTCAATGGTTTCCAGTGGAAATAAGCTTAGTCTTTTCATGGATCTCCTTTTAGTAGACCTTGTACCAGTGAACTGTACCGTCATGAAACTGTACCTTTTCCTATGCAAACTTCTAATAAAGTCTTCAATCAATCAATAAATGTATAAACATTGTATGATTCCAGAAGTCACAGAGCAGAGTCTCCAACACCCAGCTGTGTGTCTATGAAGAGTGACCGCTCTAAAGGAAGAGGTCCTCTCTTCAGTGATGAACCTGGACCTCTACACACACAGTATGTCAATCCTCCTACACAATATAACACTATAATATGACAAAGTGATCTCATGCTAAGTTATATGTGCAAATTACTATAAAACAAGACGTGTTCATATTCAATCATTAGCTATTAACTTAGTTTTCAGTTTGTGATTGAAGTGGTACAAATCACAACAATATGGTGTTCAGTGGTGAAGTGATTTTTATCTCTGCCAGACTGAAGGCCAAGCATCTGCCTGTTTTCTGTCTGTCTGTCTGTGGCTAATCTAGCAAACTACTAGATTGAAACGAGTCACATTTCTTCTGCACACTGACAATAGGTAGAGGAAGCCAATCCCTGCATTATGTTTATATTTTCATGGTGGCGCTATACCAGCCCACTTAACATTTTGGCAAATGAGTCTTCAACCATCAAAGACTGATAATGTAGCCAACCCGGCCTGGTGGAGATACAGTCTGGGGTGAGATGCCGTGGGCTCGGTTGGGCTCGGTGAGCCCAGACGTATCAAGCTGCATGCACACGTGTCCCACGTGCACACACACACACACACACACACGAGTGTGCACGCACGTGGTCAAGGTGTGTGACCCACGGTCAACACTACACTTCAATCCCCTACCTTGCTGCTTTGCATAACAATACTCTGGTAGGCAGTTCTCACCTACGTCCTCATTTACACTTGTATATGCGGCCAGCAGAACGTTGGCCTTGCATTCTTTGTAGACCTTTAGCTCCTTTGGGAACCTCTCCCTCCGCTATGCAGCTCCGAGATGAGGTTCCTCACACTTGTCATCCACAATCGGTCAATTGGGGGAAGCTCCGCCGTTCGTGAACACTTCTTACCTTTTGTGAACATTCTATCCAAAAAGTAAAGGTCCTATACCGGTCTCTCATCGGTTTACTTCTCAAGCGTGGAAGAAAAATTAAGCAGCGTGTTGAAATAAAGAGTTTAAATCGCTCATTTTGTCAGAGCTGCATAGCGGAGGGAGAGGAAAGGAGCTAGCAGACTTTATTGTGTGTGGATGAGTCTATGTAAAGTCTATGTAAAGATATTTTATATTAAACTTAAAGGAAAATACATGAATTGAAACAAATGTAACTAAATAATAAGAAATATAATTACATTAAAAATGTTGTTTGTTGTTGAATAGCCTACAGTATTTCAACTATAGCACCGTGCGGCAGGCATGCGCAATAGCATCTGCATGTACACATGCGCATGCACGTGACGTGCACGCGCGCACGTGACGTCATGAATTTAGAGGGCCACCACTTCAAAAATCCATATCACAAAACTGGAAACATTATGCTTTCTGTTCTACTTATTCTCATGTCATTTTTTGACAGTCATGGTGTCACATGTCATTTACATGTTCTGTTCCCAGTCTGGTTCTGTACAAACATTATGGACACAAGACATGAACTATCAGCATCCTTTATTGGAAACATGTCATCACATCTGCACTGAGCCTTTTCAAACACACACACACACACACACACACACACACACACACACACACACACACACACACACACACACACACATACACACACACACACACACACACACACACACACACACACACACACACACACACACACAGCAAATATAGAGCAGGAAATAAATAGGAATATCTCTGTCTGACTTTTTACATTTTTTTCCTGTGGTTTCAACATTGAAGAGCCAAAACAGTTCTACTCTCTCATACAAAGAAAAGGACTTTTTTATTCACATGATAAATGTATAAACATTATATGATTCCAGAAGTCACAGAGCAGAGTCTCCAACACCCAGCTGTGTGTCTATGAAGAGTGACTGGTCTAAAGGACTTGGTCCTCTCTTCAGTGATGAACCTGGACCTCCACACACACAGTATGTCAATCCTCCTACACAATATATAACACTATAACATGACAAAGTGATCTCATGCTAAGTTATATGTGCACATTACTATAAAACAAGTCATTCAATCATTAGTTATTAACTTATTGTTCAGCAGTGTTGGCAGTGTTGGGAAACTTCACTTTCAAAACGAACTAGTTCAAGTTCAAGTTCAAAACTTCTAAAATGAACTAGTTCATTTCATAGTTCATAATTCTACATTTTGAACTAAAGTTCATGGTTCCTCAAAATTAACTGACTTAGTTCTTTTTCGTTCTTTTTTTAACCATAATATTTTTATACTTTTGGCTATTCAAATGTATTTTCTTTTAGACGTTGCTGCAAGCTATTATTTGTCAAAATTATATTTAGGTGCCTTGCCTTGTGCCCAGTCTCACCCTTATTGTGAAGGCAGACGTTTCTAACCGTCCGCCTTGGTTAAAATAGCTGATCTACAAGCTCACGTTGTCTCGTGGATGTGATGCGTTGTGAGCTTGCAGATCAGCTATTTCGGCATGCAACACTCATCATACGACGAAGCATAGTCAGGCTTTACTTGGGTGGGAGGCGACATAATGATGAGGAGACTCAGCGCTTCATGTTGTAAAGAGAAGCACACAGCTGCAGATAGCACCGCTCAGGCACTCACATATTAACGTCAGCGAGCCTGCAGTTGGGCAATCTGAGTACCCAGAAGTTCTTTTTCGGCAGCTGCAGGTGCTATTGGAGCATATGTGAATGTAAAGAAAGACGAGAGGACATGCGACCGCGGACCGCCGCACGAACGGGGCGAACGGGCCGATCAGCGCCGTTCACGGACGTCAGAATGAATGTGTTCGACAATAACGTACATCAACCGGAAACAATGAGCGTTCAGTTCACGTTCGCCCAAAATATGAACGTGTTCATGAACGATCGTTCATTGAACGCGTTCGGGTACAACACTGAGTGTTGGGTATCGTTACTTTGTATAGATTAAAAACGAATCCGTTCCGTTACTCTGCTAAGTAACTTAACAAGCTACTTTTCGCGTTACCGACCATTAAACCCACTGCGAGGGAGTTTGGTAAACATAAAAAAGAGTGCAGCCTACCGGATTGTTGTGGCTGTCAGCTGTGCGTGGCTGGCTGCGTGCAGCTTCAACGTGGATAATGTAATGACGTTGATCTATCCTTTATACCTTTCACCAAGTAAATCCAAAAATAGTGTGAATCCTTCCACAGCCTTACTAAAGGGCTTCCCTCAAGCCCTGCCATGTCGTGTCGTCCGTGACTAAATTAATGTAAACAAGACGCGCACAAAGTTCTCCTTATGTCTCTAATAGTCAGATGACCGCGGGTAACCCCAAGTTACACCAAATTTCGTAACCTGTCGTAAACTGTAGAATGACTACGCTACCACCACAGGCTGGCAACCCATTTCTGGTCGGTCACCCTTTTCCTTTTCCGTGTAAAAATGCGGGCCAGAGGAGAACAGCTCATTCAGGAAACAGCGCAAATGTGTCAGATGGATTATTTTTCCTTTGTGGCAACAGAAAGAACAGGGAATTATAGGTCATAAATACCTAATTAACGCCGTTATTTTTCAGAAAATGTAACTGTTAATGATCCTACTAAATTGCAAATGTAACTTGTTAAGTTTCTCCGTTGCCACCAAACCTAACGTCGCTACGTAACGTTTTTAGTTATAGCACCGTTACACCCAACACTGGTGTTCAGTTTGTGAATGAAGTGGTACAAATCACAAAAATGTGTTCAGTGGTGAAGTGACTGTTATCTCTGCCAAGTTGAAGGCCATCTGTCTGTCTGTCTGTCTGTCTGTCTGTCTGTCTGTCTGTCTGTCTGTCTGTCTGTCTGTCTGTCTGTCTGTCTGTCTGTCTGTCTGTCTGTCTGTCTGTAGCTAATCTATCTAGCAAACTACTAGATTGAAAAGAACCACATTTATTGTGCACACTGCCAATAGGCCAAGGAAACCAATCCCTGCATTATATTCATATTTTTGTTGTGGCGCTATACCAGCCCACTTTACATATTGGCCTATGAGTCTTCAACCATCAAAGTCTGATACAGTAGCCAAACCCAGCCTGGTGGAGATATGCACTCTGCTACTCATTCTCATGTCATTTTGAACAGTCATGGTGTCACATGTCATTTACATGGGTTCTGTTCCCAGTCTGGTTCTGTACAAACATTATGGACACAAGACATTAACTATCAGCATCCTTTATTGGAAACATTTCATCACATCTGCACTGAGCCTTTACACACACACACACATGCACGCACGCACGCACACACACACACACACACACACACACACACACACACACACACACACACACACACACACACACACACACACACACACACACACACACACACACACACACACAGCAAATATAGAGCAGGAAATAAATAGGAATATCACTCTGACCTTTAATTACTGTTTCTATTGATATTTTTACAGTTTCAACTAGGCCTGTCCTCTAAAAATTGACGAATCGACGCGTCGTTTTAAGCCCCGGGAATCGACGCCAATTGTTTGAGTCAGGCGAAAATATATATTTTTTTTTTATCACCAGTTAGCCTACTACTGCGGTGCACTGCTGGACTGGTGTCATGTACTTTCAATTGAGAGAAGTAGCAATTGGCGAACAGTTATTTATTGTCGCACCAGCGTAGGGGTGAAAGTGAGACGGAACGGCCAGAACCGCCGCTTCGTTAAAACATTCGGAGCCGGGATGGTGTTCTGTTAAGAGGAGAAGCACGCTGTCATAATCCCATATTAAATAACCTGCCACTGCACAAACGCACGTCCACAAAGTAAACAATCTACTAAAGTCAAATTAACATACACAAGTGTAGGCTACTAGTTACATTTTCTAATTAAAGTGCTTCTGTATTGTTCCAGTGTTGTAATCCATGATGAATGATTGTGTTTCGCTGTGTTTGCGTCCATGACATGTCCACACTGCTGGCTCTAGCTGGGAGCTGTGCCTCCCCCTGTCTATGATCCGTTCTAAACACTGACTCATTACTCTGTCAGTGCTCTGTTTCCCGCGACTGCGGACTGGATCCCATCGTTCATTTAAAAGAGCCGTTCAAGAGAGCGGAATCGTTCGCGAATGTCTCATCTATACAGCACGCTGCCGAGAGACGGGGCAGAGTTGAACAGCGAAGATGTTTTATTTGTACTCTATGGTTGTACACTGCTATGCAGATAACATTTGTGCTCGCTCACCGATATCACCGAAAACACTGTGTATTCAATTAATCTTAATGTATTATGTTGACGTGGTTTAAAGCAACACTTTTTTCTTATTTTTTTTTTTTTTTACACAAAGTAGACTATAAAACGATTCGTCGACGCGTTGGAATGAACCCCTCGAGTCGAGTCGACTTCAAAAATCCTGAGTGGAGGACAGGCCTAGTTTCAACATTGAGGAGCCCAAAACAGTTCTACTCTCTCATACAAATATATTTCCATTCACATGATAAATGTATAAACATTGTATGATTCCAGAAGTCACAGAGCAGAGTCTCCAACACCCAGCTGTGTGTCTATGAAGAGTGACTGGTCTAAAGGACATGGTCCTCTCTTCAGTGATGAACCTGGACCTCCACACACACAGTATGTCAATCCTCCTACACAATATATCACATGACAAAGTGAAAAGAGCCACATTTGTGCACACTGCCAATAGGCCAAGGAAGCCGATCCCTGCATTATGTTTATATTTTCATGGTGGCGCTATACCAGCCTACTTTACATTTTGGCCTATGAGTCTTCAACCATCGGTCAAAGTATGATAATGTAGCCAACCCGGCCTGGTGGAGATATGCTCTCTGTTCTACTTATTCTCATGTCATGTTGGACAGTCATGGTGTCACATGTCATTTACATGTTCTGTTCCCAGTCTGGTTCTGTACAAACATTATGGACACAAGACATGAACTATCAGCATCCTTTATTGGAAACATGTCATCACATCTGCACTGAGCCTTTTCAAACACACACACACACACACACACACACACACACACACACACGCACACACACACACACGCACACACACACACACACACACACACACACACACACACACACACAAACACACACACACAGCAAATATAGAGCAGGAAATAAATAGGAATATCTCTGTCTGACTTTTTACATTTTTTTCCTGTGGTTTCAACATTGAAGAGCCAAAACAGTTCTACTCTCTCATACAAAGAAAAGGACTTTTTTATTCACATGATAAATGTATAAACATTGTATGATTCCAGAAGTCACAGAGCAGAGTCTCCAACACCCAGCTGTGTGTCTATGAAGAGTGACTGGTCTAAAGGACTTGGTCCTCTCTTCAGTGATGAACCTGGACCTCCACACACACAGTATGTCAATCCTCCTACACAATATATAACACTATAACATGACAAAGTGATCTCATGCTAAGTTATATGTGCACATTACTATAAAACAAGTCATTCAATCATTAGTTATTAACTTATTGTTCAGCAGTGTTGGCAGTGTTGGGAAACTTCACTTTCAAAACGAACTAGTTCAAGTTCAAGTTCAAAACTTCTAAAATGAACTAGTTCATTTCATAGTTCATAATTCTACATTTTGAACTAAAGTTCATGGTTCCTCAAAATTAACTGACTTAGTTCTTTTTCGTTCTTTTTTTAACCATAATATTTTTATACTTTTGGCTATTCAAATGTATTTTCTTTTAGACGTTGCTGCAAGCTATTATTTGTCAAAATTATATTTAGGTGCCTTGCCTTGTGCCCAGTCTCACCCTTATTGTGAAGGCAGACGTTTCTAACCGTCCGCCTTGGTTAAAATAGCTGATCTACAAGCTCACGTTGTCTCGTGGATGTGATGCGTTGTGAGCTTGCAGATCAGCTATTTCGGCATGCAACACTCATCATACGACGAAGCATAGTCAGGCTTTACTTGGGTGGGAGGCGACATAATGATGAGGAGACTCAGCGCTTCATGTTGTAAAGAGAAGCACACAGCTGCAGATAGCACCGCTCAGGCACTCACATATTAACGTCAGCGAGCCTGCAGTTGGGCAATCTGAGTACCCAGAAGTTCTTTTTCGGCAGCTGCAGGTGCATATGTGAATGTAAAGAAAGACGAGAGGACATGCGACCGCGGACTGCCGCACGAACGGGGCGAACGGGCCGATCAGCGCCGTTCACGGACGTCAGAATGAATGTGTTCGACAATAACGTACATCAACCGGAAACAATGAGCGTTCAGTTCACGTTCGCCCAAAATATGAACGTGTTCATGAACGATCGTTCATTGAACGCGTTCGGGTACAACACTGAGTGTTGGGTATCGTTACTTTGTATAGATTAAAAACGAATCCGTTCCGTTACTCTGCTAAGTAACTTAACAAGCTACTTTTCGCGTTACCGACCATTAAACCCACTGCGAGGGAGTTTGGTAAACATAAAAAAGAGTGCAGCCTACCGGATTGTTGTGGCTGTCAGCTGTGCGTGGCTGGCTGCGTGCAGCTTCAACGTGGATAATGTAATGACGTTGATCTATCCTTTATACCTTTCACCAAGTAAATCCAAAAATAGTGTGAATCCTTCCACAGCCTTACTAAAGGGCTTCCCTCAAGCCCTGCCATGTCGTGTCGTCCGTGACTAAATTAATGTAAACAAGACGCGCACAAAGTTCTCCTTATGTCTCTAATAGTCAGATGACCGCGGGTAACCCCAAGTTACACCAAATTTCGTAACCTGTCGTAAACTGTAGAATGACTACGCTACCACCACAGGCTGGCAACCCATTTCTGGTCGGTCACCCTTTTCCTTTTCCGTGTAAAAATGCGGGCCAGAGGAGAACAGCTCATTCAGGAAACAGCGCAAATGTGTCAGATGGATTATTTTTCCTTTGTGGCAACAGAAAGAACAGGGAATTATAGGTCATAAATACCTAATTAACGCCGTTATTTTTCAGAAAATGTAACTGTTAATGATCCTACTAAATTGCAAATGTAACTTGTTAAGTTTCTCCGTTGCCACCAAACCTAACGTCGCTACGTAACGTTTTTAGTTATAGCACCGTTACACCCAACACTGGTGTTCAGTTTGTGAATGAAGTGGTACAAATCACAAAAATGTGTTCAGTGGTGAAGTGACTGTTATCTCTGCCAAGTTGAAGGCCATCTGTCTGTCTGTCTGTCTGTCTGTCTGTCTGTCTGTCTGTCTGTCTGTCTGTCTGTCTGTAGCTAATCTATCTAGCAAACTACTAGATTGAAAAGAACCACATTTATTGTGCACACTGCCAATAGGCCAAGGAAACCAATCCCTGCATTATATTCATATTTTTGTTGTGGCGCTATACCAGCCCACTTTACATATTGGCCTATGAGTCTTCAACCATCAAAGTCTGATACAGTAGCCAAACCCAGCCTGGTGGAGATATGCACTCTGCTACTCATTCTCATGTCATTTTGAACAGTCATGGTGTCACATGTCATTTACATGGGTTCTGTTCCCAGTCTGGTTCTGTACAAACATTATGGACACAAGACATTAACTATCAGCATCCTTTATTGGAAACATTTCATCACATCTGCACTGAGCCTTTACACACACACACACATGCACGCACGCACACACACACACACACACACACACACACACACACACACACACACACACACACACACACACACACACACACACACACACACACACACACACACACACAGCAAATATAGAGCAGGAAATAAATAGGAATATCACTCTGACCTTTAATTACTGTTTCTATTGATATTTTTACAGTTTCAACTAGGCCTGTCCTCTAAAAATTGACGAATCGACGCGTCGTTTTAAGCCCCGGGAATCGACGCCCATTGTTTGAGTCAGGCGAAAATATATATTTTTTTTTTATCACCAGTTAGCCTACTACTGCGGTGCACTGCTGGACTGGTGTCATGTACTTTCAATTGAGAGAAGTAGCAATTGGCGAACAGTTATTTATTGTCGCACCAGCGTAGGGGTGAAAGTGAGACGGAACGGCCAGAACCGCCGCTTCGTTAAAACATTCGGAGCCGGGATGGTGTTCTGTTAAGAGGAGAAGCACGCTGTCATAATCCCATATTAAATAACCTGCCACTGCACAAACGCACGTCCACAAAGTAAACAATCTACTAAAGTCAAATTAACATACACAAGTGTAGGCTACTAGTTACATTTTCTAATTAAAGTGCTTCTGTATTGTTCCAGTGTTGTAATCCATGATGAATGATTGTGTTTCGCTGTGTTTGCGTCCATGACATGTCCACACTGCTGGCTCTAGCTGGGAGCTGTGCCTCCCCCTGTCTATGATCCGTTCTAAACACTGACTCATTACTCTGTCAGTGCTCTGTTTCCCGCGACTGCGGACTGGATCCCATCGTTCATTTAAAAGAGCCGTTCAAGAGAGCGGAATCGTTCGCGAATGTCTCATCTATACAGCACGCTGCCGAGAGACGGGGCAGAGTTGAACAGCGAAGATGTTTTATTTGTACTCTATGGTTGTACACTGCTATGCAGATAACATTTGTGCTCGCTCACCGATATCACCGAAAACACTGTGTATTCAATTAATCTTAATGTATTATGTTGACGTGGTTTAAAGCAACACTTTTTTCTTATTATTTTTTTTTTTTACACAAAGTAGACTATAAAACGATTCGTCGACGCGTTGGAATGAACCCCTCGAGTCGAGTCGACTTCAAAAATCCTGAGTGGAGGACAGGCCTAGTTTCAACATTGAGGAGCCCAAAACAGTTCTACTCTCTCATACAAATATATTTCCATTCACATGATAAATGTATAAACATTGTATGATTCCAGAAGTCACAGAGCAGAGTCTCCAACACCCAGCTGTGTGTCTATGAAGAGTGACTGGTCTAAAGGACATGGTCCTCTCTTCAGTGATGAACCTGGACCTCCACACACACAGTATGTCAATCCTCCTACACAATATATCACATGACAAAGTGAAAAGAGCCACATTTGTGCACACTGCCAATAGGCCAAGGAAGCCGATCCCTGCATTATGTTTATATTTTCATGGTGGCGCTATACCAGCCTACTTTACATTTTGGCCTATGAGTCTTCAACCATCGGTCAAAGTATGATAATGTAGCCAACCCGGCCTGGTGGAGATACAGTATGCTCTCTGTTCTACTTATTCTCATGTCATGTTGGACAGTCATGGTGTCACATGTCATTTACATGTTCTGTTCCCAGTCTGGTTCTGTACAAACATTATGGACACAAGACATGAACTATCAGCATCCTTTATTGGAAACATGTCATCACATCTGCACTGAGCCTTTACACACACACGCACGCACGCACGCACGCACACACACGCATGCACGCACGCACGCACGCACGCACGCACACACACACGCACACACACACACACCGAAACAATGTCAACACGACGCACAGAGACGCATGCACACAGCTACACACAGCCACACACAGCACATATAGATGAGGAAATAGCCTCTAAGCTCACAACACTTTGCAGTGTGAGATTGTAGATAAGCTATTATGTTCCTGCACAGTGCTTGCTGGTGAATAATGGAATGATAGTTTCATGTTCTCTATTCCACTGAATAATGTAATTAATGTGTGTTTGTAGAATGCAGATCGGCACACCCAGTCAGACCACACGTGGACTGAAGACACCCAGTCAGACCACACCTGGACTGAAGACACCCAGTCAGACCAGCAGTGGACAGAGAAAGACTGGACACAATGTACATTAATTAACACAGTTAATAACTGAAGTGTTTGAAATGACAGAAGACATTGTCAGACTAAATGTCCACAATGTGTCATCATCAGTATCCATGTTAAATAATGATGCTATACATGTATCAACTCTGTATGAAAACCAGTGATCCACTGTTGTTTCTTTTGCCTGTTTTTCTTAGTTTTATTAACCCCTTAAACCCCATGTGTTGTTTTGTGGAGACCCTCAGGGCTCTATACTAGTGTATTTTCTGTTTTCACTCAACACTTTTTAGCTGAAAATAGCAGATCTACAAGCTTACAGATCAGCTTGTAAGTTTGTAGATCTTCTATGTTCTGTCAAAGTTTTCCCTAGAATACAGATGTTGGGATTTAAGTGGTTAAATTAATAATGTGCATACACAGCTGTAAGGATGTAAAGTTATAAATTCAACTGAATGTTTAAAATGTCTTCATTGTCTTCTCATAGCAGGTGTCAGTGTGCAGGAGGATTTAAAGGTTTATAAGATCACTTTGAACAGTCTGGATCGTGTGACAGACGTCACTGAAGTGCCCTCCCTCAGCAGCATCTTCACAGCGCTCTACATCACAGTGGGAGAGAGTGAAGGGGTTAATAACCAACATGAGGTCTACCAGCTTGAGACGCTCTCCAAGAAGAACACCCTCCATGACCAACCAATCAACTGCCGTGACATCTTTAAGCCCCTCCTCCTTGGCAGAGAGACACCAATCAGAAGAGTTCTGACCAAGGGAGTCGCTGGCATTGGAAAAACCTTCTCTGTGCGTAAGGTCGCTCTGGACTGGGCAAAGGGTTTGGAAAATCAAGATGTCATTCTCCTGGTTCCCTTCTCATTCCGGGAGCTGAACTTGGTCAGAGATGAGCAGCACAGTCTTCTCTCACTGATCCATGTTTTCCATCCAACGTTGAAGAAGGTCACAGCAGAGCAGCTCGCTGTCTGGAAGGTTGGCTTCATCTTTGATGGTTTGGATGAAAGCAGGTTGTCCTTCAACTTCAACAATGACATCATCTCTGATGTCACAGTGACATCATCAGTGGACGGGCTGTTGACAAACCTCATCGAGGGGAATCTGCTCCCATTGGCTCTCATCTGGATAACCACCAGACCTGCAGCAGCCAATCAGATCCCTCCTGCATATGTTGACCTGGTGACAGAAGTACGAGGGTTCACCGACCCCCAGAAGGAGGAGTACTTCAGGAAGAGATTCAGTGATGAGGAGCTGGCCAGCAGAATCATCTCACACATGAAGACGTCAAAGAGCCTCCACATCATGTGTCACATCCCAGTCTTCTGTTGGATCAGCGCTACCGTTCTGGAGGACATGGTGAAGACAGACGAGACAGGACAGCTGCCCACAACCCTGACTGCCATGTGCTGCCACTTCCTGTTGGTCCAGACGAAGAGGAAGGAGCTGAAGTATGATGAGGCTCATGAGGGGGAAAAAAGAAACAAGAAAAGAAACAGAAAAGAGAGAGAGAATCAACAGCAGCTCATGGAGAAGGACAGGGAAGTTCTTCTGAAGCTGGGCAGGCTGGCGTTTGAACATCTGGAGAAAGGCAGCATCATGTTCTACCAAGAAGACCTGGAAGAGTGTGGTCTGGATGTGAAAGACGCCTCGCTGTACTCAGGAGTGTGCACAGAGATCTTCAAAAGAGAGGGCGTGCTCTTCCAGAGAGCAGTCTACTGCTTTGTTCATCTGATCATCCAGGAGTTTCTGGCTGCAGTCTACCTGTTTCACTGTTTCACACAGAAGAACATGGAGGTACTGAAGACATTCCTGGGGGGACGTGACATATTGGGACGTGAATACACCAGTGACATGTCCTTGGCGGACTTCCTGTCCGGAGCCCACCGTAAAGCCGTAAAGAGTAAGAATGGTCACCTGGACCTGTTTCTCCGCTTCCTTCATGGTCTCTCACTGCCATCCAACCAGAGTCTGTTAGGAGGCCTACTGGTTCAGACACAGTACAGTCCAGAGAGCATCCAGAGAGCCATCAACAACCTGAAGAAGATGAATGATTCCCTTGCCTCTCCTGACAGATGTATCAACATCTTCCACTGTTTGATGGAGATGAATGACCACTCAGTCCATCAGGAGATCCAACAGTACCTGAAGTCAGGGGACAGATCAAAGACAGAACTGTCTCCAACCCAGTGTTCAGCTCTGGCCCACATGCTGCAGATGTCAGAGGATGTTCTGGAGGAGTTGGACCTGGACAAATACAACACATCAGACGAGGGCCGACGCAGACTCATCCCAGCTGTGAGGAACAGCAGAAAGGCTCGGTTAGTAGTCATGTGAATAGAAAACTTAGAACAGAAACAATGTACTGTACCTTCACACCACTACACTATAACTAAACATGATAGTTAAATCAACAGTGATACGAACGCACGCACGCACGCACGCACGCACACACACACACACACACACACATCACATACACACACACACACACACCCCCCTCAAAGTTACAACGGCCAATCTAAGACAAAAGGGTGACAGAGCTTTTCTGTGGCTGGCCCAGCTCTCTGGAACAGCCTTCCATCAGACTTAAAACACATCTCTTCACCCTAGCATTTGAGCCCTAGACCCCTCCCTCCCTGTGCCTTTTACCTGTCATTGTTTTATATCTTAAATGTTTTGTTTTTATAGCTGTTCTTACAAGGTTTTAAATGTTTACAAATGTTTCTATTGTTTTTGCTTTGTATTGTATTTGTTTTTACTGGTTTCTCATGATGTACAGCACTTTGGTCAACCTGGTTGTTTTTAAATATGCTTTATAAATAAATGGACTTGACGTGTGTGTGTGTGTGTGTGTGTGTGTGTGTGTGTGTGTGTGTGTGTGTGTGTGTGTGTGTGTGTGTGTGTGTGTGTGTGTGTGTGTGTGTGTGTGTGTGTGTGTGTGTGGTCTGATTGACCACCTCTAATTACAGACTTGTTGGCTTTGGTCGTCTCCTCAAGAAGGAATACATGGAAGTTGTGTCTTCAGCTCTCAGTTCTAATCCATCCCATCTGAGACACCTGGACTTAAGTTACAACCACCTGGACCTGGATCTACTGGATCTACTCTGTGCTGCACTGAAAAGTCCTCATTGTAGACTGGAGACTCTACGGTGAGATTAATTTACAATCATTATTTCCATCAGTGATTTATCATGTGATTATAATATGAATATTGTGGCATGAATAATGTTGATATCATAGTAACACACATTGACTGGGATAATGAGGAGGTACAGTAACTACAGTATGTACATGTTCACTAAATTCACTCAAACCACTCAAAGACTGTCTGTCTGTATCAGGGTAAAAACAAATCCAAGTAGCAATATCACAATGCAGCTCTGTTACTAGTAAAAGTAATAAATACACTTTATTACCAAATACTCATTATGCAGAATGCCCCCTTTTTATGTTTTCAAAATTTGTCGAAATAAAAAAAGGGTATAATAGGTGATAAAATAGGTGGTTTATGTATATTGCAATAATCTAAATCAGATCTGAAGTAAATGGTTACTAAAGTTTTCAAATAATTAATGGGTAGAAATTACAGTGTTTGCCTCTATAGATGTAGTGCAGTAGAAGTATAAAATATACAAAGTTGACATAATCAAGTAAAGTAAATAAAGTAAACTAAACTTGTACTTAAGTACAGAAGTTGAGTAAATGTACTTGGTTCCATTCCACCACTGGTCTGTATCGTCTCTTTCTCCAGCAGATGTCCTTCCTGTGTCTGTGACATCAGCAGTTATCAGCTTCACTTGTCTTAAACTGTCCATCAATTGACCTTTGACCTGTTAGGTCTTATGTGTATAATGAAGCAATAAGCCACAAGAGGCATGTGGTTACCCAGTATTTTATAACGTCTGAAAGGCGTGGTGAGACACGAAGCCAAGCCGAGTGTCTCCAACCCTCTCAGCCGTTATAAAATACAGGTAACCACATGCCTCTCAGCCGTTATAAAATACAGGTAACCACATGCCTGTGTGGCTTCTTGCTTTTCTAAAACGGTTGCAATATGGCAACATGAAAAATCATAGACATGTACCAATTAAAACTGTTCTATTTCACTAATAATTCACTACAAGGTCTGCAAGAAAGTAGTTCCCAGCTACAAGAAAGTAGTTCCCAGCTACAAGAAAGTAGTTCCCAGCTACAAGAAAGTAGTTCCCAGCTACAAGAAAGTAGTTCCCAGCTACAAAAAAGTAGTCCCCGGCCAGGCTGCAGAAACACCTGTTGCAATCAGAATGGGGTATAGGGGGGGCGCTTGGTGTTTTTACAAGCCCCATCCAGAGTCACTCAGTTACCGTCCTATGTGTGTGGGCGGTAGAGTTCTCAACGGGCCTGAAAATTAAGGCCCGTCCCTAACTGGGCCCTAACTGGGCAGGCCCGAGGCCCTACCCGGCCCTACTTGTTGGCATACATTTTAGGCCCTACCCGGCCCGAAAACCTTGGGTCGAGTCGGGTATATGTGTCCCAGCGCGGCTGACGGCTAGTCATTGAATTCTTTTTTCATTTTCATTTTTTCATTTCATTTGAAAGCTGGGAATCATAGCTACAAAATGATATATTGGTTGTGGAGATTGACCCAACAGTTTTGATTATGGCTTATAGAATGATGCCATGCTGAAATACTACTTTTGAGATATTCAAGTTCTAAATTTGGGAGGACCAACAGAATTATGTCCCGATCTCTCACATTAATTAAAAAAAGTCTTATTTACATGCAGAGTTAAGCTCTGGCGTTTAAGTGAAATGTAGCCCGATATTTATGACATGCTTTTGTGGCTTTATCAAATTTTAGGAACAAAATAATAATAATAATAATTTCAGCCCTGGTCTAAAGTATTGGCTTCAGAAATGACTGCCCCAGTGTCATGGTCGGGTCTATCATATAGTAATAGTAATAAAATAATAAAAACTAATAATAAAATAATAAAAACTAATATTTTATTTTTTCATTGAGCCCGAGGCCCTACCCGGCCCGACTAATTAGCATACATTTTAGGCCCTACCCTAGCCTATATGTCGGTCGGGTTCGGGTA
This sequence comes from Nannobrachium achirus, assembly GCF_963921795.1. NCBI lineage: Eukaryota > Metazoa > Chordata > Actinopteri > Myctophiformes > Myctophidae > Nannobrachium > Nannobrachium achirus. Next base: position 3,824,963 of record NC_137810.1, on the reverse strand, counting down.
TGGTCGGGTTTGGAAAGAATTTAGCAATAAAAAAATAAAAATAAATACATTTTCTTTTTTCATTGAGCCTGAGGCCCTACCGGCCCAACTAATTAGCATACATTTTAGGCCCTACCCTACCCTAAATGTCGGTCGGGTTCGGCTATGGTTGGGTTCGGGCAGAATTTGAGAACTCTAGTGGGTGGTGCTTAGAAGCCCCGCACGGCAGGATTTAAGAGAAAATCAAGCGCTCCCTTCTCTAGTTCAGCTTCACAACACTGTGGAAAGAAATAACACACCTGGGTTTGATATAAACTGATTCAAGGTGTGGATTATTGTGTCATTTAGACACTGGTTTAATCAGAAACCAGCCAATCAGAATCAAGTATTGGAACTAACCATTTTATAAACTCTGTTTTCAGTCTCTTTGCTGGATCATCTGTTTTCAACCTGTTGCTGTTTCCTGTCTGTTGGGAGATTAAGTAAAGATTATTTAGTTCATGTTACTCTGTCTGGTTTTCTACTCTAAAACCCAGACAGTCCATCCAGACCAGGTCCTTTAATAGGTGGTTGTAAGCAGGTTCTCAGAATAATGTATTTTATAGCAGACAATCAAACATTGTGTGTTTTATTTCTCATTTAGACTGATGAACTGCTGGTTGTCAGAGAGAAGCTGTGAAGTTCTGGCCTCAGCTCTCAGATCTAATCCTTCTCATTTGAGAGAATTAGACTTGAACTTCAACGTGTTGCCGGTGTCTGGACTGAAGAACTTCTCTGGACTGGAGTCTCTGCAGTGAGTAGACTTGGACTGTGTCCATGTTGGTTAGTGCAGTGATTCCCTTGTTTCATGTTCCAATGGCATAACGTCTATTGTGCTAGTCTGCCCCAACAATCCCCTCCTCCCACCCCATTTATACAGTCATGCACCTGCTGAAGATTCATGTTTATGTGTATAATCTGTTGCAGTAAAATATCCAGGCAAAATACGCAAAATAAGATTTTCAAACATTTTGTACTTTTACTTTTAGTATTTTAAGTACATTTTTATGCCAATACTTTTGTACTTTTACTCAAGTATATATTGAATTCTGGACTGCTACTTGTAACAGAGTACTTCTACAATGCAGTATTGATACTTTTACTTAAGTAGAAAATGTGAGTACATTTTCCACCACTGCATTTTTCCGCATAAAGTTTATAAAGTCATCCTCAACCGTCGTTCAGAACACAAAACTGTGCTGTGAAAAAACAGTGCTCCTGTGTGTGTGTGTGTGTGTGTGTGTGTGTGTGTGTGTGTGTGTGTGTGTGTGTGTGTGTGTGTGTGTGTGTGTGTGTGTGTGTGTGTGCGCTGCGCGCGCGCGCGCGCGTGCGTGCGTGCGTGCAAATCGACTCTGTTTAGGGCAGAAGATATAATCTCGTCCCTTGCTAAATAAAACATAATGTCTATATTATCTGCTCCATTAAAATTCAAATAATGACAATTTAAATGAATCCTACTTGATGCAACATTCATTGCACTCCTTGTAAACTGAGCTTTGTCACGTTCATAAAGGTATACTACAGTAGCCTAGTAAGAAAAGGGTGGCTCACCTTTTCAATCACCTTTTTTTAATCAAAACACATATTTTTATTTTGCAAGTTCCCACAATTTTAGCAAATTCCCATAATTTCACTAGTAGCAGAAACACTGTAGTGTCAGGTAGTGGAGACGTTGTGTTAGACAGTCAGACATTGATGCATTGTTGTTCTACTTCCTACAGAGTGAAACATGGAGGAGAATTCTGGAATTCTAATCCTAAACCTCAACTCCTCTCAAGATGTGAGTATCTGTCTGTCTGTCTGTCTGTCTGTCTGTCTGTCTGTCTGTCTGTCTGTCTGTCTGTCTGTCTGTCTGTCTGTATTTGTATACAGTGTGTTATCCTCTGTTGGCCCCTCCCTCCCTGGATGCTGTCCTGAAAGCTCTTCAGTAGAGCTTCCAGTGAATGCAGGAGGTTTCTCTGCTCTTGGCCTGGTCCTTCACACCAGCTGATGCTTGTTTACAAAACACTCCCTCTACCTGACACACCTTCTGTAATGTTCAACCCTCCTTCTGCCACACATTCTGCTTAATGTCCCCCAAACACACTGGCCCTCATTTATCAACGTGGTGCAGATCACAATTTTGGCGTACACCGAAATGTAGTTAAGTCTCTGCATTTATCATTTCAATGTGACTTTGACGTTGGTGTAGGGTAGGATCAGATCTCACATCAAGTTCAGAGGTGGTGTAGGATTCATCTTACACCTCTTATTCCATTGTAGACATGCGGGCAGCATTGTCTAACTATCTGACAGGCAATGGACACATGTATCCACTCAAAAATGTATATCTTAGTAACACACTAATAAATAATCCTGTGAAAATATAACATTTTATAAAAGCATAATAGCCGGCTACATCATGGACATGCACGCTGATTTTATTTCCAAGTTACAATGACAAACAATTTAAATCTAGCGATATGGAAGCAATCTACATTAAGTGCTTTAACACTAACAGTATATTGCAGATCTGGCTCAGAACAAGCACAGATACGAACGCATGCAAGAGCATTTTCGGGACCAGCTTGGCGTGGCTGTAATCTTACATTTTCGTGGACTGTGAGCCTCCAATTTATACAGTGCCGTGAGTCCTTTATTAAGGATAAAACCTGAAGGTCCAAACCTGGCTGTGCCCAGCCCAGCGCACGCTGTGGATGATTTATTTGGGGGTCCACGGCCCAGCGGGGAGATGGCCAGCCCGTGCGGGAATTGTATATACCGGTACATGATTGTTATAGTTTAAGCACTCAAAGGCGCATTGCGCTCGTCGCCGATATTGGGTTAAAATGTATATCCAAACATAACCGTGGGGTCTCTCAATGTATACAGTAGCTACTGTACACTATGCTGGAGTTAATGATGAAACCCCACGCTCCACCTGTGCCCACAGCGCACCATCTTCCCCGTGGGCGCCGTGGATTTATTTATGCCACCTGGAGATCACTCAACACGTGTGTGTGTGTGTGTGTGTGTGTGTGTTTGTGTGGGACAGGAAGGGAACATATTAGCTTTCCTTTCGTTGTTAGGACGTATTCCGCTTGTTCTGGCAGTAAAGTCGGGGCTTTTCAAGAATATTTAAGGGCGTGTTATTTAAATTTCAGCCTGCACATTTATCAAGGCTGAGATCAAATGTACTCCAGGTGTGTCTGTTTAGGACGTGTTCATAAATGCCACTTGAACTTGGCCTTCGCAAAATTTGGGGAAAAATAACACTGTTTTTTACACTCCATTGATAAATGAGTGCCACTGTCTCTGGGTCACTCCTCCTTTTAGTTGGCTACAGACCATGACTGGAACAAGATGCAAATAAGCCTGGAAATGGAGACTTTTAGGCCCTATTTTGAACAAGCTCATATTCCTTAATAAAGTGATAACAGCACCATCTGATGCACAATTGGTACAGTATTATGCAAGTGGCACTGAACACAAACATGCTATTATGAACCTTGACCTAAAAACATACAGTTTAGAGGATCAGACCAGCTTTTATGCACAAACAGAAATGTTTATTAAGACAGAGCCTCCTCACAGTCCTCAGGTATTATTGAGGTACTTGTACTTTACCAGGTTGTTTCATTTCTTCAATACTTTGTAGCCTATACTTATACTCCATACTTTCTGAGGCAAATATTGTACTTTTTACTCCACTACAATTATTTGACAGGGTTAGATTTAAATTATGAATAAAATACACACAAAACCACTTAAAGCCTATAATTTGGCTTTTCAAACAAATAGCAGATTTGCAAGCTCACAACGCACTGCATCTCAGTGCTTTGTGAGCTTGTAGATCTGCTATTTGTGAAAGAAAAACTTGTAAACTTTCTGGAATATATTTTGATTCCATTACTTTTGTACTTTTACTCAAGTAAAATTCTGAATACCGGCCTTTTATTTTTTTACTGTGGTATTACTGCATTTACTTACCCCATTTAGGCCTAACCTATAGTAAGGCCTAAATCAGAAATTTGCCTACAAAAACTAATATGTTGCTACCTCCCATACACCAACACGGAGCTAGAAAGGAACGCCCATAAACGTCACATCCGGTTTTGTCGTGGGGGAAAACAATACACTTTTCTCCATGTAGTTAATACAGCGTACACAGTACACTATCGTTTTAATCACGTTCAGAGCGATTTTTTTGGACGATAAAACCCTCGACAGCCAAGAAAAATCCATCAGAAGGACTTCTGGAACGCAATCGTTCACTCGCCGTCGTAAAGTTCACTTATTATTAAGATAACAAGCCTATTATGGATGACTGATTGATTGATTGAACGCACCGCTGTGCAGCACGGAGCTACTGTACCTCGCAACCTCGTCTAAACTACTACTCCTGCCTCATCAAAACCTCTGGAATAAAACGGGACCCAATTTTACTCTTTATACGTTGACCACATATTCAGTCTACTACACCAAATCTATTTTTGCCAATCTATGCCGTGCCAAAAATCAACAAGCTCGCACATAGGTTGGACCCCGGTTATGTTCTCCCTGGCATATAGGATATAGAAGTCGGAGTTCAAGTGGTTTGTAATCAGAGTCAGATTAATATATTCCCCGCAAATTACACAAGCACTGACTGAGATGGAGATCTGTCGTTTCTGTAGGCTATCCAAGTTACACAAGCATGAGATGAGATCGGAGATCTGTTTTTCTCTCCATCTACTCTACTCCCTGTGTTACAAAAAAAAACATGTTTGCACATGCAGTGTTCATTTCAATCCTGGTAGAGACACTAATATTAATATGAGATATGAATATGATCAATTAAACGTGCCACAATATAAATCCAACAGCCAGGCCCATTAGTCGTCAATAGATTTGAAACGTGAATATGGTCTAAATCCATTCCAATTGCCTAATACACTTACAATGGCATCCTCCTCCTGTGTCCTTCCCGTACGTGTTCCTTGAACATCATTGCTGAATTAATGGCCTTTGTTTTTTGATATTGTGATTAGTGTAATTGATCATGTTCATGAAAATGTGAAAGTGTGTCTCTTACCAGGTGATTAAATCAGTCAGATAACCATGGCATTGATCCGACCAGTCCTATAAGGACAACAATTAATCCCGATGCTACTGCAGATAGTTTTTTGTCCATTTGCAGTAAGGAATCAATGTAATTAAGTGGTTTATAATCAGACTCAGATTATCCCCCGTGCATGTGTCAGAGTTGCACAATATAAGCACCCGTGGTCCCCCTCTTCCCTCTATGCTACAAAACCTGTTTACATTATGTCTTTAATCACCTGGTAGAGACACAATTACAATATATGATCAATTAAACTTACTCTAATATCAAAAAACAACAGTCGTTAAGTCGTCAATGTTGTTTATAGAACACACGTAGTGAGTTCAAGTAGGATAGAGACCTGATCTTTGAATATATGGCAGGATCGACGCCAGTTTAAAAGTATTTTCTGCAGGTTTGAAACTATTTAGGATAGGATTGTGTTGTGTTGCGTTGTGTCAGTGTGTAAATCCTTGCATGATAACAAGCTGTTAATGGCTGTAGACAACTGGAATTCATTTAATGTGCTCTATAACCATCATTGATTAATTAATGCTTTTCGTTTTTTGATACGATAAGTTTAATTTATCATAAAAAAAAATGTAACAGTGTCTAATACCAGACGGATAGTCTAGATAACCCATGGTCTTTGATGATAATAATAATAAATTGTATTTATAACGCACTTTACATTTGAAGCAAATCTCAAAGTGCTACATTAAAATCGAAAAACTAAAACAACTAAGAATTAAAAAAAAAAATTAAGAATTAAAACGAGAACACAGTGAATAAAATCAGAACATTGATCACCTATACACAGCTAAGAAAAACACATAAAACATCCAACGACTGTCTAGGGCCTAGGCAAACGCCTTGTTAAAAAGAAACTGATGCGACCTGTCCTTAATAATATCAGACAATATTTAATCCCAAAGCTGTTTAATTTTAAATGCATCATTTTTTGTCCATTGGCAACCAAGGAATCAATGTAAGACATTGCAATTAATTAAAACATCGCTATACTATTAAAAAATCGGATTTGAAAAACACGGAAATACCCATTCTACTAATGGGGGTTGGTGTAATGTTTTCCCCCACGCTTGACTCCGCCCCCAGCTATGACGCGCTGATGACAGAACGCCGTGTTGGTGTATACACTAAAATGTGTTCCGGCCTGAATGGGCTAATTACGACCGTCAGGTCGCAAGTTACTATGAAAAGCTCCACCGGCTGTCTGTCCGTCCGTCACGTCACACTTTTGGCTCTACTCTTATCTCTGCCACCGTTGCCCCAATCTGGGAACCCAGATCAAAGAAAGGGCGACGCCCACTAGGTCTGTCTCTCTTAGCGACTCTGAGGCTGTCTCGAGAGATTACCGTTGCCCCGATCCATGCTAAACATTGCACACACACTCCTAGCAAATCACAACCTCCACCCCTCATTTCTCACATGGCCCACTTCTAGCGCCACCATCAGGCCGATTTTTGCAAAACACATTTTTGGACACTGCTCCTACAGATTTTGGCCTAAAATCACCCAAGGCGGTACAAAGTCATGTCATCAACATGGATCTGTCCCATTTCCCATATTCCCTCCTGATTGGCTACGATTGCCTACTAAACTTTGTGTATGCGACGTGGCGGTCGCTTATCTCCCGATTAGGGGGAGTTACGAATGGCTCAATTCGTAACAAAGAGGAAGCTCACACAAACCCCAGAACGTTTTAATTTTTTTTATTACTTAACCCTAAATAAACCAATATAACAATCAACTCATAAAGAATCATGGAAGTCAGTAGTATCAGTGATGTATGTGAGTGTATGTGAGGGTGCGTCGGTCGGGCGGGTCGGGCGGTTGCAGCGGGGGGGCCCTTTGATTTGGAGAAGCGCCAGGGCCCGTGGATTCTTAAATCGTCACTGTTAACTGGAACAAAAAGGAAAAAGTGCTCCCATCTTGGAGCCAGGTCAGAGAGTTAGAGACTGGCCCTGCAGCCTCTTATATAGAGGGAGCACCAGGTGGGCCAGATCACTGATCACACACTCCTCCCTCCAATCAGCCTCTGAAATACAGGCACCGGGTTAGAAACCATGACAACCATATTAGTTACCCTGGGTTGTCACCCCCCCCCCCCCCCCCATTAGACCAGGGCCATACTATGGGCCTGCCAACAGAGTTGACCTACAAATATTCAATTGTTCCCATAACTTAAGGCATAGATTGCTTGCTAGATGTTAGGGATTCCTTCACCACTGTATTTCAATGTCACACCCCCCCCACTCAGCTACTTGGAATCAAGAGGCACTTTTAAGAGCACAGCAACTTTATCTAAGAAGCACCTTTAAGAGCTCAGCCAGTTTGAAACTAAGAAGTATTTTAAGAGCAGAGGAGCAAACAGGGACACAAACACATGATTACCTGACCCCTACACACCTCAAAGCGATGTTTTACACAGTGCACCAGCAATTCTATCGTCAGAACCTTTACTGTGCCTCAAATCCAAATAGTCTCTCTCTCTCCCTCTCTCTCTCTCTCTCTCTCTCTCTCTCTCTCTCTCTCTCTCTCTCTCTCTCTCTCTCTCTCTCTGTGTGAATATTGTAATACTTTTAAAATATTAAATATTTTTAATGTTTCCTGTCTTGTTCTCTCATCAGACTTCCATCGTCTCACACTGGATCCAAACACAGCGAGCAGAACACTCTGTCTGTCTGAGAGCAACAGGAAGGTGACTCGGCTGCCAGAGGGGGAGGAGCTTCAGTCATACCCTGATCACCCTGACAGATTTGATGATAAGTGTAATCAGGTTCTGTGTACAGAGGGTCTGACTGGACGCTGTTACTGGGAGGTAGAGACGAGTGGACAGGTTAAGATAGGAGTGGCTTACAGAGGAATCAGCAGGAGAGGAAAGGGTCCTAATAGACTTGGGGACAATGATCTGTCCTGGAGTCTGTACTGTGGAGGCCTTTACTGGGTCTCTCACAATAGTAGGACCACTTACCTCCCTGTTGTTTCCTCTGGCTCCAACAGAGTAGCAGTGTATGTAGACCATGCTGCTGGGACTCTGTCCTTCTATAAGGTGTCCTCTGATTCACTGACACACATTTACACCTTCCAGTCCACATTCACTGAACCACTCTACCCTGGGTTTAGGCTATGGGGTAAACCCTCCTCAGTGTGTCTTTGTGAGGACAGATAATGTCTCTGATGAGTTGACATCAACCAATATGGTTGTTATGGATGTGTGTTTGAACCCAGGAAGCAATCCAAGGTTTCCAGGCGACAGCAACATAGTTTATGTATATATTTATTACAGTGTATGTATATTTATATGTACAGTCAATACTGCAATGTAGAAATACTCTGATAGGGGAGTTTCCGGTGGCGCTGAACAAGATGGCAGCTTAGTAACAGAGCTCCTGCACCAGCCTATAATTTCCCCTAATTCAGTGAGTTTAATACATCTAAAGTGATACAAACAAAGGAATATGAGTGGGGGAAAGACGCAAGGAGAGAAAAAAGGAGGATACGAGCTAAGAAAAACCACCGTTAGGTCAATGATCGGGGGCGACGCAAACGTCGAGAAAACAACAACACAAAATGGAGACCGCGGGGGTGGAAGCGACGGCGGCGGCGACGACAGAGGCGGCGGTAGCCGCGGAGATGACGGCCAGGGCGGCGTGAACCACGGGAGCGGCGACCGAGACTGCGGGAACCGGGGAGACGGCGACAACAGCGGCGGGAGTCGCGGAGGCGGCGACCGCGGCGATGCGAGCCGTGGAGACGGCAACCGCGGTGGAGGAAACCGTGACGGCGGTGATCGACACCCAGTGATGGCACCGAAGCCACTACTGATGGATATGGCTTCTCTTAAAACTGTGGTGAGCGAGGCTATGGCGGCGGGGTTGGCCACAATCCAATCAGAACTTAAAAAAGACCTTTCTGAATTCCGAAAATGCCTTGGAGAAGATATTAAAAAACAAATGGAGGAATTTAGAACGGAAATAAACAGAAAGGTACAGGATTCTACAGACAAGCTGGATGGAGCAGTGAAAAGAATGGGGGAAATGGAGGAAAGCTTTGCCACCATGGAAGAATGGGACATTGGAGTTAAAGACACCCTCATTCAGATGCTCTCTAACCAGCAAGAATTGGAGGACAAACTGACTGCAATGGAAGGATATTCACGTAGAAATAACATAAGAATTTATTCAATTCCAGAGGGCGCAGAAGCGAATTCCACAGTCACATTCATAGAAAATCTGATAAAGACTGAACTGGGGGATATAAACCTGGTACAGGACCAGAACTTTGGAATAGAACGGGCTCATAGAGTTGGGCCAAAGCCGCCTGCGACCGCTCCACCGCGCTCCATATTGGTCAAGTTCCTTCAGTTTCCAGTGAAAGAGGAAATACTTATTACAGCCTGGAAGAAGAAACCCTGTGTTCAAGGTAAACGGGTCTATTTCGATAACGACTACCCGGAAGCTGTACAAAAAAAGAGAATGGAATATGCTCCAGTCAAAAAAGCTCTCCTGAATAAGAAAATACGCTTCAGAACCCCGATGACTAAAATACGAGTTGAATTTGAGAAGGGCGTGTACACAACATACGACAGTGCAGCACAAGCAACTGAAGACCTCAGAAGCAAGGGATTCACCGTGGAGAACTTCACCCCAAGGAACAAGAAGAAGAAGAAGGGTATGACAGCGGAAAAGCTTGCTGAGCTTCTGCCATGGAAAATGGTGAGGGCCCAGCACACTGGAGCCAAGGATCTGTTCCAGCAGCAGATTCGGGAGAGGCTGAGTGAATATCGCAGGAAGGAGCCTGGAGAAGAGGGAGCAACGCAAGACTAAGAGGAGGGGTGAGCGCCTTAACCCCCGGTCAAATGGAACTCGAGGTGTGTTATAGATAACTATGCAAATAACAGTATCCTTTAAATACGTTTAAAAGTTTTAGATAATGGCTGGTGCTTTGGTAATGTTTGAGCCACACATCTGTTTTTGTTTCTTTCTGCTTACGAGGGGCCCCATTTAGTGGCTAGCACCCCTCATTACGGAAGGCCTTCTTTGATGCCTTCACCTGTATTAGGAACTTTTGTGTTATTGTTGTTTTTTATTGTCTTATTTTCTTTTTCTTACTACTTGTTGAGGTCTGGGATGTTGCGGGTACAGTGTCAACCTTTTGTTATGTGGGATGTTGTCATGGTCTGGAATGATACAGGTCTGGGATTTACACTATCTGCTCACTGGTGGGTGCTGAATTATGGCATACAGGGCTTAAAAAAGAAAGAAAAACATGCAATACCAACACTATAATTTATTATCCCTAAATGTAAATGGGTTAAATAGCCCAGTCAAGAGGAGTAAAATGATTGCAAAAATAAAAAAGGAGAAGATTAATATTGCATTCTGGCAGGAAACCCACCTGTCCGATATAGAGCACGAAAAGCTTAAAAAAATGGGCTTTAAAAATACCTTCTTCTCCTCATATAAAAATGGTAAAAAGAGAGGTGTTGCCATTTTGATTTCTAACGCAATTCGATTTGAATTCATATCCAAAATAATTGATAAGGAGGGTAGATATGTCTTATTAAAGGGGAAAATTGATCATAAAGAGGTGACACTATTTAATGTCTATGCCCCACCAGGGAGTGATATGTCTTTCTTTAGGAAAATATTTAATTTGGTTGCTTCAGAGACGTATGGTACCTTGATTTTGGCAGGGGATTTAAATATCTTACGTCATTCTCAGGACTCCAGTAACAAGCAGAGACGTAGAACTCCTATAGAGAAACGTATTAATAAATCTTTAATGGACCTGGGACTGATGGATGTGTGGCGCGCTATGCATGGATCGGCCCCAGGATACACTTTCTTTAGCGCAAGACATTCAGTACATTCAAGGTTAGATTATATCTTTACATATAGTGGGGATCTACACAGATTGAAGGAATGTAAAGTGGGTCAAAGAGATCTATCTGATCATTCGGGGGTCTACCTGACCTTTCATTTAGATAGTAGAATAAGGAAAACATTATGGAGAATGAATACTAGCCTTTTGAATAGCACTGCTTTTAAGGAAGAAATGGAATCGGAGTTGACCGCCTATATACAAGTTAATGATAATGGAGATGTCAACCCTGGTATATTATGGGATGCGGCCAAAGCAGTTATCAGAGGAAAGATTATAGCCCGAACAGCCATGATAAAAAAGATTAAAGCACAACAACTATTAAAACTACAAGAACAGCTAAGGGAATTGGAACAAACACACATAAAAAACAAAGAACCTGCTATAATACAGCAAATCAGAAATACTAAACAAGAAATTGATAAAATAATGAGCGAAGAAGTGGAGAAAAACCTAAGATTTATGAAACAAAAATATTATGAAGCTGGACCCAAAGCAGCAAGATTATTAGCCTGGAGGCTCAGAAAACAACAGGCCGAAAACACTATATATAAAATCAGGGATCCAACCACGAAAGAGATTGTTAGTAATATGGATGCCATACAGAAGGCATTTGAAACACATTTTAAATCACTGTACTCCCAACCTGATCTAGCAGACAAGCAAACAATTGTAACATTTCTGGAATCATTAGATCTCCCCTCGATTGGCACAATAATGAACAAAAAACTAATTGCCCCAATAACACAAGAGGAAATAGATGAAGCCATCTCTAGTTTGAATTCTAATAAGTCTCCAGGGACCGATGGCTTCGGCAGCGAATGGTACAAAGCTATGAGAGAACAACTACTCCCCCTGTTGGGGAAATGCTTCAACTACGTATTGAAAAATGACTTCATTCCTCCTTCATGGAATGAGGCCTTTATATCTGTTATTCATAAAGAGGGAAGAGATAGGATGGAGTGTGGGAATTATAGGCCCATAAGTGTTCTAAACACAGACTATAAGCTATATACATCCATCTTAACAAAAAGGTTGGGAGAGACAATGGATTTTCTCATAGACGAGGACCAGAGTGGATTTTTGAAAAATCGTCAGACTCAAGATAATATAAGGAGGACCTTGCACGTCATAGAGCAGATTAATAAGGACAAGACTAGTGCTATTGCCATCAGCCTGGACGCCCGTTGTGCCTTTGATTGTCTATCTTGGGAATTTCTATATTTAGTGATGCATAGATTTGGTTTCTGTGAGAGTTTTATAAAACGTATCCAATCAATCTACTCTGCTCCCACGGCAAGAATTAAGATAAACGGTAGTCTTTCGGACGCTATAGCGCTTGAACGTGGGTTCAGACAGGGCTGCCCAGCTTCACCCTATCTCTTCAATTTATTCATCGAACCTTTGGCCCAAGCAATTAGACAGGAGACACAATTAAAGGGGATACATATAGGAGGAGAGGAGTATAAGGTCGGCATGTTTGCGGACGATGTGATTGTCACAATTATGGACCCAGGATCAGGACTACCCATATTGATGGAAATGTTGGAAACATATGGGTCCTACTCTGGATATGTTCTCAATGTAAACAAAACTCAGGTCTTGACATTCAACTACAACCCTACACAAGAATTCATTACAAAATATAAATTTAATTGGTATTTACCCCATATTAAATACCTAGGTGTTAACCTACCCAAAGATCTATCTCAACTGTATGATGTTAACTACAAGGGTGCAACTAGAAAAATGTATGATGACTTAGACAGATGGAGCATGCTTCCTCTGGATTTAGGGGATAGAATAAGATCAGTTAAAATGGTAATCCTACCCAGACTGTTATACCTCTTTTTGTCATTACCAGTAGAAATACCCATGAAACAATTCAGAGAATGGAACAAACACATTTCGCGTTTTATTTGGGACAAAAAAAGACCTCGGGTTAGATTTTCTACCTTACAACTGCCCCGGGAGAAGGGGGGCATGTCTCTTCCATCTTTAAGGGACTATTATTTATCAGCACAGTTGAGACCCCTTGTATACTGGTGTAACCCATCATATGTTGCCAAATGGAAACGTATAGAACTATCTTTAATGGATAAGCCAATACAGTCATTATTGGGTTGCATTGACGGAGGGAAGGGAATGCCTTTAACATCAAGTCAATGGGTAAATCTATCACTTAAAATTTGGTTTGAGGTGATAAGATGTTTCCAACTTCAGAGGGAAGCTAAGCTTCTAAGCTGGCCGGCATATGATCCTGACTATATGCCATCACTGCTAGACAGTAGATATAGACAATGGGTCCGCCTTGGTATCACTTCCATATGCACAATAATGAAAAAAGGGGATATTGACAGCTTTGAAAAACTAAGTCAGAAATATGGACTGGTCAAACAAGATTTTTATAGATACTTGCAGTTGAGGGATTTTTTCGGCAAAGAAATAAAAAGGTCTAAAGAAGAGATTACACCAACTATAATTAAGGTATTCATTGAAGCTTATGACTCAAAGAGTATGAGGGGTCTTGTAAGCAAATTGTATAATGGTATAATGTCATTGAAAAAAGATTCTACAATGTATATAAAACAACGATGGGAAAAAGAAATGGACATTGTGATAAGTGATGATGTATGGTTGGAAACATGGACAATACAATCAACAACAACCAACTCTTTATCTTGGAGAGACTTCAGTTGGAAAAATCAAATCCGCTTCTTTATAACGCCTAAGCAGAAGTCCAAGCAAACAGGCAACCAATTGGACTGCTGGAGGGACTGTGGAGAAACAGCTGTAGATCATGTGCACATCTTTTGGTCTTGCCCTGTGATACAACCCTTCTGGACAGAAATAACAACATTGGTTTCGAAAATAATGGGCTTCAATATCAGCGATACATTTGAGTTCTTGTATCTTGGACAATTTCCAGATGAACTGAGTCAGGACGATTCATACTTACTCAAGATACTACTTGTGGCAAGTAAAAAAGCCATAACTAAGAATTGGTTGCAGAAAAAATGCCCTACTATAGACCTATATGTTAACATTGTGAAACAATTGCATCTTATGGAACAAATGACCTACTCTCTGAGACTCCAAAAGGAGGCAGGAGAAAGGAAATGGGAGAAATGGTTAAGACATTTGGGTGAAGCAGCTGATTCTTTATGAAGGTTGATGATATCCTACATGTTACTAATCGTATAAATATAACTACATGACAACTGTGCCGGGCGTCCCATGACCTCTTATATTTTATTATTGTTTTCTTTTATTGTATTTTATTGTATTTTTATTTATGTATCTTATTTTTGATCTACTTTTATATCTGTCTTGCTTATTGTCTTATTGTTTATATTGTTGAAAAATGTAAAATTATTGAGAAATAAAGAGTTAAAAAAAAAAAGAAATACTCTGATAAATTCAGAATTCCAAATATGTTTGAGTAAAAGTGCAAAAATATTGGCATCAAAATGTACTTAAAGTATTGTTGATTTTGTTGACAAAAAATATGATGAAAAATTCCTGTCGACTACCTTTTTTCACTGACTAAATAAAAGCTAAACAAACACTGAGCTGTGATGACTAAAACTAAGACTAAATATAGAATTGTCAATTCCATAAAATGTCAGGGAGGGACTATTAGTGGAGAAGAGATCCAGTAGAACTAAAAGACAAGTCATTTTATGTTTGGTTGTGCTCGGGTGTTGTTCTCTGAAAATAGCTGATCTACAAGCTCACAACGCGAAAATCAGATGACAAAAATATGACTAAAACTAAATGGGGGGGCGGGGGGGGGGGGGGGGGGGGGGGGGCTCTCATAAGGATGCAGCTGCAGTACACAGTTCTCCCTTACCCAAAGTGGTGGCAGTGTCTCAATTGTGGGCTGGAATGTGTAGGCGTCCGTGTCTCTATAGAATCAATTTTCAATTTCAATTCAAAGGGCTTTATTGGCATGAGAAAACATATGTTTACATTGCCAAAGCAATGTAATGTCACACTGTGGTGCTCTAGACATGTTTTCTGTCTACTGTCTCCCCTCTGCTCTGTATGGCTAACACATTCAACTATCAAATTAAATGTTAAACACTTCATCTATTTAGAAAACAAGAAGATATTATGTTGACTAAGACAGTCCATACATTTGGAAACATATTTTTACTTCAATATTGTCTTCAGTTCATGTAGGATTACTTTAAAAGTAGGCTAACTACAGTTGAATTGCAATGTGACTTCTATGGGCTGGCTTGCAGTGCACCGTTCTCCCTTACCCCAAGTGGTGTCACTGTCTCAGTTGTGGGTGTGAATCTGTAGGCGCCCGTGTGTCTCTATAGATGTCTTAACAGTAAATGCACGCGCAGGTCTGCACCAAATGAACCCCACCGCCCATAGGATGCAATGGATAAGTGGTCACTGCACTCACGTTTAAAAATGCATTCCATGTTTATATTGCACGTGACATTGTTGCTTATGTTTAGCATAACATCCACTGGCAAAACTATTTCTTGTCCAAACAATACCCTGTAAGGCAGGGAGGGGTCTTCAACGTTTTCAGGCCAAGGAACCCTTAGTTGAGAGAGAGATGAAGCAGGGACCCCCACAACCCATAGATTCCATATAATTCCATCGTTTGACAGCACAATCATCAGTGTATTTTGGATTCATGTCAATTTGTGTTTTCAAATATTTAACCACTTGAACCGTCAATACTTAATAAACTTGACCTTTCACTCTGTACTTAGTCTGCTCTTTTTTCTCCTCTTCACCAAACCTCTTTGCCGAAAATAGCCGATCTACAAGCTCACAACGCCTCGCAGCGCGAGGCGTTGTGAGCTTGTAGATCGGCTATTTTTGGCTAAAGTTATCAGAATATGTACGCTAGGGTTCAAGAAGTGATTAATATAAAAAAGGAGAAAATAAGCTTCTATCACGCAAAGATTTGGAGGACCCCCTGTAGTAACTCTGAGGACCCCCTAGGGGTCCCGGACCCCCTGTTGAAGACCCTTGCTGTAAGGAGTCATGTGACATCTTCATGGATGTGTGTCTGTTAAGAGGTTGTTGTATTTTTGGACGTAGTCCATTATGTATGTTGATGATTGGTCGCAGTCACTGTCATTTATTTGTATATTTAAGTCAAGACTCTGAACCCCCAGTTGCTCCTGATGAGCAGTAGGTGGCGCTGTATAAATGCACCATTTACCTTTTTATGTTCTATGCAACTTTTAATTACAAAGCCTAAAAGGCAAGTCTGATTTAAATGTTCCAAAGACAAATACACAAATCATTGATTGCAATAATTTGTATGACAATCAATTTGCACTGTCCTAGTGTCTATTACTGTTTTTTATTATTATTATTGCTATGTTTTTGCTTTTACTTTTTTTTAATTAATTTTTAATTTTGTGTGAAGCATTTGTTGTGTGATTTGTTTTTGTTCTTTGCAACAAAGGAAGGTGACTCTGCCAGAGGGAGAGTCACAAATTATTTTACCAAATATGTTTATATCCATCAGACAATTCCAATTTACTGTGGATCTTTTTTCTACTTTTATAAAAAAATAAATGTTGAATACAACCAAATCTTTGCAGTTTCCTTAATAGTGGTATACTTTAAATCCTCAGGTCAAGCTCATTAAGTCTAATCAGCTGTGTGATTAATATGAAATGCATTATGCTGTCTGGGCCCGTTCCCATACACACCCATTGTAACTTCAAACTCCATTTTAACCAGGATAAAGTCATCAAAAACACCTTTTTTCTGGTGACTCATACTGTCCTACTAATACATTTAGTTTTTAATATTCTTTTGTGGGAAATGGAAACATTCAATACAATCAGATTAACGTTCATGTTTCAGCATGGATTTATCACCTTCTGTTTTTAGTTACTGTAGTACCCCTCTTCAACCTGTAGGTGTCCTACCTGACCACAGGAACATAACATAACATACTCTATACTCTAGAGTGGTCAAAATAATGTCCTATTCACAAAAGAAAAAACTAGAAGCAGTGCTCTTCCGAGCACAGGTCTCCACCAGGTCAGGTAGGTCCTGGTGGCACGCCACTAAATGTGAAAAGGGTGTCATGTTTTCTTTGGCCTTTAACGGCAATGTGACATGATTGCATGCATGATTTGAGGCATTTTGATCCAAAAATGTGTTTGGTAAAAGTCGACCTGCTGGTGGCACCATAACAGGCCAATGTGTAATCACAAGCTGCCTGTAGAGATACTGTCTACCCATTTGTGTGATTTTTGGACAAAATCTGCAGGAGTACTGGCAAAAGTTAGTTTTGCAAAAGTCTGCCTCATGGTGGCGCTAGAACAGGCCCATGTGAATTAAAAACGTGGGGCAGAGGTTCTGAATTGGTATCCAGGGAGTGTGTGCGCACCGTTTGGCAGTGACCAGGCCAACGGCGCCAGAGATTAGCTGGTAAAACCTGATGGACGGACGCACAGACACACAGACACACAGACACACAGACACACAGACACGGACGGACGGACGGACGGACGGACGGACGGACGGACGGACGGACAGGGTCGAAAACGGAGTCTCTCCCCATGCCTTTCGGCTGGTGGAGACAAAAAGTTAGGGATTGCAGTAAATTGTAATGTTGCTCTAATACATGATTGTCTTGAACTAGCAAGAGGCAGTGTGCAGGTCTAATCTTTCATCCTACTACTTTTTGTCTTTATTTAAAGGCCAGTGGTTCTCAAAGTGGGGTTCCGAGGACCCCCAGGGGTCCTTGAGGGGGTTCAAGGAGGTCCACAGCTAAATTAGTCTGTATTATAGTGTATAGCATCACATCAAAGAAGGAAAAATACCACATTTTATAAGCATCTCTTAATTTAGAAAAAAAGATATTGCTTTCTACAAAACAAATATCTACCTTAAATTAAATACATTTGTTCAACCAATGAAAAAAAGGAGAGCACTCAAAATGGCCAGGGGGACAGGCGGGCAGACTTGTGCACTTTAGACAAAACATGTTCAATAAAATATATTTTTTGCATGCACTTTTTAACTATCAATAAAAATAAAACAATTGTGGGAAATACATATGAATTCTATTATGTTTAGTTGTTTTGTAATAATTTAATTTAAGAGTAGGCCTAGTCATGTCATGTGACATGATTTTCTTTTGGCATTCACGTGTGATGGAATGGAAGACGGAAGTAAGTGAGTCTGCCCTCTTCCTACCTGAACCTGTGTGCAGGGGCGTCACACCAAATTCTGGGCCCTGGGTACAAGGATTCACTGCGGGCCCCCCATGAATGTTAACTATTGAAAAACAGCAGATATACAAGCTCACAGCGCGGCACCGAGTGCCGCGCTGCAAGCTTGTAGATCTGCTATTTTTGAAAAATTGTGAAAATGTGTGTAAGAAACCTAAGTTTCCATGTCAGTGATGCTCAAACTTTTTCATGTGAAGGACCCCCAAAATTCTATGTATTTACACAGACCCCCATCTCAAAATATTTAGTTCCAGGGACCCCCCAGAAGCAAAATTTTAGTTACAAATTTGCGCTTAAAAAATACAGATATTCAAATATTTGCACACATTTTCACGACTTTTCAAAAATAGCAGATCTACAAGCTTGCAGCGCGGCACTCGGTGCCGCGCTGTGAGCTTGTATATCTGCTATTTTTCAATAGCTAAAGTTACTAGGGCCCCTCCACCTTGGGCCCTGGTAACTCAGTCCCACTTTCCTACCCCTTGTGACGCCCCTGCCTGTGTGTACCACAGACATAAAAAGGTTGACGCCTCTTCCGGCTCTCTGGTACCCGTCTCGCCTTGGTGGGCATTTTTGATTGACAGGCTTCTGTGTGCGTAAGGTCGGTGGGCAGGTTTGAATGGAAAAGTCCCGGAAAAGACGCGTTGTGATTGGCCAGTAGTCTTTTTGAGCCCTCGACACTTCCTCTTTTGAGCCCACCAAGGCGAGACGGGTCGCTCCAATCAACTGCAGTGGGTGGACGAGGTATCTAGCTTTTTATATCTGTGGTGTGTACCTGTAGCGTGACTGATAGCTCAAACAAATTCAGCAGCAAACATGGATATCCGTCCATTTCTGAAGCGTAAAACGCCAACACAGGAGCCGCAGCCGCCTGACGACGGCAGCCAACAGCAGCCGGTCCCGACCATAGCAGCAGATTCTGCCGAGATACCAGCGGCCCCAGCAGAGCCGCCAGGCCCGCAGCCGCTAGCAACAGCCCCAGAACCACCACCCAGCCCGGGGCCATCAGTTAGAGTGGATGAGGCCCCAGAACCACCACCCAGCCCGGGGCCATCAGTTAGAGTGGATGAGGCCCCAGAACCACCACCCAGCCTGGGGCCATCAGTTAGAGTGGATGAGGCCCCAGAACCACCACCCAGCCCGGGGCCATCAGTTAGAGTGGATGAGGCCCCAGAACCACCACCCAGCCCGGGGCCATCAGTTAGAGTGGATGAGGCCCCAGAACCACCACCCAGCCTGGGGCCATCAGTTAGAGTGGATGAGGCCCCAGAACCACCACCCAGCCCGGGGCCATCAGTTAGAGTGGATGAGGCCCCAGAACCACCACCCAGCCAGGGGCCATCAGTTAGAGTGGATGAGGCCCCAGAACCACCACCCAGCCTGGGGCCATCAGTTAGAGTGGATGAGGCCCCAGAACCACCACCCAGCCTGGGGCCATCAGTTAGAGTGGATGAGGCCCCAGAACCACCACCCAGCCCGGGGCCATCAGTTAGAGTGGATGAGGCCCCAGAACCACCACCCAGCCCGGGGCCATCAGTTAGAGTGGATGAGGCCCCAGAACCACCACCCAGCCCAGGGCCATCAGTTAGAGTGGATGAGGCCGTGGGGCCTTCGGTGGACAAGCAACCTGTTCTATCTGAATTCCCCCAAAAAATGATTGGAAAAAGCAAAAGATCTTTTTCCACCATTTATTGCAATAAGCACCCATGGATGGAATATTCTATTGCACCGTCTTTTGTTTTCCCTGCCGGCAGTTCCAGAATGACAGCAGCGTCAAGGATTCATTTCGTAAGGATGGAGTGAGTGACTGGAGTAAGCTGGGCTCTAAACTGGACAAACACGCAATATCTGAAGGCCATAAGAACTGCATCATTAAATGGGACAACTTTAAAAAGAGCACATCTACAGGCTCTATTGCAGCTAAACTATCAGATAGTCATAAAGCTACTGTTGAGAAGAACAGATCTTATTTGTGCAAAGTGGTTGATGTCTGTTGTCTGTTGTCTAAACTTGGATTGCCTTTCCGTGGACACAGGGAGGGGAAAGAGTCAGACTCACAGGGCAATTTTTGTGAGTTTTGCAGCTGGTATTCTAAATATGATTCTGATTTTGAAAGCATGCAGTCAAATTATTTTAATTCTACAAGTCCAAAATTCCGGAATGAAATAATTGAAATATGTGCTAATTTGGTTTATGCAGACATTGCAAAAACTGTGCAGAATACTTTTTTTTTCTTCTATTATGGCAGACGAGGCCAGGTCCTCCAAAACAGAACAGTTGTCGATGTGTTTAAGATAAACAGAGCAGCTTGAAATCAAGGAGCGTTTTCTGTGTTTCCTTGACTGTTCAGCATCTCGTGATGCGGCTGGGATCGTGGACGCTATAAACACAGGACTGGAGATGGGTGGTCTCAAAAACATCCCAATTGTTGCACAGAGTTACGATGGTGCCTCTGTAATGTCGGGGCACCTGTCAGGAGTACAGCAGCGCATCAAAGAGACCTATCCCTACGCAGCTTATATTCACTGCTTGGCACACAAACTAAATCTGGTGCTTGTAGAGTGTTGCACTGTCAATCGCAGCGTGAAAACATTCCTGAACGTTATTGATAAACTGTTCTCTGTATTTGCACAACCGTCAAATCACCATAAATGTATTGAAATCCAGAAATCACTGCACATGAAAAAAAGGAAATGGTACAGCCCAGTGAGACGAGATGGGCATGGAAGTGGAGGGCCGTGCATGCAGTTAAAACCCACTACTCTGCTATCACTGGGTGCCTAAAAGACATTAGTGATGAGGGAGGGAGATGGGCTGTTGATGCCACTGGCCTAAATGAACACATGACAAGAATGTCATTCATTGCATGTCTGGTTTTATCTGAGGATATACTGCGTGTGATCCACGTTACACACAAGGCCCTGCAGTCCAGCAACTCCACGCTCTGCCAGGCTGCAGAAAATCTAAAAGCTCACTTCAAATCTCTGAGGCAGGCAAACACTGATACGTGGAGCACGGTGTGGGAATCAGTGATAAAGTTCAGCGAGGACAAGGTGAAAGACGTGGCGGCGGTGACTGTAACTGAGGAGGATGCTGAAGCAGCAGCAGCCCCTGCCCCTGGCCCAACTGCAGACCACTCCCCCTGCTGAAAAAACCAGCTAAGACCAGCTTAAGCTGGTCCAGCTAAAACCAGCTACTTTTTGCTGGTCTTAGCTGGACCAGCTTAAGGGTAGGTTTTCACCGCCATCTTGCTTTTTGACCAGCTTTATGCTGGTAGGTTTAGCTGGTCTATGCTGGTTTAAGCTGGTGTTATTAGCTGGTTTTGGTTTAGCTGGTAGCTGGTTTAAGCTGGTATTATTAGCTGGTCAAAGCTGGTTTAGGTTTAGCTGGTCAAAGCTGGTTAAAGCTGGTAGCTGGTATAGCTGGTATTATTAGCTGGTCTAAGATGGTTCAGGTTTAGCTGGTCTATGCTGGTAGATGGTTTAAACTGGTATTATTAGCTGGTAGCTGGTCTAGGCTGGTTTAAGCTGGTAGGTACATTAACTTTGCCTGGAAAGGATGCATGGTCATGGTGAATTTCAGCCAGGTTCTCACAGCACATGCCATATAAAAACAGTATATAAAAGTGAGCAAAATCATATATCAATTTCATACATACATACATTTATTTAACACAGCTTACAAAGAACCTCAAAAACAACATTCATAAATAAATAACAAATAAATACATAAACTTCAAGATCTGTGAGAACAGTTGTGCTCGTCAAATTTCATACCTAATTTGGTTTAACCCATTTAGGCCTAACCTCCTAAATCAGAAATTAGCCTACAAAAACAAATATGTTGCAACATACTGTACATGTACTGTAAGCCCCTCCCATACACTAAAATGTGTACCCGGCCTGAATGGGTTAAAGCTTTATGGAGCAGCATCTTCACATACATTTGTCAGTACATGAGCAGTTATGACCAATGATTATTCCATCGGGAGTTACTTCCACAGCAAGTAAATGAGGACTCTCCCTTTTTTTCCCATGGATCTGTAGCATTTTGCATTCATAGAAGTAGCTATGAGCGTTAAGTCACATACATGAGTTTGTGTGTGGATAGTTGCGGCCCAGTTGTGTTTGTGGGTGGATAGTTCTGGCCCAGGCCTGCTGCAGTCTGCATTCTCTCTGTAGTTCATTGAACTTTGCGGTGATAACGCAACCATTGCCATTGTCCAGGGTGAGATATCTGCAGCGCCTCTACATCTTTTGTCTATTGTCCTTTCTTTAGATGTCCTTTTTTCTGAAATGAATCTCCCCATAGCCGTCTTCCTCTTGTAAGATCTTCTGCATTAATGGTCTTCTCCTGCAGCTACCACTGGAATCAGTCTGAAAGAAAACAAACAACAATCCCCACCAACAAAAAAATATATAATTAGAGGAAAGAAAAGATGAGTATTAAAATGTTTTCATTTACCTCTATTGTTTTATCGATTTTAGTGCGTACAAGTGGCTAAATATGTAATTTTAGACACAATAAGCTGTCAATTTCTTTGTTACTATTTACACCAGCACCTATTTTTATTTTATTTTTTATTTTATTTAACCAGATAAAAACACATTGAGACATGATCTCTTTTTCGAGTGTGACCTGGCCAAGAGGCAGAAATAAAAAATTACACAATCCTTGCTTACATACAACTTACAAGACATCACAACAAAAATAGAACATCCATGATACACAAACAGATACCTAAAAACTCCAAAAATACAAAGTGTACACTAAATAATAAACTAGTTTGCAATTCACAGGTAGCAGTACACGCACAGTGTGCCCAATGTACCCAAAGGAAGAGATCACAGAGCAAATTAATTACAGGTCTGAAAAAGTGCAAGCGTTTGTAGGTCTATAAGTCACATCTGCCCATGAAAAAGTGTAGTTTTTTTTAATGTCCAACATATTTGTATTTAACTTCGTTAAGTTAACATGAGTATAACTAAACACATTTTAAACTAAATCAAAGTGTTACATTTCACGATTCCAATTCAAAAGAAGCAAAAATAGCATATCTACAATAGCAGGCTCAAGTGGTTAAATATCTAAAAAAAAAAAAATGTTTTACATGAATCCAAAATACACTGATGATTGTGCTGTCAAATTATGAAACTATATGGAATCTATGAAAAGGTTTGGGGGGGTCCCTGCTTCATCTCTCCCTCAACTAAGGGGCCCTTGGCCTGAAAACGTTGAAGACCCCTGATCTAGTAAGCATAAGCGGTTTTGCATAATAAAACTGTAATCACGATGTTAGTTCAACATGGAATTCCTATGCTATTCTCTCACCTGGAAGACTCCCTGCATGCGTCGGCGGACACGGCGACGTGCAGCGGGGTTCTGCCCATGTGGTCCAGCAGCCTCTTGGCGGCATCTGCGCTCTCCCGTGTGGTCGGTCTGCACCGCCAGCGTGGCACTCTGGGTGATGAGGTCCGAGATGATGCTGGGGCCCGGCTCGTCGCCTCCGCTCTCCTCCTCGCCGTGCAGGCCGCACTCTGAGCTTCCTCCGGTACGCAGAGACGCCAGCATCAGCGGGATGATGCTGTCTGGGGGAGAGGATAACAGAGGGATACATGGTTCAGCCGGGGTTCATCTGGAGGAGTTAAGGTCGTTACACACTGCTGTGTTTTTTCTGCCGAATATAGGAGCGAATTTCAGAGCACTTAAATAAAGAAATCAACCTCACGTTATGTTAATCACGATTGCACACTCGTGCCCAATTCGTATTTATTTTTCGACCACAGGGTCCCTTGCTCTCTCTCTCTGTCTTTGCCCTGAAAAAAAGTATTTCGCAAAGAAAAAACGCAGCAGTGTGCAACCAGCTTTACAGTACATTTTCTATTTATTTCCAAACCTTCAAAATGTAAACTATTCTGTTCTCCCCAATTGACGAATTGGGAGTCATTCTCCCAGTTCCCTTTGAACTATGCACTACACCAGGGGTGGGCAACTTTGATGATTGAGAGGGCCACTATATTTCCACTGTCACTCCAGAGGGCCACATTGCATATTGCTACGTCCTACTTTGTCATTCTAGTATCTCATACAAAAGAAGCAAAAATAGCCGATCTACAAGCTCAAAACGCGTCGTGCTGCAACACATTTTGAGCTGTAACACTTTGATTTAATTTAAAATGTGTCGCTGGTTTTCCATGTATGCACTACACACTCCCTGTTGCTTCTAACCCCTACTGTTGGTCTTGCGGAGCACGTATACAACTACATGCATCCTCCGATGCACATGGAGTCACTGATCGTTTATTTTCACCTGTCAGTGAGGTGTGCATAACGGATGCTATCCCTCATGATTCTACTCCTCTCTGAACTGGTGCCCCAACCAGCAAGGTGGGAGTGCTGAGAGGCATGTAGTTTACCCCTTGCTTTAGTCAGTGTGTCGGACACCCAAATTTACAATAAAATGAACTATCCAAAAACAAATTCAAGTTCATGGCGATTGAGCCAACTGTATTAAAACCAACCAACATCCAAAGTGCTGACAATATCCTTACTGAATGTGTATTATTTTGTAAATGGCCGTATTAGACCGAGAGAAGAACAACAGTGAAGAAGAAATAAAAAAAGGGGGCAGAATAGACCAGTTCCACCTGATGTGGGAAAGATTTCTTCTCCATGTTAATGGATTGTAATGACAAGTGTTTCTATTTGTATGGATAGCATAGCATAGAAATCCTCCTTCCCTTTTTATTTTTAGCTGTTTTTGTTTTGGACTCTTGTGTAGGTATTTGGTTATGTTGTGTTGTTCAAAAATCCAATAAAATATGAATCACACACTCACACAGTCTCTCACACACACACACACACACACACACACACACACACACACACACACACACACACACACACACACACACACACACACACACACACACACACACACACACACACACACACACACACACACACACACACACACACACACACACACACACACACACACACAAAAGAAGCAGTCAAAACAATAAGCCATACCCGGTCCTTTGACATTGACACCCAGACAATCTGAGTCCAGGTCGGCCTGAGGTCGGGTGAGGAAGAGGTCAGCAGCCTTGCCTTGCTGCAGCGTCCACTCTCTCCTCCATCCATGCTGGGCAGCAGAGGCCTGTCTTCCATCTGGCAGGGGTTTTAAATACGCTTTAGTACACATGGCTTTGTCTGTTTGTCCTGTGTCTGTCCGGACTGTCATTGGTCAATTGGTGTCTGTTTGTATGGCCAAGGTCAAATTGGCCAAGGTTCGCGGGACGCTTAATGAAATTAACGCACTTCACACTGGGGGTGATTTTGACGTTCTGTATAGTATTTATGGGCTAGAATATATACTGGATGGTTAGCAATGTTTTTGTCCATGGTCATGTTGCGTTTTATTGTCTATTTTTATTTCACTTATTCTACCAATGTGAAGCGAAAGCCAAGTGTTCACAAGTAAAGTTTCTGTTCCATTCTTCTCACCTGTGGTTTCTTGGGTGGAACCTCCTCCTCCAACCATCTCTGACTCCTGCCTCCATCGATAAGGGCCCCGTCCTGGGTCTTAAAGTTCCTAAGCAGAGAGAATCAGCGCTTTCATTTCAAGCTACAACATATACTGTGTGTGTGTGTGTGTGTGTGTGTGTGTGTGTGTGTGTGTGTGTGTGTGTGTGTGTGTGTGTGTGTGTGTGTGCGTGCGTGCGTGCGTGCGTGCGTGCGCACGCACACAGAGCAACGTGATTGTTTTATCAAAGGAGCCCTCTAAACCAGTGGTTCCCAAACTTTTCAGGCCGCGACCCCCAAATAATCATATAATTTACCTGGGGACCCCTCATCCTGACAAGCACTAAGAGTTGAGGAATTACATTTTGTATGTGAAAATAGCAGATCTATATGCTCTCAACGCTCGAGGCGATGTGAGCATGTAGATCGGCTATTTTCAAAATTTCAGCCTCTTATATTTTACAATTTGACCAATGTTTAATTTGTCATTTCAGAGGTATTAAAAAGTCCTTAAATTGTCACATTAGAAATATACATTAATTTAATCATCTGGGGACCCCCCCAAAATAATTATGGTGGTCCCGACCCACAGGTTGAGAACCACTGCTCTAAACAACAAAGGCGTTCTGTAAGAATAGCAACAGAAACCCCTCATCCATCCATCCATCCATCCATCCGTCCACTCACTTCATTCCAAAGTATAATACAATAGAAACATGGCAAAGGGAGCAATGATATGGTTTGCCCATAGGCTTGTGGATTCAAAGCTTTCTGCTGTTTCTGTAACTATTTCTGTGTACTTCCAGTTTCTGTGTAGAAAAGAAAGCCACTCATTGCATATGTGCTCACTCCATTCTACTTGTGTGGCGTGATGTAGGCATATCTAATTAATATTAATGTTTGTTTTATATAGATTTGTATCAGTGGGCCGTGGTTTCGCTGTACTTGCAGCCAGAGAGCAGACACTTCGTCAGCAGACCACCTGCAGTTACACTCACTGTGGTGTCTGTTATCTGGTTCTCTCTCACAACTTCAAGTCACAAGTCAGACAGTTCTTTAGATTTTAGGGTAGTTACTTTCTTCGTATTTGGTGTTTATCATATTAGTATTTTCAATGGTCGTTGACTCGTTCCGAGCCGAATCACCACCGTGTTTACATGCCGTGGCCCGTGAGAGAACGCTGTTATGCGGCTGCTGATTATTAATCAAACTAATAACAGGCTTCTATGCATGGCTGTAGTTATTTTTTTTAAGGTGACACTGTGACCCGTTTGCCGTTCGGTTTTGTCATAGCTTTGTTTGTTTGGCTCGGCAGCAAATGTGTATTTCTGGTTGAAATATTGTGCAGCCGAGACAACATCATAATGCTGACTTTTTCACCAAACATACCTCTCAGTTTCAGTTGCGTTGGGGTGAAAGCTGATGTTTTTCAGCAAATCCTGTGGTTTTCAGGACAGCTGTCCCAAAAATTTCACCGCTTGCTCCTTGACAAAGAGGGAATATTTTGTATGCAACCCACACCACCACAGTGACCACACCCTATGTGGATCAGAAATGAAATAGAATTTTTAGAAATAAGTAAACTATCGTGACTGACACTTTATGGATGACAAACTTGGCACAAAATGGCTTATTATGGAAACTCAAGTCATTTTACACAGTTAAATAGCCTAGTTAAGAACACAAAACAAATAATGTATTACCTAAACCAGGGGTCTTCAACGTTTTCAGGCCGGGGACCCCCAAACTGATGGGGAGATGGAGCAGGGAGCCATATTTTTTATTTTATTTTAAACATGTACAAGTTACAGCGAGCAGGGTGGGCCGTACCACTACCATTTCTAAACATACTGAGAACCAATGTCAATAATATCAACAATCTGTCAAATGCATAGTAGTCATGTATTCAAGCTATTCAAAATGGATAGTCATGATTTATTGTAAAAAAAAAATATATATATAATCTTTTTTTTTTTTTTTTTTTAAAGCAATAATTTCGCGGACCCCCTGGCCCTGCAGTACCTCCGCGGACCCCCTAGGGGTCGCGGACCCCCTGTTGAAGACCCCTGACCTAAACAAACACAACAGAATGGGTGTATTATTATTATGAGCAAGCTATCAAAGCCACACGATGAAATGCAGTATCTCTCACTCTCTCTCACTCTCACTCTCACTCTCACTCTCACACACACACACACACACACACACACACACACACACACACACACACACACACACACACACACACACACACACACGTAATTCAAAGTAGACCTATTGTATAAATAAACTCAAGACAATTCCAGCATTGTAGCCCCTTTTACGAACTCCCGTTAGCATCGCGCTAGCGCTTTATGCTAGCGAAAAAAGGGGTTCTGCACTGACTGACCGTCATGTTTCAGGGCTATATTAATAGTATTTCTGTGTGTCAAAACTCACCTTAAGATGTCCGCTTCTGTTCTCCTTTCTTCTATCTTCTCTGAATCCGGTTTATTGCTGTGTTTATTGCATCCAGCAGCGCAACGCAACATCACAACTCTGTTGACAATGACTAGAGACAGCAGAGCAGCGCGAGCGAATCTTGGCGCCTCCTCTCGGATAAGCAACCTAGAATGCACCGGGCGTGTCGCGTGCAAAAAAAGAACAGATCTACAAGCTCACAACGCGTCGAATTGCGCAGCGTTGTAGATCTTTAGATCTGTTCTGTCTGTAACCACAGCAACGCAGCTCGCACAGAATGCTCTCCAATGCATTCTTCTGTCCTATGATTCTGTCACTGTGTGACTGCTTTTTTTCTTTTCCTTTTTCTTCTATTGTTCTAAGTTCTGCTTTGGCTTCATCCAGGAAGGGAGTTTTCTTTATAATGAATGGATGGATGCATTAATGGATGCATGTTGTCTTAATGATATTATAATAATAATTATAATAATCATAATTTATTATACATATTTTATGTCACATACAAGAAATGTAAAATAAATACATAATTTCTAGAAGCCTATATAATTTCCCTGAATTAGTGATATGTCTCAAGTCTATCCTTATGTGTAGAGGAAAATAATAAAAAATAAGGGAATGGATCATAGTCATTGAGAAAGTGATGTAAAATACTATTTCCAGCAAGGCCAGTCAGGCTAGATAGATTTTTAGCAGGAGACTCCTGATTGTCTCCACCAGGCCGAAAGGCATGGCCGAGACGTTTTGCACCCTGGCTGTGCAAACGCACTCCCTGGATTTTCGTGTGTGTGTGTGTGTGTGTGTGTGTGTGTGTGTGTGTGTGTGTGTGTGTGTGTGTGTGTGTGTGTGTGTGTGTGTGTGTCCAGAGCAGAACCTCTACCCCAAATGTTTCATATAATATAAATATAATATAATCCCACTACATAATCAGAACTGCACCAAAAAATAGTGTGTGTGTGTGTGTGTGTGTGTGTGTGTGTGTGTGTGTGTGTGTGTGTGTGTGTGTGTGTGTGTGTGTGTGTTTCCATCTGTAACTCCACGTTCAGCAGTTTGTCTAAAAAACATAATACAAAAATCAATAACGCATGTACCTTGCCCAACATCAACTTTATCACATTCAGATGTGTCTCTACTTCTCATAATCCCAAAATGTTTACAATTTTTCCCCACATTTTGGCCTGTAGGCGGCATATATTGCGCAATCCTTAGTTGGGAGTGGAGTGTCATTATCATCACCAACGTCTCAGGTTACAAGAGGGAAGGGGGGGGGGGTCAGATGCACACACACACACACACACACACACACACAGAGAGAGAGAGAGAGAGAGAGAGAGAGAGGGGGGGGGGGTACAGTAAAGTACAGTAAGGTAAAGTACAGTACAGTACAGCAAGGTACAGTACAGTACAGAAAAGTACAGTACAGTAAGGTAAAGTAGATTACAGTAAGGTACAGTAGAGTATGAATGGATGGATGGATGGATGGATGGATGGATGGATGGATGGATGGATGTGGATGGATGGATGTGGATGGATGGATGGATGGATGGATGGATGTGGATGGATGGATGGATGGATGGATGGATGGATGGATGGATGTGGATGGATGGATGGATGGATGGATGTGGATGGATGGATGGATGGATGGATGGATGGATGTGGATGGATGGATGTGGATGGATGGATATGGATGGATGGATGGATGGATGGATGTGGATGGATGGATGTGGATGGATGGATATGGATGGATGGATGTGGATGGATGGATGGATGGATGTGGATGGATGGATGTGGATGGATGGATGTGGATGGATGGATGGATGGATGTGGATGGATGGATGGATGGATGGATGTGGATGGATGTGGATGGATGGATGTGGATGGATGGATGGATGGATGGATGGATTTGGATGGATGGATGGATGGATAGATGGATGTGGATGGATGGATGGATGGATGTGGATGGATGTGGATGGATGGATGGATGTGGATGGATGGATGGATGTGGATGGATGGATGGATGGATGGATGGATGGATGGATGTGGATGGATGGATGGATGTGGATGGATGGATGTGGATGGATGTATGGATGTATGGATGTATGGATGTATGGATGGATGGATGTGGATGGATGGATGGATGTGGATGGATGGATGGATGGATGTGGATGGATGGATGTGGATGGATGTGGATGGATGGATGGATGGATGGATGTGGATGGATGGATGGATGGATGGATGTGGATGGATGGATGGATGGATGGATGGATGGATGTGGATGGATGGATGTGGATGGATGTGGATGGATGGATGGATGTAGATGGATGGATGGATGGATGGATGGATTGATTGCCATTTACACTATTTAGCATTTTGGAAAAAACTGCATATTTAATGTTGAGCTATCCTAAATTTGTATTGCTTAGCTGCCCACTGGACTGTATCCATCTCTGGGTACAGGGGACTTTCGCATAGGAAAGGGGCCAGGCCCCCGCAGGGGGCTTTTTTCTAGTATATATTTATATAAATATAGTTAATATATAACTATAATATATAATTTTGAGTTGTATGACTTGAGGCATTACATTTTGTTTAATATGGCTCTTGCAGATCTACATGCTCAACCAGATCGTCTATTTTCACAATTTCTGCCTCTAATATTTGACAACAATGTTTATTTTGTTTTTTATTTTTTAATTTTAAAGGTTGAATAGTCATTTTAGAAATGTTACCCTCTAAATGTCTATACACTTATACTGTATGCTGTTTACTGTTGAGTGAGAAAACAATGTTAACATTGAGCTTAACATCTGGGGAACTCCCAAAATAATGTTGGGACCCCCCCTGGGGGTCCCGACCCACAGGTTGAGAACCACTGATCTAGTAACTTGTGTATGGACTCATCTGGGGTCCCGACCCACAGGTTGAGAACCACTGATCTAGTAACTTGTGTATGGACTCATCTGGGGTCCCGACCCACAGGTTGAGAACCACTGAAAACTTGACCAGCCTATCACTGGTCTATCCAGCCTTCTGACCAGTCACCAGCTATGTCCAGCTGCTAAGCTGGTCTTTTGCTGGTCTATCCAGCCTTCTGACCAGTCACCAGCTATGTCCAGCTGCTAAGCTGGTCTTTTGCTGGTCTATCCAGCCTTCTGACCAGTCACCAGCTATGTCCAGCTGGTAAGCTGGTCTTTTGCTGGTCTATCCAGACTTCTGACCAGTCACCAGCTATGTCCAGCTGGTAAGCTGGTCTTTTGCCGGTCAGTCCACCCATTTGACCAGCTACCAGCTTTGCTTAGCTGGTCTGTCCAGCCAGCCAGCTGGCTGACCATCAAAGACCAGCTGAATCCAGCTTAGACCAGCTATAACCAACTACACTGACAAACCAGCTGGACCAGCCTGACCAGCTTGTCCAGCCTGGTATACCATCTAAACCAGCCTCAGGCCAGCCTCAGACCATCTAAGACCAGTTAATACCAGCTTATAACCAGCTAAAACCAGCTACCATCTTAAGCTGGTTTTAGCTGGTTTTTTCAGCAGGGCCAGTGACTCCACCCCCCTCCTCCCTGTCGGGTTTCCTGATAACGTCTACTTTGGGCCAACGCCAAATGGATGATGAAAGTGAGACAGTCACAGAAGTGAGTCAGAGTGTGACAGAGAGTGACACATTTCGCCAACACCTTTATCTGCCCGTATTGGATTCTCTGATCGCAGAACTTGACAGGCGGTTCACGGGGGAGTCAATAGAACTTGCACAGGCATGTGCAGCAGTGTTTAAATGTGACAAGAACGGAGTCCAACCTCTCCTAGAAAGATATGCACAGCCACTGAAAATCCATCCTGTCCTGCTTGGAGCAGAGATGGATCTGGTGAAAGCCTCGCCTCGTCAAGCACAACAGTTTCACTTGACCTTGACCATCTTAAAAAGACAGTTAAAAAGGACAGCTATCCCAATCTGTTCAAGATGCTACAGTTGGCACTGACTCTGCCAATTGGATCTGCTACCACAGAGAGGAGTTTCTCTGCCATGAGGAGGATTCCATGTTGGCTGCGCTCAACAACACTTGCCATTCTGAACATTGAGGATGACTTAACAGCAAAGTTGTCGCCTGAGAAGATTGTGGATGTATGCAGGACGCAAGAACAGGCGTTTACTTCTACACTAGGTGAGACAATGATTCAATATGACTTACAGCCTGCTGTATACTGTTTACTGTACTGTGTGTGTGTGTGTGTGTGTGTGTGTGTGTGTGTGTGTGTCTATGTGTGGGCATGCGTGTGCGTGCACGGCTGCGCATAATTTGGTTCACTCAGTGAGTACTGATATAGGCTGTGCTTCAGACAGTTGTGTGCTCATGTTAATAATACTGTATGTGTATGTAGGCTGTGTGCCTGCCAGATAGTGGTCTATAACTGTGTTGGATCGCTGTATTATTGTATATGGAATAACGGTGGCAGAGTCTGGCACAGTAAATTGTATTTGTTTTATTTGTTACAGTAAACTGTTGTGAGATCTTTCTTTTCTATGCCTTGTGTTGTGTTCGCCAATATCATATGAATACTATGATTAAGATCAATATCATATGAATACTATGATTAAGATCAATATCATATGAATCCTATGATTAAGATCAATATCATATGAATACTATGATTAAGATCAATATCATATGAATCCTATGATTAAGATCAATATCATATGAATCCTATGATTAAGATCAATATCATATGAACACTATGATTAAGACGTGCAGTCATTGTTGGGCTGAGAGCTGTGGTGTGCTTCCAAATAACGGTTGACAATTGACATGTTGCTCAAGACTGCCCCCCCCAGGGCAAATGGCAAAGTCCGCCTGCTATTGTCCCAATAGAACCGTGTTATACACAATGTAATGGTTCAGGGTGGGGGGTCCCCAGTTAAAATATGATTATTTTAGGGGTTGTGGCCTGAAAAGGTTGTGTGTTTAAACACTGACTACAGTCATAGCATAGGCACTAGGGCATTAACGAAAAAGTCGTCAAGTCGACTCAGTCGACTTCATTACACAAGTCGACTCCCACCAGAGAACGTCGAAGTTGAAAAAAATAAATAAAATACTTTCTATTGTGAAAAAAATAGCAGATCTACAAGCTCACAACACACAATTTCTGCCTCTATATATTTGACAATTTGGACAATGTTTAATTTGTAATTTTAGAAGTATTAAAAAGTCCTTAAATTGGCACTTTAGAAATGTGAAGATACCCTCTTACTTAAACCTTATGTTGGTTTGTTTACAGTCGAGTGAGAAAACAATGTTTCATATTAAGTTAATCATCTGGGGACCCCCCAAAATAATTGGGGGGTCGTGTGTGATGTGATGATGTCATCAAATGAAAAAGTCAACTTCAACTCAAGTTTTTACTGAGTCGAGTCGAATTGCAAAATTCAGAAGTCGTTAATGCCCTAGGTTACACTGACTACAGTCATAGCATAGGCTACTCATAACATAAAGTTGGAATGAGACATGGTGGGACTTGCCCAACTCGTTCCCTGACTATTATGTGTTGGTTCCTCTGTGTAGAATAGATGACATGATATCATCTAACTGACTGTAGCCCTAGAGCTGTAGAGAATAGATGACATGATATCATCTAACTGACTGTAGCCCTAGAGCTGTAGAGGCGGGTCAAAGTCACATTAGGCTCCTGGGTGCTGCGTTGGTCACCCGCCAACGAGCTCAGCTCTTTGGCTGACTGGTTAACGTACGTGCCCTGTTAAGTAGCGGCCCGGGTTCGCCTCCCGGTTGTTGTCTCGTGGTCACGCTACACAAAGTCAACAACGTGAAAGGAGATCCTAGTATGCTTTATGGCTTAATTACACAGGAACCACTTTATGTATCTCATATAACATTGAAAGACAGACGGATAGAACAGAGTACTTTGTATAGGATAACATCTATTACAAAAGCAGAAAATTAAATAAAAAAACAGGGCACTAAAAACAACAGATGGGGGTTCTCTCTCCTTGCCCTGAAAAACGCATTTCGCAACGAAAAACGCAGCAGTGTGCAACCATTTTTATTTAGTGATAAATCTAGGTTGAACATGATAAGTGGAGCTGCCTCTGGTGTTGTGATTGTGTACATCCTTGACCTTTAGTTTGTCAGGTACATGGGTATCTTGGAGGTGTAGTGTATCTTGTACACCAGGCCCATTGCAAGATGCTGTACTCTGTCATTAGTTTATTATTATCTGGTAGGCCTATTCATAATCATAATGATTTGATGTGCCAAATCTCCCTGCCTCCCTCCCTCTCTACTTTACTGTAAACCACGTGTCTTCAGCAGCAGTTGAGTTGGCCCATGGCCATGTGCATTGTGCAACTGCCAGAAGCGAGAGAGAGAGAGAGAGAGAGAGAGAGAGAGAGAGAGAGAGAGAGAGAGAGAGAGAGAGAGAGAGAGAGAGAGAGAGAGAGAGAGAGAGAGAGAGAGAGAGAGAGAGAGAGAGAGAGAGAGAGAGAGAGAGAGAGAGAGAGAGAGAGAGAGAGAGAGAGGGGGGAGGTGTTTAAAGTGCTTGTCACAGACAGAGTCGGTGCAGAAAGGAAACACACACAGACTGGATAACACAACAACACGATATGCCTACGGATTATCGATGGTTCCAGAGGGACTGCTACCTGTTTAGTGTAATCACTGACTGCACTTTATGTTTTAGTTTATAATCACTGACTGCACTTTATGTTTTAGTTTATAATCACTGACTGCACTTTATGTTTTAGTTTATAATCACTGACTGTACTTTATGTTTTAGTTTATAATCACTGACTGTACTTTATGTTTTAGTTTATAATCACTGACTGCACTTTATGTTTTAGTTTATAATCACTGACTGCACTTTATGTTTTAGTTTATAATCACTGACTGTACTTTATGTTTTAGTTTATAATCACTGACTGTACTTTATGTTTTAGTTTATAATCACTGACTGCACTTTATGTTTTAGTTTATAATCACTGACTGTACTTTATGTTTTATAGTTTATAATCACTGACTGCACTTTATGTTTTAGTTTATAATCACTGACTGCACTTTATGTTTTAGTTTATAATCACTGACTGTACTTTATGTTTTAGTTTATAATCACTGACTGTACTTTATGTTTTAGTTTATAATCACTGACTGTACTTTATGTCCCCAAATTATTTTGGGAGGTCCCTAGATGATTAACTTAATGTGAAACATTGTTTTCTCACTGTAACTGTAAACAAACCAACATAAAGTTTAAGTGTATCGAGGGTATCTGCACATTTCTAAAGTGACAATTTAAGGACTTTTTTAGGTCACATACACAAACTTTAGAAGGCAATGGTAGCCAATCAGGAGGGAATATGGGAAATGGGACAGATCCATGTTGATGACATGACTTTGGAGATACCGTGTACCGCTTTGCGTGATTTTAGGGCCAAATCTGTAGGAGCAGTGTCCAAAAATGTGTTTTGCAAAAAATCACTAGAAGAGGGCATGTGAGAAATGAGGGGTGGATGTTGTGGTTTGGCAGCCAAGGAGTCTGTGTGCAAAGTTTGGCATGGATTGTCAAATATTAGAGGCAGAAATTGTGACTATAGGATCTACATGCTCACAACACACGCTGTGAGCATGTAGATCCTATAGTCACAATAGAACCGTGTTATACAAAATGTAATGGTTCAGGGTGAGGGGGGTCCCCAGTTAAAATATGATTATTTTGGGGGTTGTGGCCTGAAAAGGTTGAGAACCACTGGGCTATTAGTGTGCCTACAGTACAAAAGACAACAAATGCATGGCATTGTATTTGAGCTTGTTTTCATGCAGGGTGAAACCTGTCCTCACGTCAGTCAGCCCAATGATCTTCTATTGTGTGTTTAAACACTGACTACAGTCATAGCATAGGCTACTCATAACATAATAACTTGGGGGTTGGAATGAGACATGGTGGGACTTGCCCAACTCGTTCCCTGACTATTATTATGTGTTGGTTCCTCTGTGTAGAATAGATGACATGATATCATCTAATTCAGTGGTTCTCTACCTTTTCAGGCCGCAACCCCCCAAATAATCATATTTGAACTGGGGACCCCCCTGCACAAGCACTTGGAATTGTAGGAGTTGGCAGTTGGCATTACATTTAGTTTGACACGATCTGTTCCATATTGTGAAAATAGCTCACAGAGCATGTAGATCTGCTATTTTCACAATGTCTGCCTCTAATATTTGACAGTTTGACCAATGTTTGACCAGAGGTACTAAAAAGGTCTTTAAAGTCTTTAAATTGTCACTTTCTAAATGTGAGATACACTTATAAATTATAAGACCAACATACATTATAAGTTATAATGTATGTTGGTCTGTTAACTGTTGAGAGAGAAAACAATGTTAACATTTAGCTAAATGTCTGGGGACCCCCCCAAATAATTTGGGGGTCCCGACCCGCAGGTTGAGAACCACTGATCTAACTGACTGTAGCCCTAGAGCTGTAGAGAATAGATGACATGATATCATCTAACTGACTGTAGCCCTAGAGCTGTAGAGAATAGATGACATGATATCATCTAACTGACTGTAGCCCTAGAGCTGTAGAGAATAGATGACATGATATCATCTAACTGACTGTAGCCCTAGAGCTGTAGAGAATAGATGACATGATATCATCTAACTGACTGTAGCCCTAGAGCTGTAGAGGCGGGTCAAAGTCACATTATAAGGAAATGAAAGTGCACAGCGTATCTCAGGGAGCCATTTTGAGACACGACAACAACTGTGAACTTGACAGTGAGGACAACATGTGAGGAAGACAAAACAAAACACAATAAGGACCAAAAGCTAACGTAAAGTAGGTGTTGTTGTTTTAATATTCACTACTAGAACCACTTGGTTCTCACAGGAACAGTTTATAGGCTACTTTATGCTTCTGGTTTCTACTAAAGCTACCACTCCCTGTTGTCTAGTCTGCCTGTCTGTACTTGTTCTCTGTGGTTAATCTGGTTATGAATCTTATGATTGATGTCACCAGCAAAATACTTATTTAGACAGAGCAGAACATTATTACATCATTATGTTGATTATTTAACCCTATAAGTGACACATGCATTTGGCATAATTATTTATGATATTTTATGACGGTAAACCTGCCGCGTCAGCTTTGTACTCGACGGCCTTTTCCCACTTGGCTGAAACCTTGTCGGTTTCATTGTGAGTTAACAGTGTCATCCGGTCTGGAGCCCGCCTACTGTATCCTGTTATTCTGTAGTGTAGACAAACACACACACACACACACACACACACACACACACACACACACACACACACACACACACACACACACACACACACACACACACTGCTAGTGGAATGGACCACACATGCAAACACAGAGCGTTTCCGTTGCAGACCAGATGTGCAACATGCAGATAGACTTGATCCCAGTTTCTATGGTCTGCTCTGCTTGAATATAAGAGGAGGCTGCCTAATGTCTGCATATGCCTATGACTCACCTTTTCAGACTCTACCAAAACCCATAGCACTACTGAAACACTCAATGACCATACATGAAGCTAGTTAGCATTTGTTTTTAGGTTTTTTTTAGAATCCCTTTTTCTTTACTGATCATAGTGATGTATTATCTGCTTATTGTAAATCGCTTTGGATTAAAAGCGTCTGCTAAATGCCTAAACTGTAAACTGTAAACTATTTGAGGGAGAAGTTGTTTTAAGGGTGTGGTTTGGTTGGTTTCCTTTTGAGTATTTAGTGTTTGTGAATGTAGTAAGCAATGTTACAATTAACAGTTTTAGAATCAAAATAATTGTAATGCAATCAAGAAAACTATGTACTGTATATTTTAAATATTTTAATCCAAAGGAACTGTTGAGCTAGCTGACATCTCAAAGCTGCCAGCAGTCCATGACTTGGTTTAGTGAATGAAACATTATTTTAACCAGGGTAAAGTATGTTAATCAATAGTATTATTAACATGATATTCAAAGGTCTACCAACAGAATGTCTCCCTGTTCTTCTATTGTGATATTTCAATTCTGTGGTGCAGTAGGACACCTGTTGGTTGACAAGAGCTACTGCATGCATCTGCATCTACTGTAGTCTCATCATTATGATGGTGATATTGTTGTTCATCTACTGTAGTCTCATCTTTATGATCATGATATTGTTGCCTCATAGCAGCTCACAGTTAATATTTCAACATATCATCCTATGTCAATGGCATATTGATAATACAGAATGAGATCGAAAATATTACCGACACCGTTCTAGAAATGTGTTGTCGGCAACTAATCTCTCTCTCTCTCTCTCTCTCTCTCTCTCTCTCTCTCTCTCTCTATTTTATTGACTGTAATCTTGACAGGTTTAATGAAGAGCAACATGGAGAGCAAGAAGGAAGCTGACAAACATCACATCCACAGAGCAGAGTCTCCAACACCCAGCTGTGTGTCTATGAAGAGTGACCGCTCTAAAGGACATGGTCCTCTCTTCAGTGATGAACCTGGACCTCCACACACACAGTATGTCAATCCTCCTACACAATATAACACTATAATATGACAGTGGCAGAATGTTCGCCTTGCATTCTTTGTAGACTTTTAGCTCCTTTGGGAACCTCTCCCTCCGCTATGCAGCTCCGAGATGAGGTTCCTCACACTTGTCATCCACAATCAGTCAATTGGGGGGAAGCTCTGCCGTTCGTGAACACTTCTTACCTTCTGTGAACATTCTATCCATAAAGTAAAGGTCCTATAACGGTCTCTCATCTGTTTACTTCTCAAGCGTGGAAGAGTTTAAATCGCTCATTTTGTCAGAGCTGCATAGCGGAGGGAGAGGAAAGGAGCTAGCAGACTTTATTGTGTGTGGATGAGTCATGTAAAGTCTATGTAAAGATATTTTATATTAAACTTAAAGGAAAATACATGAATTGAAACAAATGTAACTAAATAATAAGAAATCTGCGTACACATGCGCATGCACGTGATGTGCACGCGCGCACGTGACGTCATGAATTCAGAGGACCACCACTTCAAAAATCCATGTAAAAAAACTGGAAACATTATGCTTTCTGTTCTACTTATTCTCATGTCATGTTGGACAGTCATGGTGTCACATGTCATTTACATGGGTTCTGTTCCCAGTCTGGTTCTGTACAAACATTAAGGACACAAGACGTTAACCATCAGCATCCTTTATTGGAAACATGTCATCACGTTTGCACTGAGCCTTTTCAAACACAGTCACACACACACACACACACACACGCGCACATATT
This sequence comes from Nannobrachium achirus, assembly GCF_963921795.1. Classification (NCBI taxonomy): domain Eukaryota; kingdom Metazoa; phylum Chordata; class Actinopteri; order Myctophiformes; family Myctophidae; genus Nannobrachium; species Nannobrachium achirus. The sequence continues at coordinate 3,785,474 of NC_137810.1, read as the reverse complement.
ACTGTTTCTATTGCTATTTTTACAGTTTTTCCTGTGGTTTCAACATTGAAGAGCCAAAACAGTTCTACTCTCTCATACAAATAAAATGACCTTTTCATTCTCATGATAAATGTATAAACATTGTATGATTCCAGAAGTCACAGAGCAGAGTCTCCAACACCCAGCTGTGTGTCTATGAAGAGTGACCGCTCTAAAGGACATGGTCCTCTCTTCAGTGATGAACCTGGACCTCCACACACACAGTATGTCAATCCTCCTATACAATATATAACACTATAACATGACAAAGTGATCTCATGCTAAGTTATATGTGCAAATTACTATAAAACAAGACGTGTTCATATTCAATCATTAACTATTAACTTAGTGTTCAGTTTGTGATTGAAGTGGTACAAATCACAACAATATGGTGTTCAGTGGTGAAGTGATTTTTATCTCTGCCAGACTGAAGGCCAAGCATCTGCCTGTTTTCTGTCTGTCTGTCTGTGGCTAATCTAGCAAACTACTAGATTGAAACGAGTCAC